>NW_027182434.1:650640-975960 GCF_040938575.1 Ambystoma mexicanum
TTCCTCAGCAAATCAAGCTACCCATCTCAAGTCTCATGAGCTGAGGACGGCAAAGTCCCTGTGGGCTTAGGACAGTCAAAGAAACCCCTGGGCTGCATGCTAAGCCCCTTTTCGGCTTCACTTTCCGAATCCTGCCCTAGCTTGCGATTAGTTTTTTTCTCACTTCTTGCCCCCAACTCCCACCTTGCCTCATGGTCTCCCCTCCTCTGCGCACCTGACAGTTTGCCTGCCCTTCCACTGCCTGTCTCCAGACTTTCCAAGGAGAAAAGGCAAAGCACTAAAGCGGGCCGGGCAACGGGTCAAGTTCCGCTTTCGGCGACTAGCAGGGAGGTAGCGTGGCCGAGCGGTCTAAGGTGCTGGATTAAGGCTCCAGTCTCTTCGGAGGCGTGGGTTCAAATCCCACCGCTGCCACTTTTCCTGGCCTTGCATTTTAAAGAAGAACGTAACGTTGACCTCTTCCTTCATTAGTGCCAGCTCTGTCGCAATGAGCAAGCGGATGGTATGCCACACCCTGCAGGAAAAAGGTTTCGCTTCTGACGTCTTGCTTTTCTGGACATCCAGTCTCAAGTTTCCCATCTGGAACGGCGCTCCCTGCTGCTTTGTGAAGGCTTGCTGCAAGAGCCTTCGAAACCCAGGAGCTCTTGCGTTGAGCTGTGACGCGTCCTGGGAAGACCTCCCGTTGCAGCGGAATGAGCCCCACTTCCAGGGCGTGCTGGTAGCAAATTTCCCACAGCCCACAGGGAGCAAACGATCCCAGGTGTGATGTATCACCAGGAGAGGCTGAGATGAGAGTAAGGGTTCACGCGTGTGCCCGGACCGAGGTTAATGATGGGATTAGAGCTAGGGTTAGATGCAGGGAAAGAGTGAGAGTTATAATTAGGGATAAAGCTAACAGGTGATCATTACTCGTCATGTAACATGATACAAAGGGTCAGAAGAGGAACTGATTCAGGGTTACAATTTGGACTTCGCAGACAACAGGAGCACTAAATGGTGCTGAGGGGGACTCAATAAAGTGGACCGGCCGCCTAATGTAAGCAATTGTGCACAAATATTGTACGATGACTAGCGTTGCCGGTGCTTTTTTCTTAAAGAGTCAGTTCTTGGCACCCATTCCCTACTTGACTCAGCCTAATCTTCAAGAATATTTGTCAAGAACTAAAAAAAATCCAGAAAAGGTTTAACCTCCCCGTCGGGGAATTGAACCCCGGTCTCCCGCGTGACAGGCGGGGATACTGACCACTATACTAACGAGGAGACGTGAGGGCATGAAATGAACAGCTGCTGATGTCTGCACAGCATCCAGCGACCACCTAGATGGCCTAGGGGGTCTCATTTTCCCCCGTCAAACGGCTTGCCCGATCTAAGGCTAATTTCTTTCTTTTTATCGGCACCAGGCTTAAAACTCAGTTTAAGGCGATAGTTCCGGGCTATGTTTGACTCCAGAGTTGAATCTGTCATCCCGCATTTCCTCAGCAAATCAAGCTACCCATCTCAAGTCTCATGAGCTGAGGACGGCAAAGTCCCTGTGGGCTTAGGACAGTCAAAGAAACCCCTGGGCTGCATGCTAAGCCCCTTTTCGGCTTCACTTTCCGAATCCTGCCCTAGCTTGCGATTAGTTTTTTTCTCACTTCTTGCCCCCATCTCCCACCTTGCCTCATGGTCTCCCCTCCTCTGCGCACCTGACAGTTTGCCTGCCCTTCCACTGCCTGTCTCCAGACTTTCCAAGGAGAAAAGGCAAAGCACTAAAGCGGGCCGGGCAACGGGTCAAGTTCCGCTTTCGGCGACTAGCAGGGAGGTAGCGTGGCCGAGCGGTCTAAGGCGCTGGATTAAGGCTCCAGTCTCTTCGGAGGCGTGGGTTCAAATCCCACCGCTGCCACTTTTCCTGGCCTTGCATTTTAAAGAAGAACGTAACGTTGACCTCTTCCTTCATTAGTGCCACCTCTGTCGCAATGAGCAAGCGGATGGTATGCCACACCCTGCAGGAAAAAGGTTTCGCTTCTGACGTCTTGCTTTTCTGGACATCCAGTCTCAAGTTTCCCATCTGGAACGGCGCTCCCTGCTGCTTTGTGAAGACTTGCTGCAAGAGCCTTCGAAACCCAGGAGCTCTTGCGTTGAGCTGTGACGCGTCCTGGGAAGACCTCCCGTTGCAGCGGAATGAGCCCCACTTCCAGGGCGTGCTGGTAGCAAATTTCCCACAGCCCACAGGGAGCAAACGATCCCAGGTGTGATGTATCACCAGGAGAGGCTGAGATGAGAGTAAGGGTTCACGCGTGTGCCCGGACCGAGGTTAATGATGGGATTAGAGCTAGGGTTAGATGCAGGGAAAGAGTGAGAGTTATAATTAGGGATAAAGCTAACAGGTGATCAGTACTCGTCATGTAACATGATACAAAGGGTCAGAAGAGGAACTGATTCAGGGTTACAATTTGGACTTCGCAGACAACAGGAGCACTAAATGGTGCTGAGGGGGACTCAATAAAGTGGACCGGCCGCCTAATGTAAGCAATTGTGCACAAATATTGTACGATGACTAGCGTTGCCGGTGCTTTTTTCTTAAAGAGTCAGTTCTTGGCACCCATTCCCTACTTGACTCAGCCTAATCTTCAAGAATATTTGTCAAGAACTAAAAAAAATCCAGAAAAGGTTTAACCTCCCCGTCGGGGCCGGTCTCCCGCGTGACAGGCGGGGATACTGACCACTATACTAACGAGGAGACGTGAGGGCATGAAATGAACAGCTGCTGATGTCTGCACAGCATCCAGCGACCACCTAGATGGCCTAGGGGGTCTCATTTTCCCCCGTCAAACGGCTTGCCCGATCTAAGGCTAATTTCTTTCTTTTTATCGGCACCAGGCTTAAAACTCAGTTTAAGGCGATAGTTCCGGGCTATGTTTGACTCCAGAGTTGAATCTGTCATCCCGCATTTCCTCAGCAAATCAAGCTACCCATCTCAAGTCTCATGAGCTGAGGACGGCAAAGTCCCTGTGGGCTTAGGACAGTCAAAGAAACCCCTGGGCTGCATGCTAAGCCCCTTTTCGGCTTCACTTTCCGAATCCTGCCCTAGCTTGCGATTAGTTTTTTTCTCACTTCTTGCCCCCAACTCCCACCTTGCCTCATGGTCTCCCCTCCTCTGCGCACCTGACAGTTTGCCTGCCCTTCCACTGCCTGTCTCCAGACTTTCCAAGGAGAAAAGGCAAAGCACTAAAGCGGGCCGGGCAACGGGTCAAGTTCCGCTTTCGGCGACTAGCAGGGAGGTAGCGTGGCCGAGCGGTCTAAGGTGCTGGATTAAGGCTCCAGTCTCTTCGGAGGCGTGGGTTCAAATCCCACCGCTGCCACTTTTCCTGGCCTTGCATTTTAAAGAAGAACGTAACGTTGACCTCTTCCTTCATTAGTGCCAGCTCTGTCGCAATGAGCAAGCGGATGGTATGCCACACCCTGCAGGAAAAAGGTTTCGCTTCTGACGTCTTGCTTTTCTGGACATCCAGTCTCAAGTTTCCCATCTGGAACGGCGCTCCCTGCTGCTTTGTGAAGGCTTGCTGCAAGAGCCTTCGAAACCCAGGAGCTCTTGCGTTGAGCTGTGACGCGTCCTGGGAAGACCTCCCGTTGCAGCGGAATGAGCCCCACTTCCAGGGCGTGCTGGTAGCAAATTTCCCACAGCCCACAGGGAGCAAACGATCCCAGGTGTGATGTATCACCAGGAGAGGCTGAGATGAGAGTAAGGGTTCACGCGTGTGCCCGGACCGAGGTTAATGATGGGATTAGAGCTAGGGTTAGATGCAGGGAAAGAGTGAGAGTTATAATTAGGGATAAAGCTAACAGGTGATCATTACTCGTCATGTAACATGATACAAAGGGTCAGAAGAGGAACTGATTCAGGGTTACAATTTGGACTTCGCAGACAACAGGAGCACTAAATGGTGCTGAGGGGGACTCAATAAAGTGGACCGGCCGCCTAATGTAAGCAATTGTGCACAAATATTGTACGATGACTAGCGTTGCCGGTGCTTTTTTCTTAAAGAGTCAGTTCTTGGCACCCATTCCCTACTTGACTCAGCCTAATCTTCAAGAATATTTGTCAAGAACTAAAAAAAATCCAGAAAAGGTTTAACCTCCCCGTCGGGGAATTGAACCGGGGATACTGACCACTATACTAACGAGGAGACGTGAGGGCATGAAATGAACAGCTGCTGATGTCTGCACAGCATCCAGCGACCACCTAGATGGCCTAGGGGGTCTCATTTTCCCCCGTCAAACGGCTTGCCCGATCTAAGGCTAATTTCTTTCTTTTTATCGGCACCAGGCTTAAAACTCAGTTTAAGGCGATAGTTCCGGGCTATGTTTGACTCCAGAGTTGAATCTGTCATCCCGCATTTCCTCAGCAAATCAAGCTACCCATCTCAAGTCTCATGAGCTGAGGACGGCAAAGTCCCTGTGGGCTTAGGACAGTCAAAGAAACCCCTGGGCTGCATGCTAAGCCCCTTTTCGGCTTCACTTTCCGAATCCTGCCCTAGCTTGCGATTAGTTTTTTTCTCACTTCTTGCCCCCATCTCCCACCTTGCCTCATGGTCTCCCCTCCTCTGCGCACCTGACAGTTTGCCTGCCCTTCCACTGCCTGTCTCCAGACTTTCCAAGGAGAAAAGGCAAAGCACTAAAGCGGGCCGGGCAACGGGTCAAGTTCCGCTTTCGGCGACTAGCAGGGAGGTAGCGTGGCCGAGCGGTCTAAGGCGCTGGATTAAGGCTCCAGTCTCTTCGGAGGCGTGGGTTCAAATCCCACCGCTGCCACTTTTCCTGGCCTTGCATTTTAAAGAAGAACGTAACGTTGACCTCTTCCTTCATTAGTGCCACCTCTGTCGCAATGAGCAAGCGGATGGTATGCCACACCCTGCAGGAAAAAGGTTTCGCTTCTGACGTCTTGCTTTTCTGGACATCCAGTCTCAAGTTTCCCATCTGGAACGGCGCTCCCTGCTGCTTTGTGAAGACTTGCTGCAAGAGCCTTCGAAACCCAGGAGCTCTTGCGTTGAGCTGTGACGCGTCCTGGGAAGACCTCCCGTTGCAGCGGAATGAGCCCCACTTCCAGGGCGTGCTGGTAGCAAATTTCCCACAGCCCACAGGGAGCAAACGATCCCAGGTGTGATGTATCACCAGGAGAGGCTGAGATGAGAGTAAGGGTTCACGCGTGTGCCCGGACCGAGGTTAATGATGGGATTAGAGCTAGGGTTAGATGCAGGGAAAGAGTGAGAGTTATAATTAGGGATAAAGCTAACAGGTGATCAGTACTCGTCATGTAACATGATACAAAGGGTCAGAAGAGGAACTGATTCAGGGTTACAATTTGGACTTCGCAGACAACAGGAGCACTAAATGGTGCTGAGGGGGACTCAATAAAGTGGACCGGCCGCCTAATGTAAGCAATTGTGCACAAATATTGTACGATGACTAGCGTTGCCGGTGCTTTTTTCTTAAAGAGTCAGTTCTTGGCACCCATTCCCTACTTGACTCAGCCTAATCTTCAAGAATATTTGTCAAGAACTAAAAAAAATCCAGAAAAGGTTTAACCTCCCCGTCGGGGCCGGTCTCCCGCGTGACAGGCGGGGATACTGACCACTATACTAACGAGGAGACGTGAGGGCATGAAATGAACAGCTGCTGATGTCTGCACAGCATCCAGCGACCACCTAGATGGCCTAGGGGGTCTCATTTTCCCCCGTCAAACGGCTTGCCCGATCTAAGGCTAATTTCTTTCTTTTTATCGGCACCAGGCTTAAAACTCAGTTTAAGGCGATAGTTCCGGGCTATGTTTGACTCCAGAGTTGAATCTGTCATCCCGCATTTCCTCAGCAAATCAAGCTACCCATCTCAAGTCTCATGAGCTGAGGACGGCAAAGTCCCTGTGGGCTTAGGACAGTCAAAGAAACCCCTGGGCTGCATGCTAAGCCCCTTTTCGGCTTCACTTTCCGAATCCTGCCCTAGCTTGCGATTAGTTTTTTTCTCACTTCTTGCCCCCAACTCCCACCTTGCCTCATGGTCTCCCCTCCTCTGCGCACCTGACAGTTTGCCTGCCCTTCCACTGCCTGTCTCCAGACTTTCCAAGGAGAAAAGGCAAAGCACTAAAGCGGGCCGGGCAACGGGTCAAGTTCCGCTTTCGGCGACTAGCAGGGAGGTAGCGTGGCCGAGCGGTCTAAGGTGCTGGATTAAGGCTCCAGTCTCTTCGGAGGCGTGGGTTCAAATCCCACCGCTGCCACTTTTCCTGGCCTTGCATTTTAAAGAAGAACGTAACGTTGACCTCTTCCTTCATTAGTGCCAGCTCTGTCGCAATGAGCAAGCGGATGGTATGCCACACCCTGCAGGAAAAAGGTTTCGCTTCTGACGTCTTGCTTTTCTGGACATCCAGTCTCAAGTTTCCCATCTGGAACGGCGCTCCCTGCTGCTTTGTGAAGGCTTGCTGCAAGAGCCTTCGAAACCCAGGAGCTCTTGCGTTGAGCTGTGACGCGTCCTGGGAAGACCTCCCGTTGCAGCGGAATGAGCCCCACTTCCAGGGCGTGCTGGTAGCAAATTTCCCACAGCCCACAGGGAGCAAACGATCCCAGGTGTGATGTATCACCAGGAGAGGCTGAGATGAGAGTAAGGGTTCACGCGTGTGCCCGGACCGAGGTTAATGATGGGATTAGAGCTAGGGTTAGATGCAGGGAAAGAGTGAGAGTTATAATTAGGGATAAAGCTAACAGGTGATCATTACTCGTCATGTAACATGATACAAAGGGTCAGAAGAGGAACTGATTCAGGGTTACAATTTGGACTTCGCAGACAACAGGAGCACTAAATGGTGCTGAGGGGGACTCAATAAAGTGGACCGGCCGCCTAATGTAAGCAATTGTGCACAAATATTGTACGATGACTAGCGTTGCCGGTGCTTTTTTCTTAAAGAGTCAGTTCTTGGCACCCATTCCCTACTTGACTCAGCCTAATCTTCAAGAATATTTGTCAAGAACTAAAAAAAATCCAGAAAAGGTTTAACCTCCCCGGTCTCCCGCGTGACAGGCGGGGATACTGACCACTATACTAACGAGGAGACGTGAGGGCATGAAATGAACAGCTGCTGATGTCTGCACAGCATCCAGCGACCACCTAGATGGCCTAGGGGGTCTCATTTTCCCCCGTCAAACGGCTTGCCCGATCTAAGGCTAATTTCTTTCTTTTTATCGGCACCAGGCTTAAAACTCAGTTTAAGGCGATAGTTCCGGGCTATGTTTGACTCCAGAGTTGAATCTGTCATCCCGCATTTCCTCAGCAAATCAAGCTACCCATCTCAAGTCTCATGAGCTGAGGACGGCAAAGTCCCTGTGGGCTTAGGACAGTCAAAGAAACCCCTGGGCTGCATGCTAAGCCCCTTTTCGGCTTCACTTTCCGAATCCTGCCCTAGCTTGCGATTAGTTTTTTTCTCACTTCTTGCCCCCAACTCCCACCTTGCCTCATGGTCTCCCCTCCTCTGCGCACCTGACAGTTTGCCTGCCCTTCCACTGCCTGTCTCCAGACTTTCCAAGGAGAAAAGGCAAAGCACTAAAGCGGGCCGGGCAACGGGTCAAGTTCCGCTTTCGGCGACTAGCAGGGAGGTAGCGTGGCCGAGCGGTCTAAGGTGCTGGATTAAGGCTCCAGTCTCTTCGGAGGCGTGGGTTCAAATCCCACCGCTGCCACTTTTCCTGGCCTTGCATTTTAAAGAAGAACGTAACGTTGACCTCTTCCTTCATTAGTGCCAGCTCTGTCGCAATGAGCAAGCGGATGGTATGCCACACCCTGCAGGAAAAAGGTTTCGCTTCTGACGTCTTGCTTTTCTGGACATCCAGTCTCAAGTTTCCCATCTGGAACGGCGCTCCCTGCTGCTTTGTGAAGGCTTGCTGCAAGAGCCTTCGAAACCCAGGAGCTCTTGCGTTGAGCTGTGACGCGTCCTGGGAAGACCTCCCGTTGCAGCGGAATGAGCCCCACTTCCAGGGCGTGCTGGTAGCAAATTTCCCACAGCCCACAGGGAGCAAACGATCCCAGGTGTGTTGTATCACCAGGAGAGGCTGAGATGAGAGTAAGGGTTCACGCGTGTGCCCGGACCGAGGTTAATGATGGGATTAGAGCTAGGGTTAGATGCAGGGAAAGAGTGAGAGTTATAATTAGGGATAAAGCTAACAGGTGATCATTACTCGTCATGTAACATGATACAAAGGGTCAGAAGAGGAACTGATTCAGGGTTACAATTTGGACTTCGCAGACAACAGGAGCACTAAATGGTGCTGAGGGGGACTCAATAAAGTGGACCGGCCGCCTAATGTAAGCAATTGTGCACAAATATTGTACGATGACTAGCGTTGCCGGTGCTTTTTTCTTAAAGAGTCAGTTCTTGGCACCCATTCCCTACTTGACTCAGCCTAATCTTCAAGAATATTTGTCAAGAACTAAAAAAAATCCAGAAAAGGTTTAACCTCCCCGTCGGGGAATTGAACCCCGGTCTCCCGCGTGACAGGCGGGGATACTGACCACTATACTAACGAGGAGACGTGAGGGCATGAAATGAACAGCTGCTGATGTCTGCACAGCATCCAGCGACCACCTAGATGGCCTAGGGGGTCTCATTTTCCCCCGTCAAACGGCTTGCCCGATCTAAGGCTAATTTCTTTCTTTTTATCGGCACCAGGCTTAAAACTCAGTTTAAGGCGATAGTTCCGGGCTATGTTTGACTCCAGAGTTGAATCTGTCATCCCGCATTTCCTCAGCAAATCAAGCTACCCATCTCAAGTCTCATGAGCTGAGGACGGCAAAGTCCCTGTGGGCTTAGGACAGTCAAAGAAACCCCTGGGCTGCATGCTAAGCCCCTTTTCGGCTTCACTTTCCGAATCCTGCCCTAGCTTGCGATTAGTTTTTTTCTCACTTCTTGCCCCCATCTCCCACCTTGCCTCATGGTCTCCCCTCCTCTGCGCACCTGACAGTTTGCCTGCCCTTCCACTGCCTGTCTCCAGACTTTCCAAGGAGAAAAGGCAAAGCACTAAAGCGGGCCGGGCAACGGGTCAAGTTCCGCTTTCGGCGACTAGCAGGGAGGTAGCGTGGCCGAGCGGTCTAAGGTGCTGGATTAAGGCTCCAGTCTCTTCGGAGGCGTGGGTTCAAATCCCACCGCTGCCACTTTTCCTGGCCTTGCATTTTAAAGAAGAACGTAACGTTGACCTCTTCCTTCATTAGTGCCACCTCTGTCGCAATGAGCAAGCGGATGGTATGCCACACCCTGCAGGAAAAAGGTTTCGCTTCTGACGTCTTGCTTTTCTGGACATCCAGTCTCAAGTTTCCCATCTGGAACGGCGCTCCCTGCTGCTTTGTGAAGGCTTGCTGCAAGAGCCTTCGAAACCCAGGAGCTCTTGCGTTGAGCTGTGACGCGTCCTGGGAAGACCTCCCGTTGCAGCGGAATGAGCCCCACTTCCAGGGCGTGCTGGTAGCAAATTTCCCACAGCCCACAGGGAGCAAACGATCCCAGGTGTGATGTATCACCAGGAGAGGCTGAGATGAGAGTAAGGGTTCACGCGTGTGCCCGGACCGAGGTTAATGATGGGATTAGAGCTAGGGTTAGATGCAGGGAAAGAGTGAGAGTTATAATTAGGGATAAAGCTAACAGGTGATCATTACTCGTCATGTAACATGATACAAAGGGTCAGAAGAGGAACTGATTCAGGGTTACAATTTGGACTTCGCAGACAACAGGAGCACTAAATGGTGCTGAGGGGGACTCAATAAAGTGGACCGGCCGCCTAATGTAAGCAATTGTGCACAAATATTGTACGATGACTAGCGTTGCCGGTGCTTTTTTCTTAAAGAGTCAGTTCTTGGCACCCATTCCCTACTTGACTCAGCCTAATCTTCAAGAATATTTGTCAAGAACTAAAAAAAATCCAGAAAAGGTTTAACCTCCCGGTCTCCCGCGTGACAGGCGGGGATACTGACCACTATACTAACGAGGAGACGTGAGGGCATGAAATGAACAGCTGCTGATGTCTGCACAGCATCCAGCGACCACCTAGATGGCCTAGGGGGTCTCATTTTCCCCCGTCAAACGGCTTGCCCGATCTAAGGCTAATTTCTTTCTTTTTATCGGCACCAGGCTTAAAACTCAGTTTAAGGCGATAGTTCCGGGCTATGTTTGACTCCAGAGTTGAATCTGTCATCCCGCATTTCCTCAGCAAATCAAGCTACCCATCTCAAGTCTCATGAGCTGAGGACGGCAAAGTCCCTGTGGGCTTAGGACAGTCAAAGAAACCCCTGGGCTGCATGCTAAGCCCCTTTTCGGCTTCACTTTCCGAATCCTGCCCTAGCTTGCGATTAGTTTTTTCCTCACTTCTTGCCCCCATCTCCCACCTTGCCTCATGGTCTCCCCTCCTCTGCGCACCTGACAGTTTGCCTGCCCTTCCACTGCCTGTCTCCAGACTTTCCAAGGAGAAAAGGCAAAGCACTAAAGCGGGCCGGGCAACGGGTCAAGTTCCGCTTTCGGCGACTAGCAGGGAGGTAGCGTGGCCGAGCGGTCTAAGGCGCTGGATTAAGGCTCCAGTCTCTTCGGAGGCGTGGGTTCAAATCCCACCGCTGCCACTTTTCCTGGCCTTGAATTTTAAAGAAGAACGTAACGTTGACCTCTTCCTTCATTAGTGCCACCTCTGTCGCAATGAGCAAGCGGATGGTATGCCACACCCTGCAGGAAAAAGGTTTCGCTTCTGACGTCTTGCTTTTCTGGACATCCAGTCTCAAGTTTCCCATCTGGAACGGCGCTCCCTGCTGCTTTGTGAAGACTTGCTGCAAGAGCCTTCGAAACCCAGGAGCTCTTGCGTTGAGCTGTGACGCGTCCTGGGAAGACCTCCCGTTGCAGCGGAATGAGCCCCACTTCCAGGGCGTGCTGGTAGCAAATTTCCCACAGCCCACAGGGAGCAAACGATCCCAGGTGTGATGTATCACCAGGAGAGGCTGAGATGAGAGTAAGGGTTCACGCGTGTGCCCGGACCGAGGTTAATGATGGGATTAGAGCTAGGGTTAGATGCAGGGAAAGAGTGAGAGTTATAATTAGGGATAAAGCTAACAGGTGATCATTACTCGTCATGTAACATGATACAAAGGGTCAGAAGAGGAACTGATTCAGGGTTACAATTTGGACTTCGCAGACAACAGGAGCACTAAATGGTGCTGAGGGGGACTCAATAAAGTGGACCGGCCGCCTAATGTAAGCAATTGTGCACAAATATTGTACGATGACTAGCGTTGCCGGTGCTTTTTTCTTAAAGAGTCAGTTCTTGGCACCCATTCCCTACTTGACTCAGCCTAATCTTCAAGAATATTTGTCAAGAACTAAAAAAAATCCAGAAAAGGTTTAACCTCCCCGTCGGGGAACCCCGGTCTCCCGCGTGACAGGCGGGGATACTGACCACTATACTAACGAGGAGACGTGAGGGCATGAAATGAACAGCTGCTGATGTCTGCACAGCATCCAGCGACCACCTAGATGGCCTAGGGGGTCTCATTTTCCCCCGTCAAACGGCTTGCCCGATCTAAGGCTAATTTCTTTCTTTTTATCGGCACCAGGCTTAAAACTCAGTTTAAGGCGATAGTTCCGGGCTATGTTTGACTCCAGAGTTGAATCTGTCATCCCGCATTTCCTCAGCAAATCAAGCTACCCATCTCAAGTCTCATGAGCTGAGGACGGCAAAGTCCCTGTGGGCTTAGGACAGTCAAAGAAACCCCTGGGCTGCATGCTAAGCCCCTTTTCGGCTTCACTTTCCGAATCCTGCCCTAGCTTGCGATTAGTTTTTTTCTCACTTCTTGCCCCCATCTCCCACCTTGCCTCATGGTCTCCCCTCCTCTGCGCACCTGACAGTTTGCCTGCCCTTCCACTGCCTGTCTCCAGACTTTCCAAGGAGAAAAGGCAAAGCACTAAAGCGGGCCGGGCAACGGGTCAAGTTCCGCTTTCGGCGACTAGCAGGGAGGTAGCGTGGCCGAGCGGTCTAAGGCGCTGGATTAAGGCTCCAGTCTCTTCGGAGGCGTGGGTTCAAATCCCACCGCTGCCACTTTTCCTGGCCTTGCATTTTAAAGAAGAACGTAACGTTGACCTCTTCCTTCATTAGTGCCACCTCTGTCGCAATGAGCAAGCGGATGGTATGCCACACCCTGCAGGAAAAAGGTTTCGCTTCTGACGTCTTGCTTTTCTGGACATCCAGTCTCAAGTTTCCCATCTGGAACGGCGCTCCCTGCTGCTTTGTGAAGACTTGCTGCAAGAGCCTTCGAAACCCAGGAGCTCTTGCGTTGAGCTGTGACGCGTCCTGGGAAGACCTCCCGTTGCAGCGGAATGAGCCCCACTTCCAGGGCGTGCTGGTAGCAAATTTCCCACAGCCCACAGGGAGCAAACGATCCCAGGTGTGATGTATCACCAGGAGAGGCTGAGATGAGAGTAAGGGTTCACGCGTGTGCCCGGACCGAGGTTAATGATGGGATTAGAGCTAGGGTTAGATGCAGGGAAAGAGTGAGAGTTATAATTAGGGATAAAGCTAACAGGTGATCATTACTCGTCATGTAACATGATACAAAGGGTCAGAAGAGGAACTGATTCAGGGTTACAATTTGGACTTCGCAGACAACAGGAGCACTAAATGGTGCTGAGGGGGACTCAATAAAGTGGACCGGCCGCCTAATGTAAGCAATTGTGCACAAATATTGTACGATGACTAGCGTTGCCGGTGCTTTTTTCTTAAAGAGTCAGTTCTTGGCACCCATTCCCTACTTGACTCAGCCTAATCTTCAAGAATATTTGTCAAGAACTAAAAAAAATCCAGAAAAGGTTTAACCTCCCCGTCGGGGCCGGTCTCCCGCGTGACAGGCGGGGATACTGACCACTATACTAACGAGGAGACGTGAGGGCATGAAATGAACAGCTGCTGATGTCTGCACAGCATCCAGCGACCACCTAGATGGCCTAGGGGGTCTCATTTTCCCCCGTCAAACGGCTTGCCCGATCTAAGGCTAATTTCTTTCTTTTTATCGGCACCAGGCTTAAAACTCAGTTTAAGGCGATAGTTCCGGGCTATGTTTGACTCCAGAGTTGAATCTGTCATCCCGCATTTCCTCAGCAAATCAAGCTACCCATCTCAAGTCTCATGAGCTGAGGACGGCAAAGTCCCTGTGGGCTTAGGACAGTCAAAGAAACCCCTGGGCTGCATGCTAAGCCCCTTTTCGGCTTCACTTTCCGAATCCTGCCCTAGCTTGCGATTAGTTTTTTTCTCACTTCTTGCCCCCAACTCCCACCTTGCCTCATGGTCTCCCCTCCTCTGCGCACCTGACAGTTTGCCTGCCCTTCCACTGCCTGTCTCCAGACTTTCCAAGGAGAAAAGGCAAAGCACTAAAGCGGGCCGGGCAACGGGTCAAGTTCCGCTTTCGGCGACTAGCAGGGAGGTAGCGTGGCCGAGCGGTCTAAGGTGCTGGATTAAGGCTCCAGTCTCTTCGGAGGCGTGGGTTCAAATCCCACCGCTGCCACTTTTCCTGGCCTTGCATTTTAAAGAAGAACGTAACGTTGACCTCTTCCTTCATTAGTGCCAGCTCTGTCGCAATGAGCAAGCGGATGGTATGCCACACCCTGCAGGAAAAAGGTTTCGCTTCTGACGTCTTGCTTTTCTGGACATCCAGTCTCAAGTTTCCCATCTGGAACGGCGCTCCCTGCTGCTTTGTGAAGGCTTGCTGCAAGAGCCTTCGAAACCCAGGAGCTCTTGCGTTGAGCTGTGACGCGTCCTGGGAAGACCTCCCGTTGCAGCGGAATGAGCCCCACTTCCAGGGCGTGCTGGTAGCAAATTTCCCACAGCCCACAGGGAGCAAACGATCCCAGGTGTGATGTATCACCAGGAGAGGCTGAGATGAGAGTAAGGGTTCACGCGTGTGCCCGGACCGAGGTTAATGATGGGATTAGAGCTAGGGTTAGATGCAGGGAAAGAGTGAGAGTTATAATTAGGGATAAAGCTAACAGGTGATCATTACTCGTCATGTAACATGATACAAAGGGTCAGAAGAGGAACTGATTCAGGGTTACAATTTGGACTTCGCAGACAACAGGAGCACTAAATGGTGCTGAGGGGGACTCAATAAAGTGGACCGGCCGCCTAATGTAAGCAATTGTGCACAAATATTGTACGATGACTAGCGTTGCCGGTGCTTTTTTCTTAAAGAGTCAGTTCTTGGCACCCATTCCCTACTTGACTCAGCCTAATCTTCAAGAATATTTGTCAAGAACTAAAAAAAATCCAGAAAAGGTTTAACCTCCCCGTCGGGGAATTGAACCGGGGATACTGACCACTATACTAACGAGGAGACGTGAGGGCATGAAATGAACAGCTGCTGATGTCTGCACAGCATCCAGCGACCACCTAGATGGCCTAGGGGGTCTCATTTTCCCCCGTCAAACGGCTTGCCCGATCTAAGGCTAATTTCTTTCTTTTTATCGGCACCAGGCTTAAAACTCAGTTTAAGGCGATAGTTCCGGGCTATGTTTGACTCCAGAGTTGAATCTGTCATCCCGCATTTCCTCAGCAAATCAAGCTACCCATCTCAAGTCTCATGAGCTGAGGACGGCAAAGTCCCTGTGGGCTTAGGACAGTCAAAGAAACCCCTGGGCTGCATGCTAAGCCCCTTTTCGGCTTCACTTTCCGAATCCTGCCCTAGCTTGCGATTAGTTTTTTTCTCACTTCTTGCCCCCATCTCCCACCTTGCCTCATGGTCTCCCCTCCTCTGCGCACCTGACAGTTTGCCTGCCCTTCCACTGCCTGTCTCCAGACTTTCCAAGGAGAAAAGGCAAAGCACTAAAGCGGGCCGGGCAACGGGTCAAGTTCCGCTTTCGGCGACTAGCAGGGAGGTAGCGTGGCCGAGCGGTCTAAGGCGCTGGATTAAGGCTCCAGTCTCTTCGGAGGCGTGGGTTCAAATCCCACCGCTGCCACTTTTCCTGGCCTTGCATTTTAAAGAAGAACGTAACGTTGACCTCTTCCTTCATTAGTGCCACCTCTGTCGCAATGAGCAAGCGGATGGTATGCCACACCCTGCAGGAAAAAGGTTTCGCTTCTGACGTCTTGCTTTTCTGGACATCCAGTCTCAAGTTTCCCATCTGGAACGGCGCTCCCTGCTGCTTTGTGAAGGCTTGCTGCAAGAGCCTTCGAAACCCAGGAGCTCTTGCGTTGAGCTGTGACGCGTCCTGGGAAGACCTCCCGTTGCAGCGGAATGAGCCCCACTTCCAGGGCGTGCTGGTAGCAAATTTCCCACAGCCCACAGGGAGCAAACGATCCCAGGTGTGATGTATCACCAGGAGAGGCTGAGATGAGAGTAAGGGTTCACGCGTGTGCCCGGACCGAGGTTAATGATGGGATTAGAGCTAGGGTTAGATGCAGGGAAAGAGTGAGAGTTATAATTAGGGATAAAGCTAACAGGTGATCATTACTCGTCATGTAACATGATACAAAGGGTCAGAAGAGGAACTGATTCAGGGTTACAATTTGGACTTCGCAGACAACAGGAGCACTAAATGGTGCTGAGGGGGACTCAATAAAGTGGACCGGCCGCCTAATGTAAGCAATTGTGCACAAATATTGTACGATGACTAGCGTTGCCGGTGCTTTTTTCTTAAAGAGTCAGTTCTTGGCACCCATTCCCTACTTGACTCAGCCTAATCTTCAAGAATATTTGTCAAGAACTAAAAAAAATCCAGAAAAGGTTTAACCTCCCCGGTCTCCCGCGTGACAGGCGGGGATACTGACCACTATACTAACGAGGAGACGTGAGGGCATGAAATGAACAGCTGCTGATGTCTGCACAGCATCCAGCGACCACCTAGATGGCCTAGGGGGTCTCATTTTCCCCCGTCAAACGGCTTGCCCGATCTAAGGCTAATTTCTTTCTTTTTATCGGCACCAGGCTTAAAACTCAGTTTAAGGCGATAGTTCCGGGCTATGTTTGACTCCAGAGTTGAATCTGTCATCCCGCATTTCCTCAGCAAATCAAGCTACCCATCTCAAGTCTCATGAGCTGAGGACGGCAAAGTCCCTGTGGGCTTAGGACAGTCAAAGAAACCCCTGGGCTGCATGCTAAGCCCCTTTTCGGCTTCACTTTCCGAATCCTGCCCTAGCCTGCGATTAGTTTTTTTCTCACTTCTTGCCCCCAACTCCCACCTTGCCTCATGGTCTCCCCTCCTCTGCGCACCTGACAGTTTGCCTGCCCTTCAACTGCCTGTCTCCAGACTTTCCAAGGAGAAAAGGCAAAGCACTAAAGCGGGCCGGGCAACGGGTCAAGTTCCGCTTTCGGCGACTAGCAGGGAGGTAGCGTGGCAGAGCGGTCTAAGGCGCTGGATTAAGGCTCCAGTCTCTTCGGAGGCGTGGGTTCAAATCCCACCGCTGCCACTTTTCCTGGCCTTGCATTTTAAAGAAGAACGTAACGTTGACCTCTTCCTTCATTAGTGCCACCTCTGTCGCAATGAGCAAGCGGATGGTATGCCACACCCTGCAGGAAAAAGGTTTCGCTTCTGACGTCTTGCTTTTCTGGACATCCAGTCTCAAGTTTCCCATCTGGAACGGCGCTCCCTGCTGCTTTGTGAAGACTTGCTGCAAGAGCCTTCGAAACCCAGGAGCTCCTGCGTTGAGCTGTGACGCGTCCTGGGAAGACCTCCCGTTGCAGCGGAATGAGCCCCACTTCCAGGGCGTGCTGGTAGCAAATTTCCCACAGCCCACAGGGAGCAAACGATCCCAGGTGTGATGTATCACCAGGAGAGGCTGAGATGAGAGTAAGGGTTCACGCGTGTGCCCGGACCGAGGTTAATGATGGGATTAGAGCTAGGGTTAGATGCAGGGAAAGAGTGAGAGTTATAATTAGGGATAAAGCTAACAGGTGATCATTACTCGTCATGTAACATGATACAAAGGGTCAGAAGAGGAACTGATTCAGGGTTACAATTTGGACTTCGCAGACAACAGGAGCACTAAATGGTGCTGAGGGGGACTCAATAAAGTGGACCGGCCGCCTAATGTAAGCAATTGTGCACAAATATTGTACGATGACTAGCGTTGCCGGTGCTTTTTTCTTAAAGAGTCAGTTCTTGGCACCCATTCCCTACTTGACTCAGCCTAATCTTCAAGAATATTTGTCAAGAACTAAAAAAAATCCAGAAAAGGTTTAACCTCCCCGTCGGGGCCGGTCTCCCGCGTGACAGGCGGGGATACTGACCACTATACTAACGAGGAGACGTGAGGGCATGAAATGAACAGCTGCTGATGTCTGCACAGCATCCAGCGACCACCTAGATGGCCTAGGGGGTCTCATTTTCCCCCGTCAAACGGCTTGCCCGATCTAAGGCTAATTTCTTTCTTTTTATCGGCACCAGGCTTAAAACTCAGTTTAAGGCGATAGTTCCGGGCTATGTTTGACTCCAGAGTTGAATCTGTCATCCCGCATTTCCTCAGCAAATCAAGCTACCCATCTCAAGTCTCATGAGCTGAGGACGGCAAAGTCCCTGTGGGCTTAGGACAGTCAAAGAAACCCCTGGGCTGCATGCTAAGCCCCTTTTCGGCTTCACTTTCCGAATCCTGCCCTAGCTTGCGATTAGTTTTTTTCTCACTTCTTGCCCCCAACTCCCACCTTGCCTCATGGTCTCCCCTCCTCTGCGCACCTGACAGTTTGCCTGCCCTTCCACTGCCTGTCTCCAGACTTTCCAAGGAGAAAAGGCAAAGCACTAAAGCGGGCCGGGCAACGGGTCAAGTTCCGCTTTCGGCGACTAGCAGGGAGGTAGCGTGGCCGAGCGGTCTAAGGTGCTGGATTAAGGCTCCAGTCTCTTCGGAGGCGTGGGTTCAAATCCCACCGCTGCCACTTTTCCTGGCCTTGCATTTTAAAGAAGAACGTAACGTTGACCTCTTCCTTCATTAGTGCCAGCTCTGTCGCAATGAGCAAGCGGATGGTATGCCACACCCTGCAGGAAAAAGGTTTCGCTTCTGACGTCTTGCTTTTCTGGACATCCAGTCTCAAGTTTCCCATCTGGAACGGCGCTCCCTGCTGCTTTGTGAAGGCTTGCTGCAAGAGCCTTCGAAACCCAGGAGCTCTTGCGTTGAGCTGTGACGCGTCCTGGGAAGACCTCCCGTTGCAGCGGAATGAGCCCCACTTCCAGGGCGTGCTGGTAGCAAATTTCCCACAGCCCACAGGGAGCAAACGATCCCAGGTGTGATGTATCACCAGGAGAGGCTGAGATGAGAGTAAGGGTTCACGCGTGTGCCCGGACCGAGGTTAATGATGGGATTAGAGCTAGGGTTAGATGCAGGGAAAGAGTGAGAGTTATAATTAGGGATAAAGCTAACAGGTGATCATTACTCGTCATGTAACATGATACAAAGGGTCAGAAGAGGAACTGATTCAGGGTTACAATTTGGACTTCGCAGACAACAGGAGCACTAAATGGTGCTGAGGGGGACTCAATAAAGTGGACCGGCCGCCTAATGTAAGCAATTGTGCACAAATATTGTACGATGACTAGCGTTGCCGGTGCTTTTTTCTTAAAGAGTCAGTTCTTGGCACCCATTCCCTACTTGACTCAGCCTAATCTTCAAGAATATTTGTCAAGAACTAAAAAAAATCCAGAAAAGGTTTAACCTCCCCGTCGGGGAATTGAACCCCGGTCTCCCGCGTGACAGGCGGGGATACTGACCACTATACTAACGAGGAGACGTGAGGGCATGAAATGAACAGCTGCTGATGTCTGCACAGCATCCAGCGACCACCTAGATGGCCTAGGGGGTCTCATTTTCCCCCGTCAAACGGCTTGCCCGATCTAAGGCTAATTTCTTTCTTTTTATCGGCACCAGGCTTAAAACTCAGTTTAAGGCGATAGTTCCGGGCTATGTTTGACTCCAGAGTTGAATCTGTCATCCCGCATTTCCTCAGCAAATCAAGCTACCCATCTCAAGTCTCATGAGCTGAGGACGGCAAAGTCCCTGTGGGCTTAGGACAGTCAAAGAAACCCCTGGGCTGCATGCTAAGCCCCTTTTCGGCTTCACTTTCCGAATCCTGCCCTAGCTTGCGATTAGTTTTTTTCTCACTTCTTGCCCCCATCTCCCACCTTGCCTCATGGTCTCCCCTCCTCTGCGCACCTGACAGTTTGCCTGCCCTTCCACTGCCTGTCTCCAGACTTTCCAAGGAGAAAAGGCAAAGCACTAAAGCGGGCCGGGCAACGGGTCAAGTTCCGCTTTCGGCGACTAGCAGGGAGGTAGCGTGGCCGAGCGGTCTAAGGCGCTGGATTAAGGCTCCAGTCTCTTCGGAGGCGTGGGTTCAAATCCCACCGCTGCCACTTTTCCTGGCCTTGCATTTTAAAGAAGAACGTAACGTTGACCTCTTCCTTCATTAGTGCCACCTCTGTCGCAATGAGCAAGCGGATGGTATGCCACACCCTGCAGGAAAAAGGTTTCGCTTCTGACGTCTTGCTTTTCTGGACATCCAGTCTCAAGTTTCCCATCTGGAACGGCGCTCCCTGCTGCTTTGTGAAGACTTGCTGCAAGAGCCTTCGAAACCCAGGAGCTCTTGCGTTGAGCTGTGACGCGTCCTGGGAAGACCTCCCGTTGCAGCGGAATGAGCCCCACTTCCAGGGCGTGCTGGTAGCAAATTTCCCACAGCCCACAGGGAGCAAACGATCCCAGGTGTGATGTATCACCAGGAGAGGCTGAGATGAGAGTAAGGGTTCACGCGTGTGCCCGGACCGAGGTTAATGATGGGATTAGAGCTAGGGTTAGATGCAGGGAAAGAGTGAGAGTTATAATTAGGGATAAAGCTAACAGGTGATCAGTACTCGTCATGTAACATGATACAAAGGGTCAGAAGAGGAACTGATTCAGGGTTACAATTTGGACTTCGCAGACAACAGGAGCACTAAATGGTGCTGAGGGGGACTCAATAAAGTGGACCGGCCGCCTAATGTAAGCAATTGTGCACAAATATTGTACGATGACTAGCGTTGCCGGTGCTTTTTTCTTAAAGAGTCAGTTCTTGGCACCCATTCCCTACTTGACTCAGCCTAATCTTCAAGAATATTTGTCAAGAACTAAAAAAAATCCAGAAAAGGTTTAACCTCCCCGTCGGGGCCGGTCTCCCGCGTGACAGGCGGGGATACTGACCACTATACTAACGAGGAGACGTGAGGGCATGAAATGAACAGCTGCTGATGTCTGCACAGCATCCAGCGACCACCTAGATGGCCTAGGGGGTCTCATTTTCCCCCGTCAAACGGCTTGCCCGATCTAAGGCTAATTTCTTTCTTTTTATCGGCACCAGGCTTAAAACTCAGTTTAAGGCGATAGTTCCGGGCTATGTTTGACTCCAGAGTTGAATCTGTCATCCCGCATTTCCTCAGCAAATCAAGCTACCCATCTCAAGTCTCATGAGCTGAGGACGGCAAAGTCCCTGTGGGCTTAGGACAGTCAAAGAAACCCCTGGGCTGCATGCTAAGCCCCTTTTCGGCTTCACTTTCCGAATCCTGCCCTAGCTTGCGATTAGTTTTTTTCTCACTTCTTGCCCCCAACTCCCACCTTGCCTCATGGTCTCCCCTCCTCTGCGCACCTGACAGTTTGCCTGCCCTTCCACTGCCTGTCTCCAGACTTTCCAAGGAGAAAAGGCAAAGCACTAAAGCGGGCCGGGCAACGGGTCAAGTTCCGCTTTCGGCGACTAGCAGGGAGGTAGCGTGGCCGAGCGGTCTAAGGTGCTGGATTAAGGCTCCAGTCTCTTCGGAGGCGTGGGTTCAAATCCCACCGCTGCCACTTTTCCTGGCCTTGCATTTTAAAGAAGAACGTAACGTTGACCTCTTCCTTCATTAGTGCCAGCTCTGTCGCAATGAGCAAGCGGATGGTATGCCACACCCTGCAGGAAAAAGGTTTCGCTTCTGACGTCTTGCTTTTCTGGACATCCAGTCTCAAGTTTCCCATCTGGAACGGCGCTCCCTGCTGCTTTGTGAAGGCTTGCTGCAAGAGCCTTCGAAACCCAGGAGCTCTTGCGTTGAGCTGTGACGCGTCCTGGGAAGACCTCCCGTTGCAGCGGAATGAGCCCCACTTCCAGGGCGTGCTGGTAGCAAATTTCCCACAGCCCACAGGGAGCAAACGATCCCAGGTGTGATGTATCACCAGGAGAGGCTGAGATGAGAGTAAGGGTTCACGCGTGTGCCCGGACCGAGGTTAATGATGGGATTAGAGCTAGGGTTAGATGCAGGGAAAGAGTGAGAGTTATAATTAGGGATAAAGCTAACAGGTGATCATTACTCGTCATGTAACATGATACAAAGGGTCAGAAGAGGAACTGATTCAGGGTTACAATTTGGACTTCGCAGACAACAGGAGCACTAAATGGTGCTGAGGGGGACTCAATAAAGTGGACCGGCCGCCTAATGTAAGCAATTGTGCACAAATATTGTACGATGACTAGCGTTGCCGGTGCTTTTTTCTTAAAGAGTCAGTTCTTGGCACCCATTCCCTACTTGACTCAGCCTAATCTTCAAGAATATTTGTCAAGAACTAAAAAAAATCCAGAAAAGGTTTAACCTCCCCGTCGGGGAATTGAACCGGGGATACTGACCACTATACTAACGAGGAGACGTGAGGGCATGAAATGAACAGCTGCTGATGTCTGCACAGCATCCAGCGACCACCTAGATGGCCTAGGGGGTCTCATTTTCCCCCGTCAAACGGCTTGCCCGATCTAAGGCTAATTTCTTTCTTTTTATCGGCACCAGGCTTAAAACTCAGTTTAAGGCGATAGTTCCGGGCTATGTTTGACTCCAGAGTTGAATCTGTCATCCCGCATTTCCTCAGCAAATCAAGCTACCCATCTCAAGTCTCATGAGCTGAGGACGGCAAAGTCCCTGTGGGCTTAGGACAGTCAAAGAAACCCCTGGGCTGCATGCTAAGCCCCTTTTCGGCTTCACTTTCCGAATCCTGCCCTAGCTTGCGATTAGTTTTTTTCTCACTTCTTGCCCCCATCTCCCACCTTGCCTCATGGTCTCCCCTCCTCTGCGCACCTGACAGTTTGCCTGCCCTTCCACTGCCTGTCTCCAGACTTTCCAAGGAGAAAAGGCAAAGCACTAAAGCGGGCCGGGCAACGGGTCAAGTTCCGCTTTCGGCGACTAGCAGGGAGGTAGCGTGGCCGAGCGGTCTAAGGCGCTGGATTAAGGCTCCAGTCTCTTCGGAGGCGTGGGTTCAAATCCCACCGCTGCCACTTTTCCTGGCCTTGCATTTTAAAGAAGAACGTAACGTTGACCTCTTCCTTCATTAGTGCCACCTCTGTCGCAATGAGCAAGCGGATGGTATGCCACACCCTGCAGGAAAAAGGTTTCGCTTCTGACGTCTTGCTTTTCTGGACATCCAGTCTCAAGTTTCCCATCTGGAACGGCGCTCCCTGCTGCTTTGTGAAGGCTTGCTGCAAGAGCCTTCGAAACCCAGGAGCTCTTGCGTTGAGCTGTGACGCGTCCTGGGAAGACCTCCCGTTGCAGCGGAATGAGCCCCACTTCCAGGGCGTGCTGGTAGCAAATTTCCCACAGCCCACAGGGAGCAAACGATCCCAGGTGTGATGTATCACCAGGAGAGGCTGAGATGAGAGTAAGGGTTCACGCGTGTGCCCGGACCGAGGTTAATGATGGGATTAGAGCTAGGGTTAGATGCAGGGAAAGAGTGAGAGTTATAATTAGGGATAAAGCTAACAGGTGATCATTACTCGTCATGTAACATGATACAAAGGGTCAGAAGAGGAACTGATTCAGGGTTACAATTTGGACTTCGCAGACAACAGGAGCACTAAATGGTGCTGAGGGGGACTCAATAAAGTGGACCGGCCGCCTAATGTAAGCAATTGTGCACAAATATTGTACGATGACTAGCGTTGCCGGTGCTTTTTTCTTAAAGAGTCAGTTCTTGGCACCCATTCCCTACTTGACTCAGCCTAATCTTCAAGAATATTTGTCAAGAACTAAAAAAAATCCAGAAAAGGTTTAACCTCCCCGGTCTCCCGCGTGACAGGCGGGGATACTGACCACTATACTAACGAGGAGACGTGAGGGCATGAAATGAACAGCTGCTGATGTCTGCACAGCATCCAGCGACCACCTAGATGGCCTAGGGGGTCTCATTTTCCCCCGTCAAACGGCTTGCCCGATCTAAGGCTAATTTCTTTCTTTTTATCGGCACCAGGCTTAAAACTCAGTTTAAGGCGATAGTTCCGGGCTATGTTTGACTCCAGAGTTGAATCTGTCATCCCGCATTTCCTCAGCAAATCAAGCTACCCATCTCAAGTCTCATGAGCTGAGGACGGCAAAGTCCCTGTGGGCTTAGGACAGTCAAAGAAACCCCTGGGCTGCATGCTAAGCCCCTTTTCGGCTTCACTTTCCGAATCCTGCCCTAGCTTGCGATTAGTTTTTTTCTCACTTCTTGCCCCCAACTCCCACCTTGCCTCATGGTCTCCCCTCCTCTGCGCACCTGACAGTTTGCCTGCCCTTCCACTGCCTGTCTCCAGACTTTCCAAGGAGAAAAGGCAAAGCACTAAAGCGGGCCGGGCAACGGGTCAAGTTCCGCTTTCGGCGACTAGCAGGGAGGTAGCGTGGCAGAGCGGTCTAAGGCGCTGGATTAAGGCTCCAGTCTCTTCGGAGGCGTGGGTTCAAATCCCACCGCTGCCACTTTTCCTGGCCTTGCATTTTAAAGAAGAACGTAACGTTGACCTCTTCCTTCATTAGTGCCACCTCTGTCGCAATGAGCAAGCGGATGGTATGCCACACCCTGCAGGAAAAAGGTTTCGCTTCTGACGTCTTGCTTTTCTGGACATCCAGTCTCAAGTTTCCCATCTGGAACGGCGCTCCCTGCTGCTTTGTGAAGACTTGCTGCAAGAGCCTTCGAAACCCAGGAGCTCTTGCGTTGAGCTGTGACGCGTCCTGGGAAGACCTCCCGTTGCAGCGGAATGAGCCCCACTTCCAGGGCGTGCTGGTAGCAAATTTCCCACAGCCCACAGGGAGCAAACGATCCCAGGTGTGATGTATCACCAGGAGAGGCTGAGATGAGAGTAAGGGTTCACGCGTGTGCCCGGACCGAGGTTAATGATGGGATTAGAGCTAGGGTTAGATGCAGGGAAAGAGTGAGAGTTATAATTAGGGATAAAGCTAACAGGTGATCATTACTCGTCATGTAACATGATACAAAGGGTCAGAAGAGGAACTGATTCAGGGTTACAATTTGGACTTCGCAGACAACAGGAGCACTAAATGGTGCTGAGGGGGACTCAATAAAGTGGACCGGCCGCCTAATGTAAGCAATTGTGCACAAATATTGTACGATGACTAGCGTTGCCGGTGCTTTTTTCTTAAAGAGTCAGTTCTTGGCACCCATTCCCTACTTGACTCAGCCTAATCTTCAAGAATATTTGTCAAGAACTAAAAAAAATCCAGAAAAGGTTTAACCTCCCCGTCGGGGCCGGTCTCCCGCGTGACAGGCGGGGATACTGACCACTATACTAACGAGGAGACGTGAGGGCATGAAATGAACAGCTGCTGATGTCTGCACAGCATCCAGCGACCACCTAGATGGCCTAGGGGGTCTCATTTTCCCCCGTCAAACGGCTTGCCCGATCTAAGGCTAATTTCTTTCTTTTTATCGGCACCAGGCTTAAAACTCAGTTTAAGGCGATAGTTCCGGGCTATGTTTGACTCCAGAGTTGAATCTGTCATCCCGCATTTCCTCAGCAAATCAAGCTACCCATCTCAAGTCTCATGAGCTGAGGACGGCAAAGTCCCTGTGGGCTTAGGACAGTCAAAGAAACCCCTGGGCTGCATGCTAAGCCCCTTTTCGGCTTCACTTTCCGAATCCTGCCCTAGCTTGCGATTAGTTTTTTTCTCACTTCTTGCCCCCATCTCCCACCTTGCCTCATGGTCTCCCCTCCTCTGCGCACCTGACAGTTTGCCTGCCCTTCCACTGCCTGTCTCCAGACTTTCCAAGGAGAAAAGGCAAAGCACTAAAGCGGGCCGGGCAACGGGTCAAGTTCCGCTTTCGGCGACTAGCAGGGAGGTAGCGTGGCCGAGCGGTCTAAGGCGCTGGATTAAGGCTCCAGTCTCTTCGGAGGCGTGGGTTCAAATCCCACCGCTGCCACTTTTCCTGGCCTTGCATTTTAAAGAAGAACGTAACGTTGACCTCTTCCTTCATTAGTGCCACCTCTGTCGCAATGAGCAAGCGGATGGTATGCCACACCCTGCAGGAAAAAGGTTTCGCTTCTGACGTCTTGCTTTTCTGGACATCCAGTCTCAAGTTTCCCATCTGGAACGGCGCTCCCTGCTGCTTTGTGAAGACTTGCTGCAAGAGCCTTCGAAACCCAGGAGCTCTTGCGTTGAGCTGTGACGCGTCCTGGGAAGACCTCCCGTTGCAGCGGAATGAGCCCCACTTCCAGGGCGTGCTGGTAGCAAATTTCCCACAGCCCACAGGGAGCAAACGATCCCAGGTGTGATGTATCACCAGGAGAGGCTGAGATGAGAGTAAGGGTTCACGCGTGTGCCCGGACCGAGGTTAATGATGGGATTAGAGCTAGGGTTAGATGCAGGGAAAGAGTGAGAGTTATAATTAGGGATAAAGCTAACAGGTGATCATTACTCGTCATGTAACATGATACAAAGGGTCAGAAGAGGAACTGATTCAGGGTTACAATTTGGACTTCGCAGACAACAGGAGCACTAAATGGTGCTGAGGGGGACTCAATAAAGTGGACCGGCCGCCTAATGTAAGCAATTGTGCACAAATATTGTACGATGACTAGCGTTGCCGGTGCTTTTTTCTTAAAGAGTCAGTTCTTGGCACCCATTCCCTACTTGACTCAGCCTAATCTTCAAGAATATTTGTCAAGAACTAAAAAAAATCCAGAAAAGGTTTAACCTCCCCGTCGGGGCCGGTCTCCCGCGTGACAGGCGGGGATACTGACCACTATACTAACGAGGAGACGTGAGGGCATGAAATGAACAGCTGCTGATGTCTGCACAGCATCCAGCGACCACCTAGATGGCCTAGGGGGTCTCATTTTCCCCC
This sequence comes from Ambystoma mexicanum, assembly GCF_040938575.1. Lineage (NCBI taxonomy): Eukaryota > Metazoa > Chordata > Amphibia > Caudata > Ambystomatidae > Ambystoma > Ambystoma mexicanum. The sequence goes on from NW_027182434.1 coordinate 676,737, forward strand.
GTCAAACGGCTTGCCCGATCTAAGGCTAATTTCTTTCTTTTTATCGGCACCAGGCTTAAAACTCAGTTTAAGGCGATAGTTCCGGGCTATGTTTGACTCCAGAGTTGAATCTGTCATCCCGCATTTCCTCAGCAAATCAAGCTACCCATCTCAAGTCTCATGAGCTGAGGACGGCAAAGTCCCTGTGGGCTTAGGACAGTCAAAGAAACCCCTGGGCTGCATGCTAAGCCCCTTTTCGGCTTCACTTTCCGAATCCTGCCCTAGCTTGCGATTAGTTTTTTTCTCACTTCTTGCCCCCAACTCCCACCTTGCCTCATGGTCTCCCCTCCTCTGCGCACCTGACAGTTTGCCTGCCCTTCCACTGCCTGTCTCCAGACTTTCCAAGGAGAAAAGGCAAAGCACTAAAGCGGGCCGGGCAACGGGTCAAGTTCCGCTTTCGGCGACTAGCAGGGAGGTAGCGTGGCCGAGCGGTCTAAGGTGCTGGATTAAGGCTCCAGTCTCTTCGGAGGCGTGGGTTCAAATCCCACCGCTGCCACTTTTCCTGGCCTTGCATTTTAAAGAAGAACGTAACGTTGACCTCTTCCTTCATTAGTGCCAGCTCTGTCGCAATGAGCAAGCGGATGGTATGCCACACCCTGCAGGAAAAAGGTTTCGCTTCTGACGTCTTGCTTTTCTGGACATCCAGTCTCAAGTTTCCCATCTGGAACGGCGCTCCCTGCTGCTTTGTGAAGGCTTGCTGCAAGAGCCTTCGAAACCCAGGAGCTCTTGCGTTGAGCTGTGACGCGTCCTGGGAAGACCTCCCGTTGCAGCGGAATGAGCCCCACTTCCAGGGCGTGCTGGTAGCAAATTTCCCACAGCCCACAGGGAGCAAACGATCCCAGGTGTGATGTATCACCAGGAGAGGCTGAGATGAGAGTAAGGGTTCACGCGTGTGCCCGGACCGAGGTTAATGATGGGATTAGAGCTAGGGTTAGATGCAGGGAAAGAGTGAGAGTTATAATTAGGGATAAAGCTAACAGGTGATCATTACTCGTCATGTAACATGATACAAAGGGTCAGAAGAGGAACTGATTCAGGGTTACAATTTGGACTTCGCAGACAACAGGAGCACTAAATGGTGCTGAGGGGGACTCAATAAAGTGGACCGGCCGCCTAATGTAAGCAATTGTGCACAAATATTGTACGATGACTAGCGTTGCCGGTGCTTTTTTCTTAAAGAGTCAGTTCTTGGCACCCATTCCCTACTTGACTCAGCCTAATCTTCAAGAATATTTGTCAAGAACTAAAAAAAATCCAGAAAAGGTTTAACCTCCCCGGTCTCCCGCGTGACAGGCGGGGATACTGACCACTATACTAACGAGGAGACGTGAGGGCATGAAATGAACAGCTGCTGATGTCTGCACAGCATCCAGCGACCACCTAGATGGCCTAGGGGGTCTCATTTTCCCCCGTCAAACGGCTTGCCCGATCTAAGGCTAATTTCTTTCTTTTTATCGGCACCAGGCTTAAAACTCAGTTTAAGGCGATAGTTCCGGGCTATGTTTGACTCCAGAGTTGAATCTGTCATCCCGCATTTCCTCAGCAAATCAAGCTACCCATCTCAAGTCTCATGAGCTGAGGACGGCAAAGTCCCTGTGGGCTTAGGACAGTCAAAGAAACCCCTGGGCTGCATGCTAAGCCCCTTTTCGGCTTCACTTTCCGAATCCTGCCCTAGCTTGCGATTAGTTTTTTTCTCACTTCTTGCCCCCAACTCCCACCTTGCCTCATGGTCTCCCCTCCTCTGCGCACCTGACAGTTTGCCTGCCCTTCCACTGCCTGTCTCCAGACTTTCCAAGGAGAAAAGGCAAAGCACTAAAGCGGGCCGGGCAACGGGTCAAGTTCCGCTTTCGGCGACTAGCAGGGAGGTAGCGTGGCCGAGCGGTCTAAGGTGCTGGATTAAGGCTCCAGTCTCTTCGGAGGCGTGGGTTCAAATCCCACCGCTGCCACTTTTCCTGGCCTTGCATTTTAAAGAAGAACGTAACGTTGACCTCTTCCTTCATTAGTGCCAGCTCTGTCGCAATGAGCAAGCGGATGGTATGCCACACCCTGCAGGAAAAAGGTTTCGCTTCTGACGTCTTGCTTTTCTGGACATCCAGTCTCAAGTTTCCCATCTGGAACGGCGCTCCCTGCTGCTTTGTGAAGGCTTGCTGCAAGAGCCTTCGAAACCCAGGAGCTCTTGCGTTGAGCTGTGACGCGTCCTGGGAAGACCTCCCGTTGCAGCGGAATGAGCCCCACTTCCAGGGCGTGCTGGTAGCAAATTTCCCACAGCCCACAGGGAGCAAACGATCCCAGGTGTGTTGTATCACCAGGAGAGGCTGAGATGAGAGTAAGGGTTCACGCGTGTGCCCGGACCGAGGTTAATGATGGGATTAGAGCTAGGGTTAGATGCAGGGAAAGAGTGAGAGTTATAATTAGGGATAAAGCTAACAGGTGATCATTACTCGTCATGTAACATGATACAAAGGGTCAGAAGAGGAACTGATTCAGGGTTACAATTTGGACTTCGCAGACAACAGGAGCACTAAATGGTGCTGAGGGGGACTCAATAAAGTGGACCGGCCGCCTAATGTAAGCAATTGTGCACAAATATTGTACGATGACTAGCGTTGCCGGTGCTTTTTTCTTAAAGAGTCAGTTCTTGGCACCCATTCCCTACTTGACTCAGCCTAATCTTCAAGAATATTTGTCAAGAACTAAAAAAAATCCAGAAAAGGTTTAACCTCCCCGTCGGGGAATTGAACCCCGGTCTCCCGCGTGACAGGCGGGGATACTGACCACTATACTAACGAGGAGACGTGAGGGCATGAAATGAACAGCTGCTGATGTCTGCACAGCATCCAGCGACCACCTAGATGGCCTAGGGGGTCTCATTTTCCCCCGTCAAACGGCTTGCCCGATCTAAGGCTAATTTCTTTCTTTTTATCGGCACCAGGCTTAAAACTCAGTTTAAGGCGATAGTTCCGGGCTATGTTTGACTCCAGAGTTGAATCTGTCATCCCGCATTTCCTCAGCAAATCAAGCTACCCATCTCAAGTCTCATGAGCTGAGGACGGCAAAGTCCCTGTGGGCTTAGGACAGTCAAAGAAACCCCTGGGCTGCATGCTAAGCCCCTTTTCGGCTTCACTTTCCGAATCCTGCCCTAGCTTGCGATTAGTTTTTTTCTCACTTCTTGCCCCCATCTCCCACCTTGCCTCATGGTCTCCCCTCCTCTGCGCACCTGACAGTTTGCCTGCCCTTCCACTGCCTGTCTCCAGACTTTCCAAGGAGAAAAGGCAAAGCACTAAAGCGGGCCGGGCAACGGGTCAAGTTCCGCTTTCGGCGACTAGCAGGGAGGTAGCGTGGCCGAGCGGTCTAAGGTGCTGGATTAAGGCTCCAGTCTCTTCGGAGGCGTGGGTTCAAATCCCACCGCTGCCACTTTTCCTGGCCTTGCATTTTAAAGAAGAACGTAACGTTGACCTCTTCCTTCATTAGTGCCACCTCTGTCGCAATGAGCAAGCGGATGGTATGCCACACCCTGCAGGAAAAAGGTTTCGCTTCTGACGTCTTGCTTTTCTGGACATCCAGTCTCAAGTTTCCCATCTGGAACGGCGCTCCCTGCTGCTTTGTGAAGGCTTGCTGCAAGAGCCTTCGAAACCCAGGAGCTCTTGCGTTGAGCTGTGACGCGTCCTGGGAAGACCTCCCGTTGCAGCGGAATGAGCCCCACTTCCAGGGCGTGCTGGTAGCAAATTTCCCACAGCCCACAGGGAGCAAACGATCCCAGGTGTGATGTATCACCAGGAGAGGCTGAGATGAGAGTAAGGGTTCACGCGTGTGCCCGGACCGAGGTTAATGATGGGATTAGAGCTAGGGTTAGATGCAGGGAAAGAGTGAGAGTTATAATTAGGGATAAAGCTAACAGGTGATCATTACTCGTCATGTAACATGATACAAAGGGTCAGAAGAGGAACTGATTCAGGGTTACAATTTGGACTTCGCAGACAACAGGAGCACTAAATGGTGCTGAGGGGGACTCAATAAAGTGGACCGGCCGCCTAATGTAAGCAATTGTGCACAAATATTGTACGATGACTAGCGTTGCCGGTGCTTTTTTCTTAAAGAGTCAGTTCTTGGCACCCATTCCCTACTTGACTCAGCCTAATCTTCAAGAATATTTGTCAAGAACTAAAAAAAATCCAGAAAAGGTTTAACCTCCCGGTCTCCCGCGTGACAGGCGGGGATACTGACCACTATACTAACGAGGAGACGTGAGGGCATGAAATGAACAGCTGCTGATGTCTGCACAGCATCCAGCGACCACCTAGATGGCCTAGGGGGTCTCATTTTCCCCCGTCAAACGGCTTGCCCGATCTAAGGCTAATTTCTTTCTTTTTATCGGCACCAGGCTTAAAACTCAGTTTAAGGCGATAGTTCCGGGCTATGTTTGACTCCAGAGTTGAATCTGTCATCCCGCATTTCCTCAGCAAATCAAGCTACCCATCTCAAGTCTCATGAGCTGAGGACGGCAAAGTCCCTGTGGGCTTAGGACAGTCAAAGAAACCCCTGGGCTGCATGCTAAGCCCCTTTTCGGCTTCACTTTCCGAATCCTGCCCTAGCTTGCGATTAGTTTTTTCCTCACTTCTTGCCCCCATCTCCCACCTTGCCTCATGGTCTCCCCTCCTCTGCGCACCTGACAGTTTGCCTGCCCTTCCACTGCCTGTCTCCAGACTTTCCAAGGAGAAAAGGCAAAGCACTAAAGCGGGCCGGGCAACGGGTCAAGTTCCGCTTTCAGCGACTAGCAGGGAGGTAGCGTGGCCGAGCGGTCTAAGGCGCTGGATTAAGGCTCCAGTCTCTTCGGAGGCGTGGGTTCAAATCCCACCGCTGCCACTTTTCCTGGCCTTGCATTTTAAAGAAGAACGTAACGTTGACCTCTTCCTTCATTAGTGCCACCTCTGTCGCAATGAGCAAGCGGATGGTATGCCACACCCTGCAGGAAAAAGGTTTCGCTTCTGACGTCTTGCTTTTCTGGACATCCAGTCTCAAGTTTCCCATCTGGAACGGCGCTCCCTGCTGCTTTGTGAAGACTTGCTGCAAGAGCCTTCGAAACCCAGGAGCTCTTGCGTTGAGCTGTGACGCGTCCTGGGAAGACCTCCCGTTGCAGCGGAATGAGCCCCACTTCCAGGGCGTGCTGGTAGCAAATTTCCCACAGCCCACAGGGAGCAAACGATCCCAGGTGTGATGTATCACCAGGAGAGGCTGAGATGAGAGTAAGGGTTCACGCGTGTGCCCGGACCGAGGTTAATGATGGGATTAGAGCTAGGGTTAGATGCAGGGAAAGAGTGAGAGTTATAATTAGGGATAAAGCTAACAGGTGATCATTACTCGTCATGTAACATGATACAAAGGGTCAGAAGAGGAACTGATTCAGGGTTACAATTTGGACTTCGCAGACAACAGGAGCACTAAATGGTGCTGAGGGGGACTCAATAAAGTGGACCGGCCGCCTAATGTAAGCAATTGTGCACAAATATTGTACGATGACTAGCGTTGCCGGTGCTTTTTTCTTAAAGAGTCAGTTCTTGGCACCCATTCCCTACTTGACTCAGCCTAATCTTCAAGAATATTTGTCAAGAACTAAAAAAAATCCAGAAAAGGTTTAACCTCCCCGTCGGGGAACCCCGGTCTCCCGCGTGACAGGCGGGGATACTGACCACTATACTAACGAGGAGACGTGAGGGCATGAAATGAACAGCTGCTGATGTCTGCACAGCATCCAGCGACCACCTAGATGGCCTAGGGGGTCTCATTTTCCCCCGTCAAACGGCTTGCCCGATCTAAGGCTAATTTCTTTCTTTTTATCGGCACCAGGCTTAAAACTCAGTTTAAGGCGATAGTTCCGGGCTATGTTTGACTCCAGAGTTGAATCTGTCATCCCGCATTTCCTCAGCAAATCAAGCTACCCATCTCAAGTCTCATGAGCTGAGGACGGCAAAGTCCCTGTGGGCTTAGGACAGTCAAAGAAACCCCTGGGCTGCATGCTAAGCCCCTTTTCGGCTTCACTTTCCGAATCCTGCCCTAGCTTGCGATTAGTTTTTTTCTCACTTCTTGCCCCCATCTCCCACCTTGCCTCATGGTCTCCCCTCCTCTGCGCACCTGACAGTTTGCCTGCCCTTCCACTGCCTGTCTCCAGACTTTCCAAGGAGAAAAGGCAAAGCACTAAAGCGGGCCGGGCAACGGGTCAAGTTCCGCTTTCGGCGACTAGCAGGGAGGTAGCGTGGCCGAGCGGTCTAAGGCGCTGGATTAAGGCTCCAGTCTCTTCGGAGGCGTGGGTTCAAATCCCACCGCTGCCACTTTTCCTGGCCTTGCATTTTAAAGAAGAACGTAACGTTGACCTCTTCCTTCATTAGTGCCACCTCTGTCGCAATGAGCAAGCGGATGGTATGCCACACCCTGCAGGAAAAAGGTTTCGCTTCTGACGTCTTGCTTTTCTGGACATCCAGTCTCAAGTTTCCCATCTGGAACGGCGCTCCCTGCTGCTTTGTGAAGACTTGCTGCAAGAGCCTTCGAAACCCAGGAGCTCTTGCGTTGAGCTGTGACGCGTCCTGGGAAGACCTCCCGTTGCAGCGGAATGAGCCCCACTTCCAGGGCGTGCTGGTAGCAAATTTCCCACAGCCCACAGGGAGCAAACGATCCCAGGTGTGATGTATCACCAGGAGAGGCTGAGATGAGAGTAAGGGTTCACGCGTGTGCCCGGACCGAGGTTAATGATGGGATTAGAGCTAGGGTTAGATGCAGGGAAAGAGTGAGAGTTATAATTAGGGATAAAGCTAACAGGTGATCATTACTCGTCATGTAACATGATACAAAGGGTCAGAAGAGGAACTGATTCAGGGTTACAATTTGGACTTCGCAGACAACAGGAGCACTAAATGGTGCTGAGGGGGACTCAATAAAGTGGACCGGCCGCCTAATGTAAGCAATTGTGCACAAATATTGTACGATGACTAGCGTTGCCGGTGCTTTTTTCTTAAAGAGTCAGTTCTTGGCACCCATTCCCTACTTGACTCAGCCTAATCTTCAAGAATATTTGTCAAGAACTAAAAAAAATCCAGAAAAGGTTTAACCTCCCCGTCGGGGCCGGTCTCCCGCGTGACAGGCGGGGATACTGACCACTATACTAACGAGGAGACGTGAGGGCATGAAATGAACAGCTGCTGATGTCTGCACAGCATCCAGCGACCACCTAGATGGCCTAGGGGGTCTCATTTTCCCCCGTCAAACGGCTTGCCCGATCTAAGGCTAATTTCTTTCTTTTTATCGGCACCAGGCTTAAAACTCAGTTTAAGGCGATAGTTCCGGGCTATGTTTGACTCCAGAGTTGAATCTGTCATCCCGCATTTCCTCAGCAAATCAAGCTACCCATCTCAAGTCTCATGAGCTGAGGACGGCAAAGTCCCTGTGGGCTTAGGACAGTCAAAGAAACCCCTGGGCTGCATGCTAAGCCCCTTTTCGGCTTCACTTTCCGAATCCTGCCCTAGCTTGCGATTAGTTTTTTTCTCACTTCTTGCCCCCAACTCCCACCTTGCCTCATGGTCTCCCCTCCTCTGCGCACCTGACAGTTTGCCTGCCCTTCCACTGCCTGTCTCCAGACTTTCCAAGGAGAAAAGGCAAAGCACTAAAGCGGGCCGGGCAACGGGTCAAGTTCCGCTTTCGGCGACTAGCAGGGAGGTAGCGTGGCCGAGCGGTCTAAGGTGCTGGATTAAGGCTCCAGTCTCTTCGGAGGCGTGGGTTCAAATCCCACCGCTGCCACTTTTCCTGGCCTTGCATTTTAAAGAAGAACGTAACGTTGACCTCTTCCTTCATTAGTGCCACCTCTGTCGCAATGAGCAAGCGGATGGTATGCCACACCCTGCAGGAAAAAGGTTTCGCTTCTGACGTCTTGCTTTTCTGGACATCCAGTCTCAAGTTTCCCATCTGGAACGGCGCTCCCTGCTGCTTTGTGAAGACTTGCTGCAAGAGCCTTCGAAACCCAGGAGCTCTTGCGTTGAGCTGTGACGCGTCCTGGGAAGACCTCCCGTTGCAGCGGAATGAGCCCCACTTCCAGGGCGTGCTGGTAGCAAATTTCCCACAGCCCACAGGGAGCAAACGATCCCAGGTGTGATGTATCACCAGGAGAGGCTGAGATGAGAGTAAGGGTTCACGCGTGTGCCCGGACCGAGGTTAATGATGGGATTAGAGCTAGGGTTAGATGCAGGGAAAGAGTGAGAGTTATAATTAGGGATAAAGCTAACAGGTGATCAGTACTCGTCATGTAACATGATACAAAGGGTCAGAAGAGGAACTGATTCAGGGTTACAATTTGGACTTCGCAGACAACAGGAGCACTAAATGGTGCTGAGGGGGACTCAATAAAGTGGACCGGCCGCCTAATGTAAGCAATTGTGCACAAATATTGTACGATGACTAGCGTTGCCGGTGCTTTTTTCTTAAAGAGTCAGTTCTTGGCACCCATTCCCTACTTGACTCAGCCTAATCTTCAAGAATATTTGTCAAGAACTAAAAAAAATCCAGAAAAGGTTTAACCTCCCCGTCGGGGCCGGTCTCCCGCGTGACAGGCGGGGATACTGACCACTATACTAACGAGGAGACGTGAGGGCATGAAATGAACAGCTGCTGATGTCTGCACAGCATCCAGCGACCACCTAGATGGCCTAGGGGGTCTCATTTTCCCCCGTCAAACGGCTTGCCCGATCTAAGGCTAATTTCTTTCTTTTTATCGGCACCAGGCTTAAAACTCAGTTTAAGGCGATAGTTCCGGGCTATGTTTGACTCCAGAGTTGAATCTGTCATCCCGCATTTCCTCAGCAAATCAAGCTACCCATCTCAAGTCTCATGAGCTGAGGACGGCAAAGTCCCTGTGGGCTTAGGACAGTCAAAGAAACCCCTGGGCTGCATGCTAAGCCCCTTTTCGGCTTCACTTTCCGAATCCTGCCCTAGCTTGCGATTAGTTTTTTTCTCACTTCTTGCCCCCAACTCCCACCTTGCCTCATGGTCTCCCCTCCTCTGCGCACCTGACAGTTTGCCTGCCCTTCCACTGCCTGTCTCCAGACTTTCCAAGGAGAAAAGGCAAAGCACTAAAGCGGGCCGGGCAACGGGTCAAGTTCCGCTTTCGGCGACTAGCAGGGAGGTAGCGTGGCCGAGCGGTCTAAGGTGCTGGATTAAGGCTCCAGTCTCTTCGGAGGCGTGGGTTCAAATCCCACCGCTGCCACTTTTCCTGGCCTTGCATTTTAAAGAAGAACGTAACGTTGACCTCTTCCTTCATTAGTGCCAGCTCTGTCGCAATGAGCAAGCGGATGGTATGCCACACCCTGCAGGAAAAAGGTTTCGCTTCTGACGTCTTGCTTTTCTGGACATCCAGTCTCAAGTTTCCCATCTGGAACGGCGCTCCCTGCTGCTTTGTGAAGGCTTGCTGCAAGAGCCTTCGAAACCCAGGAGCTCTTGCGTTGAGCTGTGACGCGTCCTGGGAAGACCTCCCGTTGCAGCGGAATGAGCCCCACTTCCAGGGCGTGCTGGTAGCAAATTTCCCACAGCCCACAGGGAGCAAACGATCCCAGGTGTGATGTATCACCAGGAGAGGCTGAGATGAGAGTAAGGGTTCACGCGTGTGCCCGGACCGAGGTTAATGATGGGATTAGAGCTAGGGTTAGATGCAGGGAAAGAGTGAGAGTTATAATTAGGGATAAAGCTAACAGGTGATCATTACTCGTCATGTAACATGATACAAAGGGTCAGAAGAGGAACTGATTCAGGGTTACAATTTGGACTTCGCAGACAACAGGAGCACTAAATGGTGCTGAGGGGGACTCAATAAAGTGGACCGGCCGCCTAATGTAAGCAATTGTGCACAAATATTGTACGATGACTAGCGTTGCCGGTGCTTTTTTCTTAAAGAGTCAGTTCTTGGCACCCATTCCCTACTTGACTCAGCCTAATCTTCAAGAATATTTGTCAAGAACTAAAAAAAATCCAGAAAAGGTTTAACCTCCCCGGTCTCCCGCGTGACAGGCGGGGATACTGACCACTATACTAACGAGGAGACGTGAGGGCATGAAATGAACAGCTGCTGATGTCTGCACAGCATCCAGCGACCACCTAGATGGCCTAGGGGGTCTCATTTTCCCCCGTCAAACGGCTTGCCCGATCTAAGGCTAATTTCTTTCTTTTTATCGGCACCAGGCTTAAAACTCAGTTTAAGGCGATAGTTCCGGGCTATGTTTGACTCCAGAGTTGAATCTGTCATCCCGCATTTCCTCAGCAAATCAAGCTACCCATCTCAAGTCTCATGAGCTGAGGACGGCAAAGTCCCTGTGGGCTTAGGACAGTCAAAGAAACCCCTGGGCTGCATGCTAAGCCCCTTTTCGGCTTCACTTTCCGAATCCTGCCCTAGCTTGCGATTAGTTTTTTTCTCACTTCTTGCCCCCAACTCCCACCTTGCCTCATGGTCTCCCCTCCTCTGCGCACCTGACAGTTTGCCTGCCCTTCCACTGCCTGTCTCCAGACTTTCCAAGGAGAAAAGGCAAAGCACTAAAGCGGGCCGGGCAACGGGTCAAGTTCCGCTTTCGGCGACTAGCAGGGAGGTAGCGTGGCCGAGCGGTCTAAGGTGCTGGATTAAGGCTCCAGTCTCTTCGGAGGCGTGGGTTCAAATCCCACCGCTGCCACTTTTCCTGGCCTTGCATTTTAAAGAAGAACGTAACGTTGACCTCTTCCTTCATTAGTGCCAGCTCTGTCGCAATGAGCAAGCGGATGGTATGCCACACCCTGCAGGAAAAAGGTTTCGCTTCTGACGTCTTGCTTTTCTGGACATCCAGTCTCAAGTTTCCCATCTGGAACGGCGCTCCCTGCTGCTTTGTGAAGGCTTGCTGCAAGAGCCTTCGAAACCCAGGAGCTCTTGCGTTGAGCTGTGACGCGTCCTGGGAAGACCTCCCGTTGCAGCGGAATGAGCCCCACTTCCAGGGCGTGCTGGTAGCAAATTTCCCACAGCCCACAGGGAGCAAACGATCCCAGGTGTGTTGTATCACCAGGAGAGGCTGAGATGAGAGTAAGGGTTCACGCGTGTGCCCGGACCGAGGTTAATGATGGGATTAGAGCTAGGGTTAGATGCAGGGAAAGAGTGAGAGTTATAATTAGGGATAAAGCTAACAGGTGATCATTACTCGTCATGTAACATGATACAAAGGGTCAGAAGAGGAACTGATTCAGGGTTACAATTTGGACTTCGCAGACAACAGGAGCACTAAATGGTGCTGAGGGGGACTCAATAAAGTGGACCGGCCGCCTAATGTAAGCAATTGTGCACAAATATTGTACGATGACTAGCGTTGCCGGTGCTTTTTTCTTAAAGAGTCAGTTCTTGGCACCCATTCCCTACTTGACTCAGCCTAATCTTCAAGAATATTTGTCAAGAACTAAAAAAAATCCAGAAAAGGTTTAACCTCCCCGTCGGGGAATTGAACCCCGGTCTCCCGCGTGACAGGCGGGGATACTGACCACTATACTAACGAGGAGACGTGAGGGCATGAAATGAACAGCTGCTGATGTCTGCACAGCATCCAGCGACCACCTAGATGGCCTAGGGGGTCTCATTTTCCCCCGTCAAACGGCTTGCCCGATCTAAGGCTAATTTCTTTCTTTTTATCGGCACCAGGCTTAAAACTCAGTTTAAGGCGATAGTTCCGGGCTATGTTTGACTCCAGAGTTGAATCTGTCATCCCGCATTTCCTCAGCAAATCAAGCTACCCATCTCAAGTCTCATGAGCTGAGGACGGCAAAGTCCCTGTGGGCTTAGGACAGTCAAAGAAACCCCTGGGCTGCATGCTAAGCCCCTTTTCGGCTTCACTTTCCGAATCCTGCCCTAGCTTGCGATTAGTTTTTTTCTCACTTCTTGCCCCCATCTCCCACCTTGCCTCATGGTCTCCCCTCCTCTGCGCACCTGACAGTTTGCCTGCCCTTCCACTGCCTGTCTCCAGACTTTCCAAGGAGAAAAGGCAAAGCACTAAAGCGGGCCGGGCAACGGGTCAAGTTCCGCTTTCGGCGACTAGCAGGGAGGTAGCGTGGCCGAGCGGTCTAAGGTGCTGGATTAAGGCTCCAGTCTCTTCGGAGGCGTGGGTTCAAATCCCACCGCTGCCACTTTTCCTGGCCTTGCATTTTAAAGAAGAACGTAACGTTGACCTCTTCCTTCATTAGTGCCACCTCTGTCGCAATGAGCAAGCGGATGGTATGCCACACCCTGCAGGAAAAAGGTTTCGCTTCTGACGTCTTGCTTTTCTGGACATCCAGTCTCAAGTTTCCCATCTGGAACGGCGCTCCCTGCTGCTTTGTGAAGGCTTGCTGCAAGAGCCTTCGAAACCCAGGAGCTCTTGCGTTGAGCTGTGACGCGTCCTGGGAAGACCTCCCGTTGCAGCGGAATGAGCCCCACTTCCAGGGCGTGCTGGTAGCAAATTTCCCACAGCCCACAGGGAGCAAACGATCCCAGGTGTGATGTATCACCAGGAGAGGCTGAGATGAGAGTAAGGGTTCACGCGTGTGCCCGGACCGAGGTTAATGATGGGATTAGAGCTAGGGTTAGATGCAGGGAAAGAGTGAGAGTTATAATTAGGGATAAAGCTAATAGGTGATCATTACTCGTCATGTAACATGATACAAAGGGTCAGAAGAGGAACTGATTCAGGGTTACAATTTGGACTTCGCAGACAACAGGAGCACTAAATGGTGCTGAGGGGGACTCAATAAAGTGGACCGGCCGCCTAATGTAAGCAATTGTGCACAAATATTGTACGATGACTAGCGTTGCCGGTGCTTTTTTCTTAAAGAGTCAGTTCTTGGCACCCATTCCCTACTTGACTCAGCCTAATCTTCAAGAATATTTGTCAAGAACTAAAAAAAATCCAGAAAAGGTTTAACCTCCCGGTCTCCCGCGTGACAGGCGGGGATACTGACCACTATACTAACGAGGAGACGTGAGGGCATGAAATGAACAGCTGCTGATGTCTGCACAGCATCCAGCGACCACCTAGATGGCCTAGGGGGTCTCATTTTCCCCCGTCAAACGGCTTGCCCGATCTAAGGCTAATTTCTTTCTTTTTATCGGCACCAGGCTTAAAACTCAGTTTAAGGCGATAGTTCCGGGCTATGTTTGACTCCAGAGTTGAATCTGTCATCCCGCATTTCCTCAGCAAATCAAGCTACCCATCTCAAGTCTCATGAGCTGAGGACGGCAAAGTCCCTGTGGGCTTAGGACAGTCAAAGAAACCCCTGGGCTGCATGCTAAGCCCCTTTTCGGCTTCACTTTCCGAATCCTGCCCTAGCTTGCGATTAGTTTTTTCCTCACTTCTTGCCCCCATCTCCCACCTTGCCTCATGGTCTCCCCTCCTCTGCGCACCTGACAGTTTGCCTGCCCTTCCACTGCCTGTCTCCAGACTTTCCAAGGAGAAAAGGCAAAGCACTAAAGCGGGCCGGGCAACGGGTCAAGTTCCGCTTTCGGCGACTAGCAGGGAGGTAGCGTGGCCGAGCGGTCTAAGGCGCTGGATTAAGGCTCCAGTCTCTTCGGAGGCGTGGGTTCAAATCCCACCGCTGCCACTTTTCCTGGCCTTGCATTTTAAAGAAGAACGTAACGTTGACCTCTTCCTTCATTAGTGCCACCTCTGTCGCAATGAGCAAGCGGATGGTATGCCACACCCTGCAGGAAAAAGGTTTCGCTTCTGACGTCTTGCTTTTCTGGACATCCAGTCTCAAGTTTCCCATCTGGAACGGCGCTCCCTGCTGCTTTGTGAAGACTTGCTGCAAGAGCCTTCGAAACCCAGGAGCTCTTGCGTTGAGCTGTGACGCGTCCTGGGAAGACCTCCCGTTGCAGCGGAATGAGCCCCACTTCCAGGGCGTGCTGGTAGCAAATTTCCCACAGCCCACAGGGAGCAAACGATCCCAGGTGTGATGTATCACCAGGAGAGGCTGAGATGAGAGTAAGGGTTCACGCGTGTGCCCGGACCGAGGTTAATGATGGGATTAGAGCTAGGGTTAGATGCAGGGAAAGAGTGAGAGTTATAATTAGGGATAAAGCTAACAGGTGATCATTACTCGTCATGTAACATGATACAAAGGGTCAGAAGAGGAACTGATTCAGGGTTACAATTTGGACTTCGCAGACAACAGGAGCACTAAATGGTGCTGAGGGGGACTCAATAAAGTGGACCGGCCGCCTAATGTAAGCAATTGTGCACAAATATTGTACGATGACTAGCGTTGCCGGTGCTTTTTTCTTAAAGAGTCAGTTCTTGGCACCCATTCCCTACTTGACTCAGCCTAATCTTCAAGAATATTTGTCAAGAACTAAAAAAAATCCAGAAAAGGTTTAACCTCCCCGTCGGGGAACCCCGGTCTCCCGCGTGACAGGCGGGGATACTGACCACTATACTAACGAGGAGACGTGAGGGCATGAAATGAACAGCTGCTGATGTCTGCACAGCATCCAGCGACCACCTAGATGGCCTAGGGGGTCTCATTTTCCCCCGTCAAACGGCTTGCCCGATCTAAGGCTAATTTCTTTCTTTTTATCGGCACCAGGCTTAAAACTCAGTTTAAGGCGATAGTTCCGGGCTATGTTTGACTCCAGAGTTGAATCTGTCATCCCGCATTTCCTCAGCAAATCAAGCTACCCATCTCAAGTCTCATGAGCTGAGGACGGCAAAGTCCCTGTGGGCTTAGGACAGTCAAAGAAACCCCTGGGCTGCATGCTAAGCCCCTTTTCGGCTTCACTTTCCGAATCCTGCCCTAGCTTGCGATTAGTTTTTTTCTCACTTCTTGCCCCCAACTCCCACCTTGCCTCATGGTCTCCCCTCCTCTGCGCACCTGACAGTTTGCCTGCCCTTCCACTGCCTGTCTCCAGACTTTCCAAGGAGAAAAGGCAAAGCACTAAAGCGGGCCGGGCAACGGGTCAAGTTCCGCTTTCGGCGACTAGCAGGGAGGTAGCGTGGCCGAGCGGTCTAAGGTGCTGGATTAAGGCTCCAGTCTCTTCGGAGGCGTGGGTTCAAATCCCACCGCTGCCACTTTTCCTGGCCTTGCATTTTAAAGAAGAACGTAACGTTGACCTCTTCCTTCATTAGTGCCAGCTCTGTCGCAATGAGCAAGCGGATGGTATGCCACACCCTGCAGGAAAAAGGTTTCGCTTCTGACGTCTTGCTTTTCTGGACATCCAGTCTCAAGTTTCCCATCTGGAACGGCGCTCCCTGCTGCTTTGTGAAGGCTTGCTGCAAGAGCCTTCGAAACCCAGGAGCTCTTGCGTTGAGCTGTGACGCGTCCTGGGAAGACCTCCCGTTGCAGCGGAATGAGCCCCACTTCCAGGGCGTGCTGGTAGCAAATTTCCCACAGCCCACAGGGAGCAAACGATCCCAGGTGTGATGTATCACCAGGAGAGGCTGAGATGAGAGTAAGGGTTCACGCGTGTGCCCGGACCGAGGTTAATGATGGGATTAGAGCTAGGGTTAGATGCAGGGAAAGAGTGAGAGTTATAATTAGGGATAAAGCTAACAGGTGATCATTACTCGTCATGTAACATGATACAAAGGGTCAGAAGAGGAACTGATTCAGGGTTACAATTTGGACTTCGCAGACAACAGGAGCACTAAATGGTGCTGAGGGGGACTCAATAAAGTGGACCGGCCGCCTAATGTAAGCAATTGTGCACAAATATTGTACGATGACTAGCGTTGCCGGTGCTTTTTTCTTAAAGAGTCAGTTCTTGGCACCCATTCCCTACTTGACTCAGCCTAATCTTCAAGAATATTTGTCAAGAACTAAAAAAAATCCAGAAAAGGTTTAACCTCCCCGTCGGGGAATTGAACCGGGGATACTGACCACTATACTAACGAGGAGACGTGAGGGCATGAAATGAACAGCTGCTGATGTCTGCACAGCATCCAGCGACCACCTAGATGGCCTAGGGGGTCTCATTTTCCCCCGTCAAACGGCTTGCCCGATCTAAGGCTAATTTCTTTCTTTTTATCGGCACCAGGCTTAAAACTCAGTTTAAGGCGATAGTTCCGGGCTATGTTTGACTCCAGAGTTGAATCTGTCATCCCGCATTTCCTCAGCAAATCAAGCTACCCATCTCAAGTCTCATGAGCTGAGGACGGCAAAGTCCCTGTGGGCTTAGGACAGTCAAAGAAACCCCTGGGCTGCATGCTAAGCCCCTTTTCGGCTTCACTTTCCGAATCCTGCCCTAGCTTGCGATTAGTTTTTTTCTCACTTCTTGCCCCCATCTCCCACCTTGCCTCATGGTCTCCCCTCCTCTGCGCACCTGACAGTTTGCCTGCCCTTCCACTGCCTGTCTCCAGACTTTCCAAGGAGAAAAGGCAAAGCACTAAAGCGGGCCGGGCAACGGGTCAAGTTCCGCTTTCGGCGACTAGCAGGGAGGTAGCGTGGCCGAGCGGTCTAAGGCGCTGGATTAAGGCTCCAGTCTCTTCGGAGGCGTGGGTTCAAATCCCACCGCTGCCACTTTTCCTGGCCTTGCATTTTAAAGAAGAACGTAACGTTGACCTCTTCCTTCATTAGTGCCACCTCTGTCGCAATGAGCAAGCGGATGGTATGCCACACCCTGCAGGAAAAAGGTTTCGCTTCTGACGTCTTGCTTTTCTGGACATCCAGTCTCAAGTTTCCCATCTGGAACGGCGCTCCCTGCTGCTTTGTGAAGGCTTGCTGCAAGAGCCTTCGAAACCCAGGAGCTCTTGCGTTGAGCTGTGACGCGTCCTGGGAAGACCTCCCGTTGCAGCGGAATGAGCCCCACTTCCAGGGCGTGCTGGTAGCAAATTTCCCACAGCCCACAGGGAGCAAACGATCCCAGGTGTGATGTATCACCAGGAGAGGCTGAGATGAGAGTAAGGGTTCACGCGTGTGCCCGGACCGAGGTTAATGATGGGATTAGAGCTAGGGTTAGATGCAGGGAAAGAGTGAGAGTTATAATTAGGGATAAAGCTAACAGGTGATCATTACTCGTCATGTAACATGATACAAAGGGTCAGAAGAGGAACTGATTCAGGGTTACAATTTGGACTTCGCAGACAACAGGAGCACTAAATGGTGCTGAGGGGGACTCAATAAAGTGGACCGGCCGCCTAATGTAAGCAATTGTGCACAAATATTGTACGATGACTAGCGTTGCCGGTGCTTTTTTCTTAAAGAGTCAGTTCTTGGCACCCATTCCCTACTTGACTCAGCCTAATCTTCAAGAATATTTGTCAAGAACTAAAAAAAATCCAGAAAAGGTTTAACCTCCCCGGTCTCCCGCGTGACAGGCGGGGATACTGACCACTATACTAACGAGGAGACGTGAGGGCATGAAATGAACAGCTGCTGATGTCTGCACAGCATCCAGCGACCACCTAGATGGCCTAGGGGGTCTCATTTTCCCCCGTCAAACGGCTTGCCCGATCTAAGGCTAATTTCTTTCTTTTTATCGGCACCAGGCTTAAAACTCAGTTTAAGGCGATAGTTCCGGGCTATGTTTGACTCCAGAGTTGAATCTGTCATCCCGCATTTCCTCAGCAAATCAAGCTACCCATCTCAAGTCTCATGAGCTGAGGACGGCAAAGTCCCTGTGGGCTTAGGACAGTCAAAGAAACCCCTGGGCTGCATGCTAAGCCCCTTTTCGGCTTCACTTTCCGAATCCTGCCCTAGCTTGCGATTAGTTTTTTTCTCACTTCTTGCCCCCAACTCCCACCTTGCCTCATGGTCTCCCCTCCTCTGCGCACCTGACAGTTTGCCTGCCCTTCCACTGCCTGTCTCCAGACTTTCCAAGGAGAAAAGGCAAAGCACTAAAGCGGGCCGGGCAACGGGTCAAGTTCCGCTTTCGGCGACTAGCAGGGAGGTAGCGTGGCAGAGCGGTCTAAGGCGCTGGATTAAGGCTCCAGTCTCTTCGGAGGCGTGGGTTCAAATCCCACCGCTGCCACTTTTCCTGGCCTTGCATTTTAAAGAAGAACGTAACGTTGACCTCTTCCTTCATTAGTGCCACCTCTGTCGCAATGAGCAAGCGGATGGTATGCCACACCCTGCAGGAAAAAGGTTTCGCTTCTGACGTCTTGCTTTTCTGGACATCCAGTCTCAAGTTTCCCATCTGGAACGGCGCTCCCTGCTGCTTTGTGAAGACTTGCTGCAAGAGCCTTCGAAACCCAGGAGCTCTTGCGTTGAGCTGTGACGCGTCCTGGGAAGACCTCCCGTTGCAGCGGAATGAGCCCCACTTCCAGGGCGTGCTGGTAGCAAATTTCCCACAGCCCACAGGGAGCAAACGATCCCAGGTGTGATGTATCACCAGGAGAGGCTGAGATGAGAGTAAGGGTTCACGCGTGTGCCCGGACCGAGGTTAATGATGGGATTAGAGCTAGGGTTAGATGCAGGGAAAGAGTGAGAGTTATAATTAGGGATAAAGCTAACAGGTGATCATTACTCGTCATGTAACATGATACAAAGGGTCAGAAGAGGAACTGATTCAGGGTTACAATTTGGACTTCGCAGACAACAGGAGCACTAAATGGTGCTGAGGGGGACTCAATAAAGTGGACCGGCCGCCTAATGTAAGCAATTGTGCACAAATATTGTACGATGACTAGCGTTGCCGGTGCTTTTTTCTTAAAGAGTCAGTTCTTGGCACCCATTCCCTACTTGACTCAGCCTAATCTTCAAGAATATTTGTCAAGAACTAAAAAAAATCCAGAAAAGGTTTAACCTCCCCGTCGGGGCCGGTCTCCCGCGTGACAGGCGGGGATACTGACCACTATACTAACGAGGAGACGTGAGGGCATGAAATGAACAGCTGCTGATGTCTGCACAGCATCCAGCGACCACCTAGATGGCCTAGGGGGTCTCATTTTCCCCCGTCAAACGGCTTGCCCGATCTAAGGCTAATTTCTTTCTTTTTATCGGCACCAGGCTTAAAACTCAGTTTAAGGCGATAGTTCCGGGCTATGTTTGACTCCAGAGTTGAATCTGTCATCCCGCATTTCCTCAGCAAATCAAGCTACCCATCTCAAGTCTCATGAGCTGAGGACGGCAAAGTCCCTGTGGGCTTAGGACAGTCAAAGAAACCCCTGGGCTGCATGCTAAGCCCCTTTTCGGCTTCACTTTCCGAATCCTGCCCTAGCTTGCGATTAGTTTTTTTCTCACTTCTTGCCCCCAACTCCCACCTTGCCTCATGGTCTCCCCTCCTCTGCGCACCTGACAGTTTGCCTGCCCTTCCACTGCCTGTCTCCAGACTTTCCAAGGAGAAAAGGCAAAGCACTAAAGCGGGCCGGGCAACGGGTCAAGTTCCGCTTTCGGCGACTAGCAGGGAGGTAGCGTGGCCGAGCGGTCTAAGGTGCTGGATTAAGGCTCCAGTCTCTTCGGAGGCGTGGGTTCAAATCCCACCGCTGCCACTTTTCCTGGCCTTGCATTTTAAAGAAGAACGTAACGTTGACCTCTTCCTTCATTAGTGCCAGCTCTGTCGCAATGAGCAAGCGGATGGTATGCCACACCCTGCAGGAAAAAGGTTTCGCTTCTGACGTCTTGCTTTTCTGGACATCCAGTCTCAAGTTTCCCATCTGGAACGGCGCTCCCTGCTGCTTTGTGAAGGCTTGCTGCAAGAGCCTTCGAAACCCAGGAGCTCTTGCGTTGAGCTGTGACGCGTCCTGGGAAGACCTCCCGTTGCAGCGGAATGAGCCCCACTTCCAGGGCGTGCTGGTAGCAAATTTCCCACAGCCCACAGGGAGCAAACGATCCCAGGTGTGATGTATCACCAGGAGAGGCTGAGATGAGAGTAAGGGTTCACGCGTGTGCCCGGACCGAGGTTAATGATGGGATTAGAGCTAGGGTTAGATGCAGGGAAAGAGTGAGAGTTATAATTAGGGATAAAGCTAACAGGTGATCATTACTCGTCATGTAACATGATACAAAGGGTCAGAAGAGGAACTGATTCAGGGTTACAATTTGGACTTCGCAGACAACAGGAGCACTAAATGGTGCTGAGGGGGACTCAATAAAGTGGACCGGCCGCCTAATGTAAGCAATTGTGCACAAATATTGTACGATGACTAGCGTTGCCGGTGCTTTTTTCTTAAAGAGTCAGTTCTTGGCACCCATTCCCTACTTGACTCAGCCTAATCTTCAAGAATATTTGTCAAGAACTAAAAAAAATCCAGAAAAGGTTTAACCTCCCCGTCGGGGAATTGAACCCCGGTCTCCCGCGTGACAGGCGGGGATACTGACCACTATACTAACGAGGAGACGTGAGGGCATGAAATGAACAGCTGCTGATGTCTGCACAGCATCCAGCGACCACCTAGATGGCCTAGGGGGTCTCATTTTCCCCCGTCAAACGGCTTGCCCGATCTAAGGCTAATTTCTTTCTTTTTATCGGCACCAGGCTTAAAACTCAGTTTAAGGCGATAGTTCCGGGCTATGTTTGACTCCAGAGTTGAATCTGTCATCCCGCATTTCCTCAGCAAATCAAGCTACCCATCTCAAGTCTCATGAGCTGAGGACGGCAAAGTCCCTGTGGGCTTAGGACAGTCAAAGAAACCCCTGGGCTGCATGCTAAGCCCCTTTTCGGCTTCACTTTCCGAATCCTGCCCTAGCTTGCGATTAGTTTTTTTCTCACTTCTTGCCCCCATCTCCCACCTTGCCTCATGGTCTCCCCTCCTCTGCGCACCTGACAGTTTGCCTGCCCTTCCACTGCCTGTCTCCAGACTTTCCAAGGAGAAAAGGCAAAGCACTAAAGCGGGCCGGGCAACGGGTCAAGTTCCGCTTTCGGCGACTAGCAGGGAGGTAGCGTGGCCGAGCGGTCTAAGGCGCTGGATTAAGGCTCCAGTCTCTTCGGAGGCGTGGGTTCAAATCCCACCGCTGCCACTTTTCCTGGCCTTGCATTTTAAAGAAGAACGTAACGTTGACCTCTTCCTTCATTAGTGCCACCTCTGTCGCAATGAGCAAGCGGATGGTATGCCACACCCTGCAGGAAAAAGGTTTCGCTTCTGACGTCTTGCTTTTCTGGACATCCAGTCTCAAGTTTCCCATCTGGAACGGCGCTCCCTGCTGCTTTGTGAAGACTTGCTGCAAGAGCCTTCGAAACCCAGGAGCTCTTGCGTTGAGCTGTGACGCGTCCTGGGAAGACCTCCCGTTGCAGCGGAATGAGCCCCACTTCCAGGGCGTGCTGGTAGCAAATTTCCCACAGCCCACAGGGAGCAAACGATCCCAGGTGTGATGTATCACCAGGAGAGGCTGAGATGAGAGTAAGGGTTCACGCGTGTGCCCGGACCGAGGTTAATGATGGGATTAGAGCTAGGGTTAGATGCAGGGAAAGAGTGAGAGTTATAATTAGGGATAAAGCTAACAGGTGATCAGTACTCGTCATGTAACATGATACAAAGGGTCAGAAGAGGAACTGATTCAGGGTTACAATTTGGACTTCGCAGACAACAGGAGCACTAAATGGTGCTGAGGGGGACTCAATAAAGTGGACCGGCCGCCTAATGTAAGCAATTGTGCACAAATATTGTACGATGACTAGCGTTGCCGGTGCTTTTTTCTTAAAGAGTCAGTTCTTGGCACCCATTGCCTACTTGACTCAGCCTAATCTTCAAGAATATTTGTCAAGAACTAAAAAAAATCCAGAAAAGGTTTAACCTCCCCGTCGGGGCCGGTCTCCCGCGTGACAGGCGGGGATACTGACCACTATACTAACGAGGAGACGTGAGGGCATGAAATGAACAGCTGCTGATGTCTGCACAGCATCCAGCGACCACCTAGATGGCCTAGGGGGTCTCATTTTCCCCCGTCAAACGGCTTGCCCGATCTAAGGCTAATTTCTTTCTTTTTATCGGCACCAGGCTTAAAACTCAGTTTAAGGCGATAGTTCCGGGCTATGTTTGACTCCAGAGTTGAATCTGTCATCCCGCATTTCCTCAGCAAATCAAGCTACCCATCTCAAGTCTCATGAGCTGAGGACGGCAAAGTCCCTGTGGGCTTAGGACAGTCAAAGAAACCCCTGGGCTGCATGCTAAGCCCCTTTTCGGCTTCACTTTCCGAATCCTGCCCTAGCTTGCGATTAGTTTTTTTCTCACTTCTTGCCCCCAACTCCCACCTTGCCTCATGGTCTCCCCTCCTCTGCGCACCTGACAGTTTGCCTGCCCTTCCACTGCCTGTCTCCAGACTTTCCAAGGAGAAAAGGCAAAGCACTAAAGCGGGCCGGGCAACGGGTCAAGTTCCGCTTTCGGCGACTAGCAGGGAGGTAGCGTGGCCGAGCGGTCTAAGGTGCTGGATTAAGGCTCCAGTCTCTTCGGAGGCGTGGGTTCAAATCCCACCGCTGCCACTTTTCCTGGCCTTGCATTTTAAAGAAGAACGTAACGTTGACCTCTTCCTTCATTAGTGCCAGCTCTGTCGCAATGAGCAAGCGGATGGTATGCCACACCCTGCAGGAAAAAGGTTTCGCTTCTGACGTCTTGCTTTTCTGGACATCCAGTCTCAAGTTTCCCATCTGGAACGGCGCTCCCTGCTGCTTTGTGAAGGCTTGCTGCAAGAGCCTTCGAAACCCAGGAGCTCTTGCGTTGAGCTGTGACGCGTCCTGGGAAGACCTCCCGTTGCAGCGGAATGAGCCCCACTTCCAGGGCGTGCTGGTAGCAAATTTCCCACAGCCCACAGGGAGCAAACGATCCCAGGTGTGATGTATCACCAGGAGAGGCTGAGATGAGAGTAAGGGTTCACGCGTGTGCCCGGACCGAGGTTAATGATGGGATTAGAGCTAGGGTTAGATGCAGGGAAAGAGTGAGAGTTATAATTAGGGATAAAGCTAACAGGTGATCATTACTCGTCATGTAACATGATACAAAGGGTCAGAAGAGGAACTGATTCAGGGTTACAATTTGGACTTCGCAGACAACAGGAGCACTAAATGGTGCTGAGGGGGACTCAATAAAGTGGACCGGCCGCCTAATGTAAGCAATTGTGCACAAATATTGTACGATGACTAGCGTTGCCGGTGCTTTTTTCTTAAAGAGTCAGTTCTTGGCACCCATTCCCTACTTGACTCAGCCTAATCTTCAAGAATATTTGTCAAGAACTAAAAAAAATCCAGAAAAGGTTTAACCTCCCCGGTCTCCCGCGTGACAGGCGGGGATACTGACCACTATACTAACGAGGAGACGTGAGGGCATGAAATGAACAGCTGCTGATGTCTGCACAGCATCCAGCGACCACCTAGATGGCCTAGGGGGTCTCATTTTCCCCCGTCAAACGGCTTGCCCGATCTAAGGCTAATTTCTTTCTTTTTATCGGCACCAGGCTTAAAACTCAGTTTAAGGCGATAGTTCCGGGCTATGTTTGACTCCAGAGTTGAATCTGTCATCCCGCATTTCCTCAGCAAATCAAGCTACCCATCTCAAGTCTCATGAGCTGAGGACGGCAAAGTCCCTGTGGGCTTAGGACAGTCAAAGAAACCCCTGGGCTGCATGCTAAGCCCCTTTTCGGCTTCACTTTCCGAATCCTGCCCTAGCTTGCGATTAGTTTTTTTCTCACTTCTTGCCCCCAACTCCCACCTTGCCTCATGGTCTCCCCTCCTCTGCGCACCTGACAGTTTGCCTGCCCTTCCACTGCCTGTCTCCAGACTTTCCAAGGAGAAAAGGCAAAGCACTAAAGCGGGCCGGGCAACGGGTCAAGTTCCGCTTTCGGCGACTAGCAGGGAGGTAGCGTGGCCGAGCGGTCTAAGGTGCTGGATTAAGGCTCCAGTCTCTTCGGAGGCGTGGGTTCAAATCCCACCGCTGCCACTTTTCCTGGCCTTGCATTTTAAAGAAGAACGTAACGTTGACCTCTTCCTTCATTAGTGCCAGCTCTGTCGCAATGAGCAAGCGGATGGTATGCCACACCCTGCAGGAAAAAGGTTTCGCTTCTGACGTCTTGCTTTTCTGGACATCCAGTCTCAAGTTTCCCATCTGGAACGGCGCTCCCTGCTGCTTTGTGAAGGCTTGCTGCAAGAGCCTTCGAAACCCAGGAGCTCTTGCGTTGAGCTGTGACGCGTCCTGGGAAGACCTCCCGTTGCAGCGGAATGAGCCCCACTTCCAGGGCGTGCTGGTAGCAAATTTCCCACAGCCCACAGGGAGCAAACGATCCCAGGTGTGTTGTATCACCAGGAGAGGCTGAGATGAGAGTAAGGGTTCACGCGTGTGCCCGGACCGAGGTTAATGATGGGATTAGAGCTAGGGTTAGATGCAGGGAAAGAGTGAGAGTTATAATTAGGGATAAAGCTAACAGGTGATCATTACTCGTCATGTAACATGATACAAAGGGTCAGAAGAGGAACTGATTCAGGGTTACAATTTGGACTTCGCAGACAACAGGAGCACTAAATGGTGCTGAGGGGGACTCAATAAAGTGGACCGGCCGCCTAATGTAAGCAATTGTGCACAAATATTGTACGATGACTAGCGTTGCCGGTGCTTTTTTCTTAAAGAGTCAGTTCTTGGCACCCATTCCCTACTTGACTCAGCCTAATCTTCAAGAATATTTGTCAAGAACTAAAAAAAATCCAGAAAAGGTTTAACCTCCCCGTCGGGGAATTGAACCCCGGTCTCCCGCGTGACAGGCGGGGATACTGACCACTATACTAACGAGGAGACGTGAGGGCATGAAATGAACAGCTGCTGATGTCTGCACAGCATCCAGCGACCACCTAGATGGCCTAGGGGGTCTCATTTTCCCCCGTCAAACGGCTTGCCCGATCTAAGGCTAATTTCTTTCTTTTTATCGGCACCAGGCTTAAAACTCAGTTTAAGGCGATAGTTCCGGGCTATGTTTGACTCCAGAGTTGAATCTGTCATCCCGCATTTCCTCAGCAAATCAAGCTACCCATCTCAAGTCTCATGAGCTGAGGACGGCAAAGTCCCTGTGGGCTTAGGACAGTCAAAGAAACCCCTGGGCTGCATGCTAAGCCCCTTTTCGGCTTCACTTTCCGAATCCTGCCCTAGCTTGCGATTAGTTTTTTTCTCACTTCTTGCCCCCATCTCCCACCTTGCCTCATGGTCTCCCCTCCTCTGCGCACCTGACAGTTTGCCTGCCCTTCCACTGCCTGTCTCCAGACTTTCCAAGGAGAAAAGGCAAAGCACTAAAGCGGGCCGGGCAACGGGTCAAGTTCCGCTTTCGGCGACTAGCAGGGAGGTAGCGTGGCCGAGCGGTCTAAGGTGCTGGATTAAGGCTCCAGTCTCTTCGGAGGCGTGGGTTCAAATCCCACCGCTGCCACTTTTCCTGGCCTTGCATTTTAAAGAAGAACGTAACGTTGACCTCTTCCTTCATTAGTGCCACCTCTGTCGCAATGAGCAAGCGGATGGTATGCCACACCCTGCAGGAAAAAGGTTTCGCTTCTGACGTCTTGCTTTTCTGGACATCCAGTCTCAAGTTTCCCATCTGGAACGGCGCTCCCTGCTGCTTTGTGAAGGCTTGCTGCAAGAGCCTTCGAAACCCAGGAGCTCTTGCGTTGAGCTGTGACGCGTCCTGGGAAGACCTCCCGTTGCAGCGGAATGAGCCCCACTTCCAGGGCGTGCTGGTAGCAAATTTCCCACAGCCCACAGGGAGCAAACGATCCCAGGTGTGATGTATCACCAGGAGAGGCTGAGATGAGAGTAAGGGTTCACGCGTGTGCCCGGACCGAGGTTAATGATGGGATTAGAGCTAGGGTTAGATGCAGGGAAAGAGTGAGAGTTATAATTAGGGATAAAGCTAACAGGTGATCATTACTCGTCATGTAACATGATACAAAGGGTCAGAAGAGGAACTGATTCAGGGTTACAATTTGGACTTCGCAGACAACAGGAGCACTAAATGGTGCTGAGGGGGACTCAATAAAGTGGACCGGCCGCCTAATGTAAGCAATTGTGCACAAATATTGTACGATGACTAGCGTTGCCGGTGCTTTTTTCTTAAAGAGTCAGTTCTTGGCACCCATTCCCTACTTGACTCAGCCTAATCTTCAAGAATATTTGTCAAGAACTAAAAAAAATCCAGAAAAGGTTTAACCTCCCGGTCTCCCGCGTGACAGGCGGGGATACTGACCACTATACTAACGAGGAGACGTGAGGGCATGAAATGAACAGCTGCTGATGTCTGCACAGCATCCAGCGACCACCTAGATGGCCTAGGGGGTCTCATTTTCCCCCGTCAAACGGCTTGCCCGATCTAAGGCTAATTTCTTTCTTTTTATCGGCACCAGGCTTAAAACTCAGTTTAAGGCGATAGTTCCGGGCTATGTTTGACTCCAGAGTTGAATCTGTCATCCCGCATTTCCTCAGCAAATCAAGCTACCCATCTCAAGTCTCATGAGCTGAGGACGGCAAAGTCCCTGTGGGCTTAGGACAGTCAAAGAAACCCCTGGGCTGCATGCTAAGCCCCTTTTCGGCTTCACTTTCCGAATCCTGCCCTAGCTTGCGATTAGTTTTTTCCTCACTTCTTGCCCCCATCTCCCACCTTGCCTCATGGTCTCCCCTCCTCTGCGCACCTGACAGTTTGCCTGCCCTTCCACTGCCTGTCTCCAGACTTTCCAAGGAGAAAAGGCAAAGCACTAAAGCGGGCCGGGCAACGGGTCAAGTTCCGCTTTCGGCGACTAGCAGGGAGGTAGCGTGGCCGAGCGGTCTAAGGCGCTGGATTAAGGCTCCAGTCTCTTCGGAGGCGTGGGTTCAAATCCCACCGCTGCCACTTTTCCTGGCCTTGCATTTTAAAGAAGAACGTAACGTTGACCTCTTCCTTCATTAGTGCCACCTCTGTCGCAATGAGCAAGCGGATGGTATGCCACACCCTGCAGGAAAAAGGTTTCGCTTCTGACGTCTTGCTTTTCTGGACATCCAGTCTCAAGTTTCCCATCTGGAACGGCGCTCCCTGCTGCTTTGTGAAGACTTGCTGCAAGAGCCTTCGAAACCCAGGAGCTCTTGCGTTGAGCTGTGACGCGTCCTGGGAAGACCTCCCGTTGCAGCGGAATGAGCCCCACTTCCAGGGCGTGCTGGTAGCAAATTTCCCACAGCCCACAGGGAGCAAACGATCCCAGGTGTGATGTATCACCAGGAGAGGCTGAGATGAGAGTAAGGGTTCACGCGTGTGCCCGGACCGAGGTTAATGATGGGATTAGAGCTAGGGTTAGATGCAGGGAAAGAGTGAGAGTTATAATTAGGGATAAAGCTAACAGGTGATCATTACTCGTCATGTAACATGATACAAAGGGTCAGAAGAGGAACTGATTCAGGGTTACAATTTGGACTTCGCAGACAACAGGAGCACTAAATGGTGCTGAGGGGGACTCAATAAAGTGGACCGGCCGCCTAATGTAAGCAATTGTGCACAAATATTGTACGATGACTAGCGTTGCCGGTGCTTTTTTCTTAAAGAGTCAGTTCTTGGCACCCATTCCCTACTTGACTCAGCCTAATCTTCAAGAATATTTGTCAAGAACTAAAAAAAATCCAGAAAAGGTTTAACCTCCCCGTCGGGGAACCCCGGTCTCCCGCGTGACAGGCGGGGATACTGACCACTATACTAACGAGGAGACGTGAGGGCATGAAATGAACAGCTGCTGATGTCTGCACAGCATCCAGCGACCACCTAGATGGCCTAGGGGGTCTCATTTTCCCCCGTCAAACGGCTTGCCCGATCTAAGGCTAATTTCTTTCTTTTTATCGGCACCAGGCTTAAAACTCAGTTTAAGGCGATAGTTCCGGGCTATGTTTGACTCCAGAGTTGAATCTGTCATCCCGCATTTCCTCAGCAAATCAAGCTACCCATCTCAAGTCTCATGAGCTGAGGACGGCAAAGTCCCTGTGGGCTTAGGACAGTCAAAGAAACCCCTGGGCTGCATGCTAAGCCCCTTTTCGGCTTCACTTTCCGAATCCTGCCCTAGCTTGCGATTAGTTTTTTTCTCACTTCTTGCCCCCATCTCCCACCTTGCCTCATGGTCTCCCCTCCTCTGCGCACCTGACAGTTTGCCTGCCCTTCCACTGCCTGTCTCCAGACTTTCCAAGGAGAAAAGGCAAAGCACTAAAGCGGGCCGGGCAACGGGTCAAGTTCCGCTTTCGGCGACTAGCAGGGAGGTAGCGTGGCCGAGCGGTCTAAGGCGCTGGATTAAGGCTCCAGTCTCTTCGGAGGCGTGGGTTCAAATCCCACCGCTGCCACTTTTCCTGGCCTTGCATTTTAAAGAAGAACGTAACGTTGACCTCTTCCTTCATTAGTGCCACCTCTGTCGCAATGAGCAAGCGGATGGTATGCCACACCCTGCAGGAAAAAGGTTTCGCTTCTGACGTCTTGCTTTTCTGGACATCCAGTCTCAAGTTTCCCATCTGGAACGGCGCTCCCTGCTGCTTTGTGAAGACTTGCTGCAAGAGCCTTCGAAACCCAGGAGCTCTTGCGTTGAGCTGTGACGCGTCCTGGGAAGACCTCCCGTTGCAGCGGAATGAGCCCCACTTCCAGGGCGTGCTGGTAGCAAATTTCCCACAGCCCACAGGGAGCAAACGATCCCAGGTGTGATGTATCACCAGGAGAGGCTGAGATGAGAGTAAGGGTTCACGCGTGTGCCCGGACCGAGGTTAATGATGGGATTAGAGCTAGGGTTAGATGCAGGGAAAGAGTGAGAGTTATAATTAGGGATAAAGCTAACAGGTGATCATTACTCGTCATGTAACATGATACAAAGGGTCAGAAGAGGAACTGATTCAGGGTTACAATTTGGACTTCGCAGACAACAGGAGCACTAAATGGTGCTGAGGGGGACTCAATAAAGTGGACCGGCCGCCTAATGTAAGCAATTGTGCACAAATATTGTACGATGACTAGCGTTGCCGGTGCTTTTTTCTTAAAGAGTCAGTTCTTGGCACCCATTCCCTACTTGACTCAGCCTAATCTTCAAGAATATTTGTCAAGAACTAAAAAAAATCCAGAAAAGGTTTAACCTCCCCGTCGGGGCCGGTCTCCCGCGTGACAGGCGGGGATACTGACCACTATACTAACGAGGAGACGTGAGGGCATGAAATGAACAGCTGCTGATGTCTGCACAGCATCCAGCGACCACCTAGATGGCCTAGGGGGTCTCATTTTCCCCCGTCAAACGGCTTGCCCGATCTAAGGCTAATTTCTTTCTTTTTATCGGCACCAGGCTTAAAACTCAGTTTAAGGCGATAGTTCCGGGCTATGTTTGACTCCAGAGTTGAATCTGTCATCCCGCATTTCCTCAGCAAATCAAGCTACCCATCTCAAGTCTCATGAGCTGAGGACGGCAAAGTCCCTGTGGGCTTAGGACAGTCAAAGAAACCCCTGGGCTGCATGCTAAGCCCCTTTTCGGCTTCACTTTCCGAATCCTGCCCTAGCTTGCGATTAGTTTTTTTCTCACTTCTTGCCCCCAACTCCCACCTTGCCTCATGGTTTCCCCTCCTCTGCGCACCTGACAGTTTGCCTGCCCTTCCACTGCCTGTCTCCAGACTTTCCAAGGAGAAAAGGCAAAGCACTAAAGCGGGCCGGGCAACGGGTCAAGTTCCGCTTTCGGCGACTAGCAGGGAGGTAGCGTGGCCGAGCGGTCTAAGGTGCTGGATTAAGGCTCCAGTCTCTTCGGAGGCGTGGGTTCAAATCCCACCGCTGCCACTTTTCCTGGCCTTGCATTTTAAAGAAGAACGTAACGTTGACCTCTTCCTTCATTAGTGCCAGCTCTGTCGCAATGAGCAAGCGGATGGTATGCCACACCCTGCAGGAAAAAGGTTTCGCTTCTGACGTCTTGCTTTTCTGGACATCCAGTCTCAAGTTTCCCATCTGGAACGGCGCTCCCTGCTGCTTTGTGAAGGCTTGCTGCAAGAGCCTTCGAAACCCAGGAGCTCTTGCGTTGAGCTGTGACGCGTCCTGGGAAGACCTCCCGTTGCAGCGGAATGAGCCCCACTTCCAGGGCGTGCTGGTAGCAAATTTCCCACAGCCCACAGGGAGCAAACGATCCCAGGTGTGATGTATCACCAGGAGAGGCTGAGATGAGAGTAAGGGTTCACGCGTGTGCCCGGACCGAGGTTAATGATGGGATTAGAGCTAGGGTTAGATGCAGGGAAAGAGTGAGAGTTATAATTAGGGATAAAGCTAACAGGTGATCATTACTCGTCATGTAACATGATACAAAGGGTCAGAAGAGGAACTGATTCAGGGTTACAATTTGGACTTCGCAGACAACAGGAGCACTAAATGGTGCTGAGGGGGACTCAATAAAGTGGACCGGCCGCCTAATGTAAGCAATTGTGCACAAATATTGTACGATGACTAGCGTTGCCGGTGCTTTTTTCTTAAAGAGTCAGTTCTTGGCACCCATTCCCTACTTGACTCAGCCTAATCTTCAAGAATATTTGTCAAGAACTAAAAAAAATCCAGAAAAGGTTTAACCTCCCCGTCGGGGAATTGAACCGGGGATACTGACCACTATACTAACGAGGAGACGTGAGGGCATGAAATGAACAGCTGCTGATGTCTGCACAGCATCCAGCGACCACCTAGATGGCCTAGGGGGTCTCATTTTCCCCCGTCAAACGGCTTGCCCGATCTAAGGCTAATTTCTTTCTTTTTATCGGCACCAGGCTTAAAACTCAGTTTAAGGCGATAGTTCCGGGCTATGTTTGACTCCAGAGTTGAATCTGTCATCCCGCATTTCCTCAGCAAATCAAGCTACCCATCTCAAGTCTCATGAGCTGAGGACGGCAAAGTCCCTGTGGGCTTAGGACAGTCAAAGAAACCCCTGGGCTGCATGCTAAGCCCCTTTTCGGCTTCACTTTCCGAATCCTGCCCTAGCTTGCGATTAGTTTTTTTCTCACTTCTTGCCCCCATCTCCCACCTTGCCTCATGGTCTCCCCTCCTCTGCGCACCTGACAGTTTGCCTGCCCTTCCACTGCCTGTCTCCAGACTTTCCAAGGAGAAAAGGCAAAGCACTAAAGCGGGCCGGGCAACGGGTCAAGTTCCGCTTTCGGCGACTAGCAGGGAGGTAGCGTGGCCGAGCGGTCTAAGGCGCTGGATTAAGGCTCCAGTCTCTTCGGAGGCGTGGGTTCAAATCCCACCGCTGCCACTTTTCCTGGCCTTGCATTTTAAAGAAGAACGTAACGTTGACCTCTTCCTTCATTAGTGCCACCTCTGTCGCAATGAGCAAGCGGATGGTATGCCACACCCTGCAGGAAAAAGGTTTCGCTTCTGACGTCTTGCTTTTCTGGACATCCAGTCTCAAGTTTCCCATCTGGAACGGCGCTCCCTGCTGCTTTGTGAAGACTTGCTGCAAGAGCCTTCGAAACCCAGGAGCTCTTGCGTTGAGCTGTGACGCGTCCTGGGAAGACCTCCCGTTGCAGCGGAATGAGCCCCACTTCCAGGGCGTGCTGGTAGCAAATTTCCCACAGCCCACAGGGAGCAAACGATCCCAGGTGTGATGTATCACCAGGAGAGGCTGAGATGAGAGTAAGGGTTCACGCGTGTGCCCGGACCGAGGTTAATGATGGGATTAGAGCTAGGGTTAGATGCAGGGAAAGAGTGAGAGTTATAATTAGGGATAAAGCTAACAGGTGATCATTACTCGTCATGTAACATGATACAAAGGGTCAGAAGAGGAACTGATTCAGGGTTACAATTTGGACTTCGCAGACAACAGGAGCACTAAATGGTGCTGAGGGGGACTCAATAAAGTGGACCGGCCGCCTAATGTAAGCAATTGTGCACAAATATTGTACGATGACTAGCGTTGCCGGTGCTTTTTTCTTAAAGAGTCAGTTCTTGGCACCCATTCCCTACTTGACTCAGCCTAATCTTCAAGAATATTTGTCAAGAACTAAAAAAAATCCAGAAAAGGTTTAACCTCCCCGTCGGGGCCGGTCTCCCGCGTGACAGGCGGGGATACTGACCACTATACTAACGAGGAGACGTGAGGGCATGAAATGAACAGCTGCTGATGTCTGCACAGCATCCAGCGACCACCTAGATGGCCTAGGGGGTCTCATTTTCCCCCGTCAAACGGCTTGCCCGATCTAAGGCTAATTTCTTTCTTTTTATCGGCACCAGGCTTAAAACTCAGTTTAAGGCGATAGTTCCGGGCTATGTTTGACTCCAGAGTTGAATCTGTCATCCCGCATTTCCTCAGCAAATCAAGCTACCCATCTCAAGTCTCATGAGCTGAGGACGGCAAAGTCCCTGTGGGCTTAGGACAGTCAAAGAAACCCCTGGGCTGCATGCTAAGCCCCTTTTCGGCTTCACTTTCCGAATCCTGCCCTAGCTTGCGATTAGTTTTTTTCTCACTTCTTGCCCCCAACTCCCACCTTGCCTCATGGTCTCCCCTCCTCTGCGCACCTGACAGTTTGCCTGCCCTTCCACTGCCTGTCTCCAGACTTTCCAAGGAGAAAAGGCAAAGCACTAAAGCGGGCCGGGCAACGGGTCAAGTTCCGCTTTCGGCGACTAGCAGGGAGGTAGCGTGGCAGAGCGGTCTAAGGCGCTGGATTAAGGCTCCAGTCTCTTCGGAGGCGTGGGTTCAAATCCCACCGCTGCCACTTTTCCTGGCCTTGCATTTTAAAGAAGAACGTAACGTTGACCTCTTCCTTCATTAGTGCCACCTCTGTCGCAATGAGCAAGCGGATGGTATGCCACACCCTGCAGGAAAAAGGTTTCGCTTCTGACGTCTTGCTTTTCTGGACATCCAGTCTCAAGTTTCCCATCTGGAACGGCGCTCCCTGCTGCTTTGTGAAGACTTGCTGCAAGAGCCTTCGAAACCCAGGAGCTCTTGCGTTGAGCTGTGACGCGTCCTGGGAAGACCTCCCGTTGCAGCGGAATGAGCCCCACTTCCAGGGCGTGCTGGTAGCAAATTTCCCACAGCCCACAGGGAGCAAACGATCCCAGGTGTGATGTATCACCAGGAGAGGCTGAGATGAGAGTAAGGGTTCACGCGTGTGCCCGGACCGAGGTTAATGATGGGATTAGAGCTAGGGTTAGATGCAGGGAAAGAGTGAGAGTTATAATTAGGGATAAAGCTAACAGGTGATCATTACTCGTCATGTAACATGATACAAAGGGTCAGAAGAGGAACTGATTCAGGGTTACAATTTGGACTTCGCAGACAACAGGAGCACTAAATGGTGCTGAGGGGGACTCAATAAAGTGGACCGGCCGCCTAATGTAAGCAATTGTGCACAAATATTGTACGATGACTAGCGTTGCCGGTGCTTTTTTCTTAAAGAGTCAGTTCTTGGCACCCATTCCCTACTTGACTCAGCCTAATCTTCAAGAATATTTGTCAAGAACTAAAAAAAATCCAGAAAAGGTTTAACCTCCCCGTCGGGGCCGGTCTCCCGCGTGACAGGCGGGGATACTGACCACTATACTAACGAGGAGACGTGAGGGCATGAAATGAACAGCTGCTGATGTCTGCACAGCATCCAGCGACCACCTAGATGGCCTAGGGGGTCTCATTTTCCCCCGTCAAACGGCTTGCCCGATCTAAGGCTAATTTCTTTCTTTTTATCGGCACCAGGCTTAAAACTCAGTTTAAGGCGATAGTTCCGGGCTATGTTTGACTCCAGAGTTGAATCTGTCATCCCGCATTTCCTCAGCAAATCAAGCTACCCATCTCAAGTCTCATGAGCTGAGGACGGCAAAGTCCCTGTGGGCTTAGGACAGTCAAAGAAACCCCTGGGCTGCATGCTAAGCCCCTTTTCGGCTTCACTTTCCGAATCCTGCCCTAGCTTGCGATTAGTTTTTTTCTCACTTCTTGCCCCCAACTCCCACCTTGCCTCATGGTCTCCCCTCCTCTGCGCACCTGACAGTTTGCCTGCCCTTCCACTGCCTGTCTCCAGACTTTCCAAGGAGAAAAGGCAAAGCACTAAAGCGGGCCGGGCAACGGGTCAAGTTCCGCTTTCGGCGACTAGCAGGGAGGTAGCGTGGCCGAGCGGTCTAAGGTGCTGGATTAAGGCTCCAGTCTCTTCGGAGGCGTGGGTTCAAATCCCACCGCTGCCACTTTTCCTGGCCTTGCATTTTAAAGAAGAACGTAACGTTGACCTCTTCCTTCATTAGTGCCAGCTCTGTCGCAATGAGCAAGCGGATGGTATGCCACACCCTGCAGGAAAAAGGTTTCGCTTCTGACGTCTTGCTTTTCTGGACATCCAGTCTCAAGTTTCCCATCTGGAACGGCGCTCCCTGCTGCTTTGTGAAGGCTTGCTGCAAGAGCCTTCGAAACCCAGGAGCTCTTGCGTTGAGCTGTGACGCGTCCTGGGAAGACCTCCCGTTGCAGCGGAATGAGCCCCACTTCCAGGGCGTGCTGGTAGCAAATTTCCCACAGCCCACAGGGAGCAAACGATCCCAGGTGTGATGTATCACCAGGAGAGGCTGAGATGAGAGTAAGGGTTCACGCGTGTGCCCGGACCGAGGTTAATGATGGGATTAGAGCTAGGGTTAGATGCAGGGAAAGAGTGAGAGTTATAATTAGGGATAAAGCTAACAGGTGATCATTACTCGTCATGTAACATGATACAAAGGGTCAGAAGAGGAACTGATTCAGGGTTACAATTTGGACTTCGCAGACAACAGGAGCACTAAATGGTGCTGAGGGGGACTCAATAAAGTGGACCGGCCGCCTAATGTAAGCAATTGTGCACAAATATTGTACGATGACTAGCGTTGCCGGTGCTTTTTTCTTAAAGAGTCAGTTCTTGGCACCCATTCCCTACTTGACTCAGCCTAATCTTCAAGAATATTTGTCAAGAACTAAAAAAAATCCAGAAAAGGTTTAACCTCCCCGTCGGGGAATTGAACCCCGGGTCTCCCGCGTGACAGGCGGGGATACTGACCACTATACTAACGAGGAGACGTGAGGGCATGAAATGAACAGCTGCTGATGTCTGCACAGCATCCAGCGACCACCTAGATGGCCTAGGGGGTCTCATTTTCCCCCGTCAAACGGCTTGCCCGATCTAAGGCTAATTTCTTTCTTTTTATCGGCACCAGGCTTAAAACTCAGTTTAAGGCGATAGTTCCGGGCTATGTTTGACTCCAGAGTTGAATCTGTCATCCCGCATTTCCTCAGCAAATCAAGCTACCCATCTCAAGTCTCATGAGCTGAGGACGGCAAAGTCCCTGTGGGCTTAGGACAGTCAAAGAAACCCCTGGGCTGCATGCTAAGCCCCTTTTCGGCTTCACTTTCCGAATCCTGCCCTAGCTTGCGATTAGTTTTTTTCTCACTTCTTGCCCCCATCTCCCACCTTGCCTCATGGTCTCCCCTCCTCTGCGCACCTGACAGTTTGCCTGCCCTTCCACTGCCTGTCTCCAGACTTTCCAAGGAGAAAAGGCAAAGCACTAAAGCGGGCCGGGCAACGGGTCAAGTTCCGCTTTCGGCGACTAGCAGGGAGGTAGCGTGGCCGAGCGGTCTAAGGCGCTGGATTAAGGCTCCAGTCTCTTCGGAGGCGTGGGTTCAAATCCCACCGCTGCCACTTTTCCTGGCCTTGCATTTTAAAGAAGAACGTAACGTTGACCTCTTCCTTCATTAGTGCCACCTCTGTCGCAATGAGCAAGCGGATGGTATGCCACACCCTGCAGGAAAAAGGTTTCGCTTCTGACGTCTTGCTTTTCTGGACATCCAGTCTCAAGTTTCCCATCTGGAACGGCGCTCCCTGCTGCTTTGTGAAGGCTTGCTGCAAGAGCCTTCGAAACCCAGGAGCTCTTGCGTTGAGCTGTGACGCGTCCTGGGAAGACCTCCCGTTGCAGCGGAATGAGCCCCACTTCCAGGGCGTGCTGGTAGCAAATTTCCCACAGCCCACAGGGAGCAAACGATCCCAGGTGTGATGTATCACCAGGAGAGGCTGAGATGAGAGTAAGGGTTCACGCGTGTGCCCGGACCGAGGTTAATGATGGGATTAGAGCTAGGGTTAGATGCAGGGAAAGAGTGAGAGTTATAATTAGGGATAAAGCTAACAGGTGATCATTACTCGTCATGTAACATGATACAAAGGGTCAGAAGAGGAACTGATTCAGGGTTACAATTTGGACTTCGCAGACAACAGGAGCACTAAATGGTGCTGAGGGGGACTCAATAAAGTGGACCGGCCGCCTAATGTAAGCAATTGTGCACAAATATTGTACGATGACTAGCGTTGCCGGTGCTTTTTTCTTAAAGAGTCAGTTCTTGGCACCCATTCCCTACTTGACTCAGCCTAATCTTCAAGAATATTTGTCAAGAACTAAAAAAAATCCAGAAAAGGTTTAACCTCCCCGGTCTCCCGCGTGACAGGCGGGGATACTGACCACTATACTAACGAGGAGACGTGAGGGCATGAAATGAACAGCTGCTGATGTCTGCACAGCATCCAGCGACCACCTAGATGGCCTAGGGGGTCTCATTTTCCCCCGTCAAACGGCTTGCCCGATCTAAGGCTAATTTCTTTCTTTTTATCGGCACCAGGCTTAAAACTCAGTTTAAGGCGATAGTTCCGGGCTATGTTTGACTCCAGAGTTGAATCTGTCATCCCGCATTTCCTCAGCAAATCAAGCTACCCATCTCAAGTCTCATGAGCTGAGGACGGCAAAGTCCCTGTGGGCTTAGGACAGTCAAAGAAACCCCTGGGCTGCATGCTAAGCCCCTTTTCGGCTTCACTTTCCGAATCCTGCCCTAGCTTGCGATTAGTTTTTTTCTCACTTCTTGCCCCCAACTCCCACCTTGCCTCATGGTCTCCCCTCCTCTGCGCACCTGACAGTTTGCCTGCCCTTCCACTGCCTGTCTCCAGACTTTCCAAGGAGAAAAGGCAAAGCACTAAAGCGGGCCGGGCAACGGGTCAAGTTCCGCTTTCGGCGACTAGCAGGGAGGTAGCGTGGCCGAGCGGTCTAAGGTGCTGGATTAAGGCTCCAGTCTCTTCGGAGGCGTGGGTTAAAATCCCACCGCTGCCACTTTTCCTGGCCTTGCATTTTAAAGAAGAACGTAACGTTGACCTCTTCCTTCATTAGTGCCAGCTCTGTCGCAATGAGCAAGCGGATGGTATGCCACACCCTGCAGGAAAAAGGTTTCGCTTCTGACGTCTTGCTTTTCTGGACATCCAGTCTCAAGTTTCCCATCTGGAACGGCGCTCCCTGCTGCTTTGTGAAGGCTTGCTGCAAGAGCCTTCGAAACCCAGGAGCTCTTGCGTTGAGCTGTGACGCGTCCTGGGAAGACCTCCCGTTGCAGCGGAATGAGCCCCACTTCCAGGGCGTGCTGGTAGCAAATTTCCCACAGCCCACAGGGAGCAAACGATCCCAGGTGTGATGTATCACCAGGAGAGGCTGAGATGAGAGTAAGGGTTCACGCGTGTGCCCGGACCGAGGTTAATGATGGGATTAGAGCTAGGGTTAGATGCAGGGAAAGAGTGAGAGTTATAATTAGGGATAAAGCTAACAGGTGATCATTACTCGTCATGTAACATGATACAAAGGGTCAGAAGAGGAACTGATTCAGGGTTACAATTTGGACTTCGCAGACAACAGGAGCACTAAATGGTGCTGAGGGGGACTCAATAAAGTGGACCGGCCGCCTAATGTAAGCAATTGTGCACAAATATTGTACGATGACTAGCGTTGCCGGTGCTTTTTTCTTAAAGAGTCAGTTCTTGGCACCCATTCCCTACTTGACTCAGCCTAATCTTCAAGAATATTTGTCAAGAACTAAAAAAAATCCAGAAAAGGTTTAACCTCCCCGTCGGGGAATTGAACCCCGGTCTCCCGCGTGACAGGCGGGGATACTGACCACTATACTAACGAGGAGACGTGAGGGCATGAAATGAACAGCTGCTGATGTCTGCACAGCATCCAGCGACCACCTAGATGGCCTAGGGGGTCTCATTTTCCCCCGTCAAACGGCTTGCCCGATCTAAGGCTAATTTCTTTCTTTTTATCGGCACCAGGCTTAAAACTCAGTTTAAGGCGATAGTTCCGGGCTATGTTTGACTCCAGAGTTGAATCTGTCATCCCGCATTTCCTCAGCAAATCAAGCTACCCATCTCAAGTCTCATGAGCTGAGGACGGCAAAGTCCCTGTGGGCTTAGGACAGTCAAAGAAACCCCTGGGCTGCATGCTAAGCCCCTTTTCGGCTTCACTTTCCGAATCCTGCCCTAGCTTGCGATTAGTTTTTTTCTCACTTCTTGCCCCCATCTCCCACCTTGCCTCATGGTCTCCCCTCCTCTGCGCACCTGACAGTTTGCCTGCCCTTCCACTGCCTGTCTCCAGACTTTCCAAGGAGAAAAGGCAAAGCACTAAAGCGGGCCGGGCAACGGGTCAAGTTCCGCTTTCGGCGACTAGCAGGGAGGTAGCGTGGCCGAGCGGTCTAAGGTGCTGGATTAAGGCTCCAGTCTCTTCGGAGGCGTGGGTTCAAATCCCACCGCTGCCACTTTTCCTGGCCTTGCATTTTAAAGAAGAACGTAACGTTGACCTCTTCCTTCATTAGTGCCACCTCTGTCGCAATGAGCAAGCGGATGGTATGCCACACCCTGCAGGAAAAAGGTTTCGCTTCTGACGTCTTGCTTTTCTGGACATCCAGTCTCAAGTTTCCCATCTGGAACGGCGCTCCCTGCTGCTTTGTGAAGGCTTGCTGCAAGAGCCTTCGAAACCCAGGAGCTCTTGCGTTGAGCTGTGACGCGTCCTGGGAAGACCTCCCGTTGCAGCGGAATGAGCCCCACTTCCAGGGCGTGCTGGTAGCAAATTTCCCACAGCCCACAGGGAGCAAACGATCCCAGGTGTGATGTATCACCAGGAGAGGCTGAGATGAGAGTAAGGGTTCACGCGTGTGCCCGGACCGAGGTTAATGATGGGATTAGAGCTAGGGTTAGATGCAGGGAAAGAGTGAGAGTTATAATTAGGGATAAAGCTAACAGGTGATCATTACTCGTCATGTAACATGATACAAAGGGTCAGAAGAGGAACTGATTCAGGGTTACAATTTGGACTTCGCAGACAACAGGAGCACTAAATGGTGCTGAGGGGGACTCAATAAAGTGGACCGGCCGCCTAATGTAAGCAATTGTGCACAAATATTGTACGATGACTAGCGTTGCCGGTGCTTTTTTCTTAAAGAGTCAGTTCTTGGCACCCATTCCCTACTTGACTCAGCCTAATCTTCAAGAATATTTGTCAAGAACTAAAAAAAATCCAGAAAAGGTTTAACCTCCCCGGTCTCCCGCGTGACAGGCGGGGATACTGACCACTATACTAACGAGGAGACGTGAGGGCATGAAATGAACAGCTGCTGATGTCTGCACAGCATCCAGCGACCACCTAGATGGCCTAGGGGGTCTCATTTTCCCCCGTCAAACGGCTTGCCCGATCTAAGGCTAATTTCTTTCTTTTTATCGGCACCAGGCTTAAAACTCAGTTTAAGGCGATAGTTCCGGGCTATGTTTGACTCCAGAGTTGAATCTGTCATCCCGCATTTCCTCAGCAAATCAAGCTACCCATCTCAAGTCTCATGAGCTGAGGACGGCAAAGTCCCTGTGGGCTTAGGACAGTCAAAGAAACCCCTGGGCTGCATGCTAAGCCCCTTTTCGGCTTCACTTTCCGAATCCTGCCCTAGCTTGCGATTAGTTTTTTTCTCACTTCTTGCCCCCAACTCCCACCTTGCCTCATGGTCTCCCCTCCTCTGCGCACCTGACAGTTTGCCTGCCCTTCCACTGCCTGTCTCCAGACTTTCCAAGGAGAAAAGGCAAAGCACTAAAGCGGGCCGGGCAACGGGTCAAGTTCCGCTTTCGGCGACTAGCAGGGAGGTAGCGTGGCCGAGCGGTCTAAGGCGCTGGATTAAGGCTCCAGTCTCTTCGGAGGCGTGGGTTCAAATCCCACCGCTGCCACTTTTCCTGGCCTTGCATTTTAAAGAAGAACGTAACGTTGACCTCTTCCTTCATTAGTGCCACCTCTGTCGCAATGAGCAAGCGGATGGTATGCCACACCCTGCAGGAAAAAGGTTTCGCTTCTGACGTCTTGCTTTTCTGGACATCCAGTCTCAAGTTTCCCATCTGGAACGGCGCTCCCTGCTGCTTTGTGAAGGCTTGCTGCAAGAGCCTTCGAAACCCAGGAGCTCTTGCGTTGAGCTGTGACGCGTCCTGGGAAGACCTCCCGTTGCAGCGGAATGAGCCCCACTTCCAGGGCGTGCTGGTAGCAAATTTCCCACAGCCCACAGGGAGCAAACGATCCCAGGTGTGATGTATCACCAGGAGAGGCTGAGATGAGATTAAGGGTTCACGCGTGTGCCCGGACCGAGGTTAATGATGGGATTAGAGCTAGGGTTAGATGCAGGGAAAGAGTGAGAGTTATAATTAGGGATAAAGCTAACAGGTGATCATTACTCGTCATGTAACATGATACAAAGGGTCAGAAGAGGAACTGATTCAGGGTTACAATTTGGACTTCGCAGACAACAGGAGCACTAAATGGTGCTGAGGGGGACTCAATAAAGTGGACCGGCCGCCTAATGTAAGCAATTGTGCACAAATATTGTACGATGACTAGCGTTGCCGGTGCTTTTTTCTTAAAGAGTCAGTTCTTGGCACCCATTCCCTACTTGACTCAGCCTAATCTTCAAGAATATTTGTCAAGAACTAAAAAAAATCCAGAAAAGGTTTAACCTCCCCGTCGGGGAATTGAACCCCGGTCTCCCGCGTGACAGGCGGGGATACTGACCACTATACTAACGAGGAGACGTGAGGGCATGAAATGAACAGCTGCTGATGTCTGCACAGCATCCAGCGACCACCTAGATGGCCTAGGGGGTCTCATTTTCCCCCGTCAAACGGCTTGCCCGATCTAAGGCTAATTTCTTTCTTTTTATCGGCACCAGGCTTAAAACTCAGTTTAAGGCGATAGTTCCGGGCTATGTTTGACTCCAGAGTTGAATCTGTCATCCCGCATTTCCTCAGCAAATCAAGCTACCCATCTCAAGTCTCATGAGCTGAGGACGGCAAAGTCCCTGTGGGCTTAGGACAGTCAAAGAAACCCCTGGGCTGCATGCTAAGCCCCTTTTCGGCTTCACTTTCCGAATCCTGCCCTAGCTTGCGATTAGTTTTTTTCTCACTTCTTGCCCCCATCTCCCACCTTGCCTCATGGTCTCCCCTCCTCTGCGCACCTGACAGTTTGCCTGCCCTTCCACTGCCTGTCTCCAGACTTTCCAAGGAGAAAAGGCAAAGCACTAAAGCGGGCCGGGCAACGGGTCAAGTTCCGCTTTCGGCGACTAGCAGGGAGGTAGCGTGGCCGAGCGGTCTAAGGCGCTGGATTAAGGCTCCAGTCTCTTCGGAGGCGTGGGTTCAAATCCCACCGCTGCCACTTTTCCTGGCCTTGCATTTTAAAGAAGAACGTAACGTTGACCTCTTCCTTCATTAGTGCCACCTTTGTCGCAATGAGCAAGCGGATGGTATGCCACACCCTGCAGGATAAGGTTTCGCTTCTGACGTCTTGCTTTTCTGGACATCCAGTCTCAAGTTTCCCATCTGGAACGGCGCTCCCTGCTGCTTTGTGAAGGCTTGCTGCAAGAGCCTTCGAAACCCAGGAGCTCTTGCGTTGAGCTGTGACGCGTCCTGGGAAGACCTCCCGTTGCAGCGGAATGAGCCCCACTTCCAGGGCGTGCTGGTAGCAAATTTCCCACAGCCCACAGGGAGCAAACGATCCCAGGTGTGATGTATCACCAGGAGAGGCTGAGATGAGAGTAAGGGTTCACGCGTGTGCCCGGACCGAGGTTAATGATGGGATTAGAGCTAGGGTTAGATGCAGGGAAAGAGTGAGAGTTATAATTAGGGATAAAGCTAACAGGTGATCATTACTCGTCATGTAACATGATACAAAGGGTCAGAAGAGGAACTGATTCAGGGTTACAATTTGGACTTCGCAGACAACAGGAGCACTAAATGGTGCTGAGGGGGACTCAATAAAGTGGACCGGCCGCCTAATGTAAGCAATTGTGCACAAATATTGTACGATGACTAGCGTTGCCGGTGCTTTTTTCTTAAAGAGTCAGTTCTTGGCACCCATTCCCTACTTGACTCAGCCTAATCTTCAAGAATATTTGTCAAGAACTAAAAAAAATCCAGAAAAGGTTTAACCTCCCCGTCGGGGAATTGAACCCCGGTCTCCCGCGTGACAGGCGGGGATACTGACCACTATACTAACGAGGAGACGTGAGGGCACGAAATGAACAGCTGCTGATGTCTGCACAGCATCCAGCGACCACCTAGATGGCCTAGGGGGTCTCATTTTCCCCCGTCAAACGGCTTGCCCGATCTAAGGCTAATTTCTTTCTTTTTATCGGCACCAGGCTTAAAACTCAGTTTAAGGCGATAGTTCCGGGCTATGTTTGACTCCAGAGTTGAATCTGTCATCCCGCATTTCCTCAGCAAATCAAGCTACCCATCTCAAGTCTCATGAGCTGAGGACGGCAAAGTCCCTGTGGGCTTAGGACAGTCAAAGAAACCCCTGGGCTGCATGCTAAGCCCCTTTTCGGCTTCACTTTCCGAATCCTGCCCTAGCTTGCGATTAGTTTTTTTCTCACTTCTTGCCCCCATCTCCCACCTTGCCTCATGGTCTCCCCTCCTCTGCGCACCTGACAGTTTGCCTGCCCTTCCACTGCCTGTCTCCAGACTTTCCAAGGAGAAAAGGCAAAGCACTAAAGCGGGCCGGGCAACGGGTCAAGTTCCGCTTTCGGCGACTAGCAGGGAGGTAGCGTGGCCGAGCGGTCTAAGGCGCTGGATTAAGGCTCCAGTCTCTTCGGAGGCGTGGGTTCAAATCCCACCGCTGCCACTTTTCCTGGCCTTGCATTTTAAAGAAGAACGTAACGTTGACCTCTTCCTTCATTAGTGCCACCTCTGTCGCAATGAGCAAGCGGATGGTATGCCACACCCTGCAGGAAAAAGGTTTCGCTTCTGACGTCTTGCTTTTCTGGACATCCAGTCTCAAGTTTCCCATCTGGAACGGCGCTCCCTGCTGCTTTGTGAAGGCTTGCTGCAAGAGCCTTCGAAACCCAGGAGCTCTTGCGTTGAGCTGTGACGCGTCCTGGGAAGACCTCCCGTTGCAGCGGAATGAGCCCCACTTCCAGGGCGTGCTGGTAGCAAATTTCCCACAGCCCACAGGGAGCAAACGATCCCAGGTGTGATGTATCACCAGGAGAGGCTGAGATGAGAGTAAGGGTTCACGCGTGTGCCCGGACCGAGGTTAATGATGGGATTAGAGCTAGGGTTAGATGCAGGGAAAGAGTGAGAGTTATAATTAGGGATAAAGCTAACAGGTGATCATTACTCGTCATGTAACATGATACAAAGGGTCAGAAGAGGAACTGATTCAGGGTTACAATTTGGACTTCGCAGACAACAGGAGCACTAAATGGTGCTGAGGGGGACTCAATAAAGTGGACCGGCCGCCTAATGTAAGCAATTGTGCACAAATATTGTACGATGACTAGCGTTGCCGGTGCTTTTTTCTTAAAGAGTCAGTTCTTGGCACCCATTCCCTACTTGACTCAGCCTAATCTTCAAGAATATTTGTCAAGAACTAAAAAAAATCCAGAAAAGGTTTAACCTCCCCGTCGGGGAATTGAACCCCGGTCTCCCGCGTGACAGGCGGGGATACTGACCACTATACTAACGAGGAGACGTGAGGGCACGAAATGAACAGCTGCTGATGTCTGCACAGCATCCAGCGACCACCTAGATGGCCTAGGGGGTCTCATTTTCCCCCGTCAAACGGCTTGCCCGATCTAAGGCTAATTTCTTTCTTTTTATCGGCACCAGGCTTAAAACTCAGTTTAAGGCGATAGTTCCGGGCTATGTTTGACTCCAGAGTTGAATCTGTCATCCCGCATTTCCTCAGCAAATCAAGCTACCCATCTCAAGTCTCATGAGCTGAGGACGGCAAAGTCCCTGTGGGCTTAGGACAGTCAAAGAAACCCCTGGGCTGCATGCTAAGCCCCTTTTCGGCTTCACTTTCCGAATCCTGCCCTAGCTTGCGATTAGTTTTTTTCTCACTTCTTGCCCCCATCTCCCACCTTGCCTCATGGTCTCCCCTCCTCTGCGCACCTGACAGTTTGCCTGCCCTTCCACTGCCTGTCTCCAGACTTTCCAAGGAGAAAAGGCAAAGCACTAAAGCGGGCCGGGCAACGGGTCAAGTTCCGCTTTCGGCGACTAGCAGGGAGGTAGCGTGGCCGAGCGGTCTAAGGCGCTGGATTAAGGCTCCAGTCTCTTCGGAGGCGTGGGTTCAAATCCCACCGCTGCCACTTTTCCTGGCCTTGCATTTTAAAGAAGAACGTAACGTTGACCTCTTCCTTCATTAGTGCCACCTCTGTCGCAATGAGCAAGCGGATGGTATGCCACACCCTGCAGGAAAAAGGTTTCGCTTCTGACGTCTTGCTTTTCTGGACATCCAGTCTCAAGTTTCCCATCTGGAACGGCGCTCCCTGCTGCTTTGTGAAGGCTTGCTGCAAGAGCCTTCGAAACCCAGGAGCTCTTGCGTTGAGCTGTGACGCGTCCTGGGAAGACCTCCCGTTGCAGCGGAATGAGCCCCACTTCCAGGGCGTGCTGGTAGCAAATTTCCCACAGCCCACAGGGAGCAAACGATCCCAGGTGTGATGTATCACCAGGAGAGGCTGAGATGAGAGTAAGGGTTCACGCGTGTGCCCGGACCGAGGTTAATGATGGGATTAGAGCTAGGGTTAGATGCAGGGAAAGAGTGAGAGTTATAATTAGGGATAAAGCTAACAGGTGATCATTACTCGTCATGTAACATGATACAAAGGGTCAGAAGAGGAACTGATTCAGGGTTACA
This sequence comes from Ambystoma mexicanum, assembly GCF_040938575.1. Lineage (NCBI taxonomy): Eukaryota > Metazoa > Chordata > Amphibia > Caudata > Ambystomatidae > Ambystoma > Ambystoma mexicanum. Next base: position 721,575 of record NW_027182434.1, read on the forward strand.
ATTTGGACTTCGCAGACAACAGGAGCACTAAATGGTGCTGAGGGGGACTCAATAAAGTGGACCGGCCGCCTAATGTAAGCAATTGTGCACAAATATTGTACGATGACTAGCGTTGCCGGTGCTTTTTTCTTAAAGAGTCAGTTCTTGGCACCCATTCCCTACTTGACTCAGCCTAATCTTCAAGAATATTTGTCAAGAACTAAAAAAAATCCAGAAAAGGTTTAACCTCCCCCCGGTCTCCCGCGTGACAGGCGGGGATACTGACCACTATACTAACGAGGAGACGTGAGGGCATGAAATGAACAGCTGCTGATGTCTGCACAGCATCCAGCGACCACCTAGATGGCCTAGGGGGTCTCATTTTCCCCCGTCAAACGGCTTGCCCGATCTAAGGCTAATTTCTTTCTTTTTATCGGCACCAGGCTTAAAACTCAGTTTAAGGCGATAGTTCCGGGCTATGTTTGACTCCAGAGTTGAATCTGTCATCCCGCATTTCCTCAGCAAATCAAGCTACCCATCTCAAGTCTCATGAGCTGAGGACGGCAAAGTCCCTGTGGGCTTAGGACAGTCAAAGAAACCCCTGGGCTGCATGCTAAGCCCCTTTTCGGCTTCACTTTCCGAATCCTGCCCTAGCTTGCGATTAGTTTTTTTCTCACTTCTTGCCCCCATCTCCCACCTTGCCTCATGGTCTCCCCTCCTCTGCGCACCTGACAGTTTGCCTGCCCTTCCACTGAAGCGGGCCGGGCAACGGGTCAAGTTCCGCTTTCGGCGACTAGCAGGGAGGTAGCGTGGCCGAGCGGTCTAAGGCGCTGGATTAAGGCTCCAGTCTCTTCGGAGGCGTGGGTTCAAATCCCACCGCTGCCACTTTTCCTGGCCTTGCATTTTAAAGAAGAACGTAACGTTGACCTCTTCCTTCATTAGTGCCACCTCTGTCGCAATGAGCAAGCGGATGGTATGCCACACCCTGCAGGAAAAAGGTTTCGCTTCTGACGTCTTGCTTTTCTGGACATCCAGTCTCAAGTTTCCCATCTGGAACGGCGCTCCCTGCTGCTTTGTGAAGGCTTGCTGCAAGAGCCTTCGAAACCCAGGAGCTCTTGCGTTGAGCTGTGACGCGTCCTGGGAAGACCTCCCGTTGCAGCGGAATGAGCCCCACTTCCAGGGCGTGCTGGTAGCAAATTTCCCACAGCCCACAGGGAGCAAACGATCCCAGGTGTGATGTATCACCAGGAGAGGCTGAGATGAGAGTAGGGGTTCACGCGTGTGCCCGGACCGAGGTTAATGATGGGATTAGAGCTAGGGTTAGATGCAGGGAAAGAGTGAGAGTTATAATTAGGGATAAAGCTAACAGGTGATCATTACTCGTCATGTAACATGATACAAAGGGTCAGAAGAGGAACTGATTCAGGGTTACAATTTGGACTTCGCAGACAACAGGAGCACTAAATGGTGCTGAGGGGGACTCAATAAAGTGGACCGGCCGCCTAATGTAAGCAATTGTGCACAAATATTGTACGATGACTAGCGTTGCCGGTGCTTTTTTCTTAAAGAGTCAGTTCTTGGCACCCATTCCCTACTTGACTCAGCCTAATCTTCAAGAATATTTGTCAAGAACTAAAAAAAATCCAGAAAAGGTTTAACCTCCCCGTCGGGAATTGAACCCCGGTCTCCCACGTGACAGGCGGGGATACTGACCACTATACTAACGAGGAGACGTGAGGCCATGAAATGAACAGCTGCTGATGTCTGCACAGCATCCAGCGACCACCTAGCTGGCCTAGGGGGGTCTCATTTTCCCCGTCAAACGGCTTGCCCGATCTAAGGCTAATTTCTTTCTTTTTATCGGCACCAGGCTTAAAACTCAGTTTAAGGCGATAGTTCCGGGCTATGTTTGACTCCAGAGTTGAATCTGTCATCCCGCATTTCCTCAGCAAATCAAGCTACCCATCTCAAGTCTCATGAGCTGAGGACGGCAAAGTCCCTGTGGGCTTAGGACAGTCAAAGAAACCCCTGGGCTGCATGCTAAGCCCCTTTTCGGCTTCACTTTCCGAATCCTGCCCTAGCTTGCGATTAGTTTTTTTCTCACTTCTTGCCCCCATCTCCCACCTTGCCTCATGGTCTCCCCTCCTCTGCGCACCTGACAGTTTGCCTGCCCTTCCACTGCCTGTCTCCAGACTTTCCAAGGAGAAAAGGCAAAGCACTAAAGCGGGCCGGGCAACGGGTCAAGTTCCGCTTTCGGCGACTAGCAGGGAGGTAGCGTGGCCGAGCGGTCTAAGGCGCTGGATTAAGGCTCCAGTCTCTTCGGAGGCGTGGGTTCAAATCCCACCGCTGCCACTTTTCCTGGCCTTGCATTTTAAAGAAGAACGTAACGTTGACCTCTTCCTTCATTAGTGCCACCTCTGTCGCAATGAGCAAGCGGATGGTATGCCACACCCTGCAGGAAAAAGGTTTCGCTTCTGACGTCTTGCTTTTCTGGACATCCAGTCTCAAGTTTCCCATCTGGAACGGCGCTCCCTGCTGCTTTGTGAAGGCTTGCTGCAAGAGCCTTCGAAACCCAGGAGCTCTTGCGTTGAGCTGTGACGCGTCCTGGGAAGACCTCCCGTTGCAGCGGAATGAGCCCCACTTCCAGGGCGTGCTGGTAGCAAATTTCCCACAGCCCACAGGGAGCAAACGATCCCAGGTGTGATGTATCACCAGGAGAGGCTGAGATGAGAGTAGGGGTTCACGCGTGTTGCCGGACCGAGGTTAATGATGGGATTAGAGCTAGGGTTAGATGCAGGGAAAGAGTGAGAGTTATAATTAGGGATAAAGCTAACAGGTGATCATTACTCGTCATGTAACATGATACAAAGGGTCAGAAGAGGAACTGATTCAGGGTTACAATTTGGACTTCGCAGACAACAGGAGCACTAAATGGTGCTGAGGGGGACTCAATAAAGTGGACCGGCCGCCTAATGTAAGCAATTGTGCACAAATATTGTACGATGACTAGCGTTGCCGGTGCTTTTTTCTTAAAGAGTCAGTTCTTGGCACCCATTCCCTACTTGACTCAGCCTAATCTTCAAGAATATTTGTCAAGAACTAAAAAAAATCCAGAAAAGGTTTAACCTCCCCCCGGTCTCCCGCGTGACAGGCGGGGATACTGACCACTATACTAACGAGGAGACGTGAGGGCATGAAATGAACAGCTGCTGATGTCTGCACAGCATCCAGCGACCACCTAGATGGCCTAGGGGGTCTCATTTTCCCCCGTCAAACGGCTTGCCCGATCTAAGGCTAATTTCTTTCTTTTTATCGGCACCAGGCTTAAAACTCAGTTTAAGGCGATAGTTCCGGGCTATGTTTGACTCCAGAGTTGAATCTGTCATCCCGCATTTCCTCAGCAAATCAAGCTACCCATCTCAAGTCTCATGAGCTGAGGACGGCAAAGTCCCTGTGGGCTTAGGACAGTCAAAGAAACCCCTGGGCTGCATGCTAAGCCCCTTTTCGGCTTCACTTTCCGAATCCTGCCCTAGCTTGCGATTAGTTTTTTTCTCACTTCTTGCCCCCATCTCCCACCTTGCCTCATGGTCTCCCCTCCTCTGCGCACCTGACAGTTTGCCTGCCCTTCCACTGAAGCGGGCCGGGCAACGGGTCAAGTTCCGCTTTCGGCGACTAGCAGGGAGGTAGCGTGGCCGAGCGGTCTAAGGCGCTGGATTAAGGCTCCAGTCTCTTCGGAGGCGTGGGTTCAAATCCCACCGCTGCCACTTTTCCTGGCCTTGCATTTTAAAGAAGAACGTAACGTTGACCTCTTCCTTCATTAGTGCCACCTCTGTCGCAATGAGCAAGCGGATGGTATGCCACACCCTGCAGGAAAAAGGTTTCGCTTCTGACGTCTTGCTTTTCTGGACATCCAGTCTCAAGTTTCCCATCTGGAACGGCGCTCCCTGCTGCTTTGTGAAGGCTTGCTGCAAGAGCCTTCGAAACCCAGGAGCTCTTGCGTTGAGCTGTGACGCGTCCTGGGAAGACCTCCCGTTGCAGCGGAATGAGCCCCACTTCCAGGGCGTGCTGGTAGCAAATTTCCCACAGCCCACAGGGAGCAAACGATCCCAGGTGTGATGTATCACCAGGAGAGGCTGAGATGAGAGTAGGGGTTCACGCGTGTGCCCGGACCGAGGTTAATGATGGGATTAGAGCTAGGGTTAGATGCAGGGAAAGAGTGAGAGTTATAATTAGGGATAAAGCTAACAGGTGATCATTACTCGTCATGTAACATGATACAAAGGGTCAGAAGAGGAACTGATTCAGGGTTACAATTTGGACTTCGCAGACAACAGGAGCACTAAATGGTGCTGAGGGGGACTCAATAAAGTGGACCGGCCGCCTAATGTAAGCAATTGTGCACAAATATTGTACGATGACTAGCGTTGCCGGTGCTTTTTTCTTAAAGAGTCAGTTCTTGGCACCCATTCCCTACTTGACTCAGCCTAATCTTCAAGAATATTTGTCAAGAACTAAAAAAAATCCAGAAAAGGTTTAACCTCCCCGTCGGGAATTGAACCCCGGTCTCCCACGTGACAGGCGGGGATACTGACCACTATACTAACGAGGAGACGTGAGGGCATGAAATGAACAGCTGCTGATGTCTGCACAGCATCCAGCGACCACCTAGCTGGCCTAGGGGGGTCTCATTTTCCCCGTCAAACGGCTTGCCCGATCTAAGGCTAATTTCTTTCTTTTTATCGGCACCAGGCTTAAAACTCAGTTTAAGGCGATAGTTCCGGGCTATGTTTGACTCCAGAGTTGAATCTGTCATCCCGCATTTCCTCAGCAAATCAAGCTACCCATCTCAAGTCTCATGAGCTGAGGACGGCAAAGTCCCTGTGGGCTTAGGACAGTCAAAGAAACCCCTGGGCTGCATGCTAAGCCCCTTTTCGGCTTCACTTTCCGAATCCTGCCCTAGCTTGCGATTAGTTTTTTTCTCACTTCTTGCCCCCATCTCCCACCTTGCCTCATGGTCTCCCCTCCTCTGCGCACCTGACAGTTTGCCTGCCCTTCCACTGCCTGTCTCCAGACTTTCCAAGGAGAAAAGGCAAAGCACTAAAGCGGGCCGGGCAACGGGTCAAGTTCCGCTTTCGGCGACTAGCAGGGAGGTAGCGTGGCCGAGCGGTCTAAGGCGCTGGATTAAGGCTCCAGTCTCTTCGGAGGCGTGGGTTCAAATCCCACCGCTGCCACTTTTCCTGGCCTTGCATTTTAAAGAAGAACGTAACGTTGACCTCTTCCTTCATTAGTGCCACCTCTGTCGCAATGAGCAAGCGGATGGTATGCCACACCCTGCAGGAAAAAGGTTTCGCTTCTGACGTCTTGCTTTTCTGGACATCCAGTCTCAAGTTTCCCATCTGGAACGGCGCTCCCTGCTGCTTTGTGAAGGCTTGCTGCAAGAGCCTTCGAAACCCAGGAGCTCTTGCGTTGAGCTGTGACGCGTCCTGGGAAGACCTCCCGTTGCAGCGGAATGAGCCCCACTTCCAGGGCGTGCTGGTAGCAAATTTCCCACAGCCCACAGGGAGCAAACGATCCCAGGTGTGATGTATCACCAGGAGAGGCTGAGATGAGAGTAGGGGTTCACGCGTGTTGCCGGACCGAGGTTAATGATGGGATTAGAGCTAGGGTTAGATGCAGGGAAAGAGTGAGAGTTATAATTAGGGATAAAGCTAACAGGTGATCATTACTCGTCATGTAACATGATACAAAGGGTCAGAAGAGGAACTGATTCAGGGTTACAATTTGGACTTCGCAGACAACAGGAGCACTAAATGGTGCTGAGGGGGACTCAATAAAGTGGACCGGCCGCCTAATGTAAGCAATTGTGCACAAATATTGTACGATGACTAGCGTTGCCGGTGCTTTTTTCTTAAAGAGTCAGTTCTTGGCACCCATTCCCTACTTGACTCAGCCTAATCTTCAAGAATATTTGTCAAGAACTATCTCCCGCGTGACAGGCGGGGATACTGACCACTATACTAACGAGGAGACGTGAGGGCATGAAATGAACAGCTGCTGATGTCTGCACAGCATCCAGCGACCACCTAGCTGGCCTAGGGGGGTCTCATTTTCCCCCGTCAAACGGCTTGCCCGATCTAAGGCTAATTTCTTTCTTTTTATCGGCACCAGGCTTAAAACTCAGTTTAAGGCGATAGTTCCGGGCTATGTTTGACTCCAGAGTTGAATCTGTCATCCCGCATTTCCTCAGCAAATCAAGCTACCCATCTCAAGTCTCATGAGCTGAGGACGGCAAAGTCCCTGTGGGCTTAGGACAGTCAAAGAAACCCCTGGGCTGCATGCTAAGCCCCTTTTCGGCTTCACTTTCCGAATCCTGCCCTAGCTTGCGATTAGTTTTTTTCTCACTTCTTGCCCCCATCTCCCACCTTGCCTCATGGTCTCCCCTCCTCTGCGCACCTGACAGTTTGCCTGCCCTTCCACTGCCTGTCTCCAGACTTTCCAAGGAGAAAAGGCAAAGCACTAAAGCGGGCCGGGCAACGGGTCAAGTTCCGCTTTCAGCGACTAGCAGGGAGGTAGCGTGGCCGAGCGGTCTAAGGCGCTGGATTAAGGCTCCAGTCTCTTCGGAGGCGTGGGTTCAAATCCCACCGCTGCCACTTTTCCTGGCCTTGCATTTTAAAGAAGAACGTAACGTTGACCTCTTCCTTCATTAGTGCCACCTCTGTCGCAATGAGCAAGCGGATGGTATGCCACACCCTGCAGGAAAAAGGTTTCGCTTCTGACGTCTTGCTTTTCTGGACATCCAGTCTCAAGTTTCCCATCTGGAACGGCGCTCCCTGCTGCTTTGTGAAGGCTTGCTGCAAGAGCCTTCGAAACCCAGGAGCTCTTGCGTTGAGCTGTGACGCGTCCTGGGAAGACCTCCCGTTGCAGCGGAATGAGCCCCACTTCCAGGGCGTGCTGGTAGCAAATTTCCCACAGCCCACAGGGAGCAAACGATCCCAGGTGTGATGTATCACCAGGAGAGGCTGAGATGAGAGTAGGGGTTCACGCGTGTGCCCGGACCGAGGTTAATGATGGGATTAGAGCTAGGGTTAGATGCAGGGAAAGAGTGAGAGTTATAATTAGGGATAAAGCTAACAGGTGATCATTACTCGTCATGTAACATGATACAAAGGGTCAGAAGAGGAACTGATTCAGGGTTACAATTTGGACTTCGCAGACAACAGGAGCACTAAATGGTGCTGAGGGGGACTCAATAAAGTGGACCGGCCGCCTAATGTAAGCAATTGTGCACAAATATTGTACGATGACTAGCGTTGCCGGTGCTTTTTTCTTAAAGAGTCAGTTCTTGGCACCCATTCCCTACTTGACTCAGCCTAATCTTCAAGAATATTTGTCAAGAACTAAAAAAAATCCAGAAAAGGTTTAACCTCCCCGTCCCCGGTCTCCCGCGTGACAGGCGGGGATACTGACCACTATACTAACGAGGAGACGTGAGGGCATGAAATGAACAGCTGCTGATGTCTGCACAGCATCCAGCGACCACCTAGCTGGCCTAGGGGGTCTCATTTTCCCCCGTCAAACGGCTTGCCCGATCTAAGGCTAATTTCTTTCTTTTTATCGGCACCAGGCTTAAAACTCAGTTTAAGGCGATAGTTCCGGGCTATGTTTGACTCCAGAGTTGAATCTGTCATCCCGCATTTCCTCAGCAAATCAAGCTACCCATCTCAAGTCTCATGAGCTGAGGACGGCAAAGTCCCTGTGGGCTTAGGACAGTCAAAGAAACCCCTGGGCTGCATGCTAAGCCCCTTTTCGGCTTCACTTTCCGAATCCTGCCCTAGCTTGCGATTAGTTTTTTTCTCACTTCTTGCCCCCATCTCCCACCTTGCCTCATGGTCTCCCCTCCTCTGCGCACCTGACAGTTTGCCTGCCCTTCCACTGCCTGTCTCCAGACTTTCCAAGGAGAAAAGGCAAAGCACTAAAGCGGGCCGGGCAACGGGTCAAGTTCCGCTTTCGGCGACTAGCAGGGAGGTAGCGTGGCCGAGCGGTCTAAGGCGCTGGATTAAGGCTCCAGTCTCTTCGGAGGCGTGGGTTCAAATCCCACCGCTGCCACTTTTCCTGGCCTTGCATTTTAAAGAAGAACGTAACGTTGACCTCTTCCTTCATTAGTGCCACCTCTGTCGCAATGAGCAAGCGGATGGTATGCCACACCCTGCAGGAAAAAGGTTTCGCTTCTGACGTCTTGCTTTTCTGGACATCCAGTCTCAAGTTTCCCATCTGGAACGGCGCTCCCTGCTGCTTTGTGAAGGCTTGCTGCAAGACCCTTCGAAACCCAGGAGCTCTTGCGTTGAGCTGTGACGCGTCCTGGGAAGACCTCCCGTTGCAGCGGAATGAGCCCCACTTCCAGGGCGTGCTGGTAGCAAATTTCCCACAGCCCACAGGGAGCAAACGATCCCAGGTGTGATGTATCACCAGGAGAGGCTGAGATGAGAGTAGGGGTTCACGCGTGTGCCCGGACCGAGGTTAATGATGGGATTAGAGCTAGGGTTAGATGCAGGGAAAGAGTGAGAGTTATAATTAGGGATAAAGCTAACAGGTGATCATTACTCGTCATGTAACATGATACAAAGGGTCAGAAGAGGAACTGATTCAGGGTTACAATTTGGACTTCGCAGACAACAGGAGCACTAAATGGTGCTGAGGGGGACTCAATAAAGTGGACCGGCCGCCTAATGTAAGCAATTGTGCACAAATATTGTACGATGACTAGCGTTGCCGGTGCTTTTTTCTTAAAGAGTCAGTTCTTGGCACCCATTCCCTACTTGACTCAGCCTAATCTTCAAGAATATTTGTCAAGAACTAAAAAAAATCCAGAAAAGGTTTAACCTCCCCGTCGGGGAATTGAACCCCGGTCTCCCGCGTGACAGGCGGGGATACTGACCATTATACTAACGAGGAGACGTGAGGGCATGAAATGAACAGCTGCTGATGTCTGCACAGCATCCAGCGACCACCTAGCTGGCCTAGGGGGTCTCATTTTCCCCCGTCAAACGGCTTGCCCGATCTAAGGCTAATTTCTTTCTTTTTATCGGCACCAGGCTTAAAACTCAGTTTAAGGCGATAGTTCCGGGCTATGTTTGACTCCAGAGTTGAATCTGTCATCCCGCATTTCCTCAGCAAATCAAGCTACCCATCTCAAGTCTCATGAGCTGAGGACGGCAAAGTCCCTGTGGGCTTAGGACAGTCAAAGAAACCCCTGGGCTGCATGCTAAGCCCCTTTTCGGCTTCACTTTCCGAATCCTGCCCTAGCTTGCGATTAGTTTTTTTCTCACTTCTTGCCCCCATCTCCCACCTTGCCTCATGGTCTCCCCTCCTCTGCGCACCTGACAGTTTGCCTGCCCTTCCACTGCCTGTCTCCAGACTTTCCAAGGAGAAAAGGCAAAGCACTAAAGCGGGCCGGGCAACGGGTCAAGTTCCGCTTTCGGCGACTAGCAGGGAGGTAGCGTGGCCGAGCGGTCTAAGGCGCTGGATTAAGGCTCCAGTCTCTTCGGAGGCGTGGGTTCAAATCCCACCGCTGCCACTTTTCCTGGCCTTGCATTTTAAAGAAGAACGTAACGTTGACCTCTTCCTTCATTAGTGCCACCTCTGTCGCAATGAGCAAGCGGATGGTATGCCACACCCTGCAGGAAAAAGGTTTCGCTTCTGACGTCTTGCTTTTCTGGACATCCAGTCTCAAGTTTCCCATCTGGAACGGCGCTCCCTGCTGCTTTGTGAAGGCTTGCTGCAAGAGCCTTCGAAACCCAGGAGCTCTTGCGTTGAGCTGTGACGCGTCCTGGGAAGACCTCCCGTTGCAGCGGAATGAGCCCCACTTCCAGGGCGTGCTGGTAGCAAATTTCCCACAGCCCACAGGGAGCAAACGATCCCAGGTGTGATGTATCACCAGGAGAGGCTGAGATGAGAGTAAGGGTTCACGCGTGTGCCCGGACCGAGGTTAATGATGGGATTAGAGCTAGGGTTAGATGCAGGGAAAGAGTGAGAGTTATAATTAGGGATAAAGCTAACAGGTGATCATTACTCGTCATGTAACATGATACAAAGGGTCAGAAGAGGAACTGATTCAGGGTTACAATTTGGACTTCGCAGACAACAGGAGCACTAAATGGTGCTGAGGGGGACTCAATAAAGTGGACCGGCCGCCTAATGTAAGCAATTGTGCACAAATATTGTACGATGACTAGCGTTGCCGGTGCTTTTTTCTTAAAGAGTCAGTTCTTGGCACCCATTCCCTACTTGACTCAGCCTAATCTTCAAGAATATTTGTCAAGAACTAAAAAAAATCCAGAAAAGGTTTAACCTCCCCGTCGGGGAATTGAACCCCGGTCTCCCGCGTGACAGGCGGGGATACTGACCACTATACTAACGAGGAGACGTGAGGGCATGAAATGAACAGCTGCTGATGTCTGCACAGCATCCAGCGACCACCTAGCTGGCCTAGGGGGGTCTCATTTTCCCCCGTCAAACGGCTTGCCCGATCTAAGGCTAATTTCTTTCTTTTTATCGGCACCAGGCTTAAAACTCAGTTTAAGGCGATAGTTCCGGGCTATGTTTGACTCCAGAGTTGAATCTGTCATCCCGCATTTCCTCAGCAAATCAAGCTACCCATATCAAGTCTCATGAGCTGAGGACGGCAAAGTCCCTGTGGGCTTAGGACAGTCAAAGAAACCCCTGGGCTGCATGCTAAGCCCCTTTTCGGCTTCACTTTCCGAATCCTGCCCTAGCTTGCGATTAGTTTTTTTCTCACTTCTTGCCCCCATCTCCCACCTTGCCTCATGGTCTCCCCTCCTCTGCGCACCTGACAGTTTGCCTGCCCTTCCACTGCCTGTCTCCAGACTTTCCAAGGAGAAAAGGCAAAGCACTAAAGCGGGCCGGGCAACGGGTCAAGTTCCGCTTTCGGCGACTAGCAGGGAGGTAGCGTGGCCGAGCGGTCTAAGGCGCTGGATTAAGGCTCCAGTCTCTTCGGAGGCGTGGGTTCAAATCCCACCGCTGCCACTTTTCCTGGCCTTGCATTTTAAAGAAGAACGTAACGTTGACCTCTTCCTTCATTAGTGCCACCTCTGTCGCAATGAGCAAGCGGATGGTATGCCACACCCTGCAGGAAAAAGGTTTCGCTTCTGACGTCTTGCTTTTCTGGACATCCAGTCTCAAGTTTCCCATCTGGAACGGCGCTCCCTGCTGCTTTGTGAAGGCTTGCTGCAAGAGCCTTCGAAACCCAGGAGCTCTTGCGTTGAGCTGTGACGCGTCCTGGGAAGACCTCCCGTTGCAGCGGAATGAGCCCCACTTCCAGGGCGTGCTGGTAGCAAATTTCCCACAGCCCACAGGGAGCAAACGATCCCAGGTGTGATGTATCACCAGGAGAGGCTGAGATGAGAGTAGGGGTTCACGCGTGTGCCCGGACCGAGGTTAATGATGGGATTAGAGCTAGGGTTAGATGCAGGGAAAGAGTGAGAGTTATAATTAGGGATAAAGCTAACAGGTGATCATTACTCGTCATGTAACATGATACAAAGGGTCAGAAGAGGAACTGATTCAGGGTTACAATTTGGACTTCGCAGACAACAGGAGCACTAAATGGTGCTGAGGGGGACTCAATAAAGTGGACCGGCCGCCTAATGTAAGCAATTGTGCACAAATATTGTACGATGACTAGCGTTGCCGGTGCTTTTTTCTTAAAGAGTCAGTTCTTGGCACCCATTCCCTACTTGACTCAGCCTAATCTTCAAGAATATTTGTCAAGAACTAAAAAAAATCCAGAAAAGGTTTAACCTCCCCGTCGGGGAATTGAGCCCCGGTCTCCCGCGTGACAGGCGGGGATACTGACCACTATACTAACGAGGAGACGTGAGGGCATGAAATGAACAGCTGCTGATGTCTGCACAGCATCCAGCGACCACCTAGCTGGCCTAGGGGGTCTCATTTTCCCCCGTCAAACGGCTTGCCCGATCTAAGGCTAATTTCTTTCTTTTTATCGGCACCAGGCTTAAAACTCAGTTTAAGGCGATAGTTCCGGGCTATGTTTGACTCCAGAGTTGAATCTGTCATCCCGCATTTCCTCAGCAAATCAAGCTACCCATCTCAAGTCTCATGAGCTGAGGACGGCAAAGTCCCTGTGGGCTTAGGACAGTCAAAGAAACCCCTGGGCTGCATGCTAAGCCCCTTTTCGGCTTCACTTTCCGAATCCTGCCCTAGCTTGCGATTAGTTTTTTTCTCACTTCTTGTCCCCATCTCCCACCTTGCCTCATGGTCTCCCCTCCTCTGCGCACCTGACAGTTTGCCTGCCCTTCCACTGCCTGTCTCCAGACTTTCCAAGGAGAAAAGGCAAAGCACTAAAGCGGGCCGGGCAACGGGTCAAGTTCCGCTTTCGGCGACTAGCAGGGAGGTAGCGTGGCCGAGCGGTCTAAGGCGCTGGATTAAGGCTCCAGTCTCTTCGGAGGCGTGGGTTCAAATCCCACCGCTGCCACTTTTCCTGGCCTTGCATTTTAAAGAAGAACGTAACGTTGACCTCTTCCTTCATTAGTGCCACCTCTGTCGCAATGAGCAAGCGGATGGTATGCCACACCCTGCAGGAAAAAGGTTTCGCTTCTGACGTCTTGCTTTTCTGGACATCCAGTCTCAAGTTTCCCATCTGGAACGGCGCTCCCTGCTGCTTTGTGAAGGCTTGCTGCAAGAGCCTTCGAAACCCAGGAGCTCTTGCGTTGAGCTGTGACGCGTCCTGGGAAGACCTCCCGTTGCAGCGGAATGAGCCCCACTTCCAGGGCGTGCTGGTAGCAAATTTCCCACAGCCCACAGGGAGCAAACGATCCCAGGTGTGATGTATCACCAGGAGAGGCTGAGATGAGAGTAGGGGTTCACGCGTGTGCCCGGACCGAGGTTAATGATGGGATTAGAGCTAGGGTTAGATGCAGGGAAAGAGTGAGAGTTATAATTAGGGATAAAGCTAACAGGTGATCATTACTCGTCATGTAACATGATACAAAGGGTCAGAAGAGGAACTGATTCAGGGTTACAATTTGGACTTCGCAGACAACAGGAGCACTAAATGGTGCTGAGGGGGACTCAATAAAGTGGACCGGCCGCCTAATGTAAGCAATTGTGCACAAATATTGTACGATGACTAGCGTTGCCGGTGCTTTTTTCTTAAAGAGTCAGTTCTTGGCACCCATTCCCTACTTGACTCAGCCTAATCTTCAAGAATATTTGTCAAGAACTAAAAAAAATCCAGAAAAGGTTTAACCTCCCCGTCGGGGAATTGAACCCCGGTCTCCCGCGTGACAGGCGGGGATACTGACCACTATACTAACGAGGAGACGTGAGGGCATGAAATGAACAGCTGCTGATGTCTGCACAGCATCCAGCGACCACCTAGCTGGCCTAGGGGGTCTCATTTTCCCCCGTCAAACGGCTTGCCCGATCTAAGGCTAATTTCTTTCTTTTTATCGGCACCAGGCTTAAAACTCAGTTTAAGGCGATAGTTCCGGGCTATGTTTGACTCCAGAGTTGAATCTGTCATCCCGCATTTCCTCAGCAAATCAAGCTACCCATCTCAAGTCTCATGAGCTGAGGACGGCAAAGTCCCTGTGGGCTTAGGACAGTCAAAGAAACCCCTGGGCTGCATGCTAAGCCCCTTTTCGGCTTCACTTTCCGAATCCTGCCCTAGCTTGCGATTAGTTTTTTTCTCACTTCTTGCCCCCATCTCCCACCTTGCCTCATGGTCTCCCCTCCTCTGCGCACCTGACAGTTTGCCTGCCCTTCCACTGCCTGTCTCCAGACTTTCCAAGGAGAAAAGGCAAAGCACTAAAGCGGGCCGGGCAACGGGTCAAGTTCCGCTTTCGGCGACTAGCAGGGAGGTAGCGTGGCCGAGCGGTCTAAGGCGCTGGATTAAGGCTCCAGTCTCTTCGGAGGCGTGAGTTCAAATCCCACCGCTGCCACTTTTCCTGGCCTTGCATTTTAAAGAAGAACGTAACGTTGACCTCTTCCTTCATTAGTGCCACCTCTGTCGCAATGAGCAAGCGGATGGTATGCCACACCCTGCAGGAAAAAGGTTTCGCTTCTGACGTCTTGCTTTTCTGGACATCCAGTCTCAAGTTTCCCATCTGGAACGGCGCTCCCTGCTGCTTTGTGAAGGCTTGCTGCAAGACCCTTCGAAACCCAGGAGCTCTTGCGTTGAGCTGTGACGCGTCCTGGGAAGACCTCCCGTTGCAGCGGAATGAGCCCCACTTCCAGGGCGTGCTGGTAGCAAATTTCCCACAGCCCACAGGGAGCAAACGATCCCAGGTGTGATGTATCACCAGGAGAGGCTGAGATGAGAGTAGGGGTTCACGCGTGTGCCCGGACCGAGGTTAATGATGGGATTAGAGCTAGGGTTAGATGCAGGGAAAGAGTGAGAGTTATAATTAGGGATAAAGCTAACAGGTGATCATTACTCGTCATGTAACATGATACAAAGGGTCAGAAGAGGAACTGATTCAGGGTTACAATTTGGACTTCGCAGACAACAGGAGCACTAAATGGTGCTGAGGGGGACTCAATAAAGTGGACCGGCCGCCTAATGTAAGCAATTGTGCACAAATATTGTACGATGACTAGCGTTGCCGGTGCTTTTTTCTTAAAGAGTCAGTTCTTGGCACCCATTCCCTACTTGACTCAGCCTAATCTTCAAGAATATTTGTCAAGAACTAAAAAAAATCCAGAAAAGGTTTAACCTCCCCGTCGGGGAATTGAACCCCGGCTGACCACTATACTAACGAGGAGACGTGAGGGCATGAAATGAACAGCTGCTGATGTCTGCACAGCATCCAGCGACCACCTAGCTGGCCTAGGGGGTCTCATTTTCCCCCGTCAAACGGCTTGCCCGATCTAAGGCTAATTTCTTTCTTTTTATCGGCACCAGGCTTAAAACTCAGTTTAAGGCGATAGTTCCGGGCTATGTTTGACTCCAGAGTTGAATCTGTCATCCCGCATTTCCTCAGCAAATCAAGCTACCCATCTCAAGTCTCATGAGCTGAGGACGGCAAAGTCCCTGTGGGCTTAGGACAGTCAAAGAAACCCCTGGGCTGCATGCTAAGCCCCTTTTCGGCTTCACTTTCCGAATCCTGCCCTAGCTTGCGATTAGTTTTTTTCTCACTTCTTGCCCCCATCTCCCACCTTGCCTCATGGTCTCCCCTCCTCTGCGCACCTGACAGTTTGCCTGCCCTTCCACTGCCTGTCTCCAGACTTTCCAAGGAGAAAAGGCAAAGCACTAAAGCGGGCCGGGCAACGGGTCAAGTTCCGCTTTCGGCGACTAGCAGGGAGGTAGCGTGGCCGAGCGGTCTAAGGCGCTGGATTAAGGCTCCAGTCTCTTCGGAGGCGTGGGTTCAAATCCCACCGCTGCCACTTTTCCTGGCCTTGCATTTTAAAGAAGAACGTAACGTTGACCTCTTCCTTCATTAGTGCCACCTCTGTCGCAATGAGCAAGCGGATGGTATGCCACACCCTGCAGGAAAAAGGTTTCGCTTCTGACGTCTTGCTTTTCTGGACATCCAGTCTCAAGTTTCCCATCTGGAACGGCGCTCCCTGCTGCTTTGTGAAGGCTTGCTGCAAGAGCCTTCGAAACCCAGGAGCTCTTGCGTTGAGCTGTGACGCGTCCTGGGAAGACCTCCCGTTGCAGCGGAATGAGCCCCACTTCCAGGGCGTGCTGGTAGCAAATTTCCCACAGCCCACAGGGAGCAAACGATCCCAGGTGTGATGTATCACCAGGAGAGGCTGAGATGAGAGTAGGGGTTCACGCGTGTTGCCGGACCGAGGTTAATGATGGGATTAGAGCTAGGGTTAGATGCAGGGAAAGAGTGAGAGTTATAATTAGGGATAAAGCTAACAGGTGATCATTACTCGTCATGTAACATGATACAAAGGGTCAGAAGAGGAACTGATTCAGGGTTACAATTTGGACTTCGCAGACAACAGGAGCACTAAATGGTGCTGAGGGGGACTCAATAAAGTGGACCGGCCGCCTAATGTAAGCAATTGTGCACAAATATTGTACGATGACTAGCGTTGCCGGTGCTTTTTTCTTAAAGAGTCAGTTCTTGGCACCCATTCCCTACTTGACTCAGCCTAATCTTCAAGAATATTTGTCAAGAACTAAAAAAAATCCAGAAAAGGTTTAACCTCCCCCCGGTCTCCCGCGTGACAGGCGGGGATACTGACCACTATACTAACGAGGAGACGTGAGGGCATGAAATGAACAGCTGCTGATGTCTGCACAGCATCCAGCGACCACCTAGATGGCCTAGGGGGTCTCATTTTCCCCCGTCAAACGGCTTGCCCGATCTAAGGCTAATTTCTTTCTTTTTATCGGCACCAGGCTTAAAACTCAGTTTAAGGCGATAGTTCCGGGCTATGTTTGACTCCAGAGTTGAATCTGTCATCCCGCATTTCCTCAGCAAATCAAGCTACCCATCTCAAGTCTCATGAGCTGAGGACGGCAAAGTCCCTGTGGGCTTAGGACAGTCAAAGAAACCCCTGGGCTGCATGCTAAGCCCCTTTTCGGCTTCACTTTCCGAATCCTGCCCTAGCTTGCGATTAGTTTTTTTCTCACTTCTTGCCCCCATCTCCCACCTTGCCTCATGGTCTCCCCTCCTCTGCGCACCTGACAGTTTGCCTGCCCTTCCACTGAAGCGGGCCGGGCAACGGGTCAAGTTCCGCTTTCGGCGACTAGCAGGGAGGTAGCGTGGCCGAGCGGTCTAAGGCGCTGGATTAAGGCTCCAGTCTCTTCGGAGGCGTGGGTTCAAATCCCACCGCTGCCACTTTTCCTGGCCTTGCATTTTAAAGAAGAACGTAACGTTGACCTCTTCCTTCATTAGTGCCACCTCTGTCGCAATGAGCAAGCGGATGGTATGCCACACCCTGCAGGAAAAAGGTTTCGCTTCTGACGTCTTGCTTTTCTGGACATCCAGTCTCAAGTTTCCCATCTGGAACGGCGCTCCCTGCTGCTTTGTGAAGGCTTGCTGCAAGAGCCTTCGAAACCCAGGAGCTCTTGCGTTGAGCTGTGACGCGTCCTGGGAAGACCTCCCGTTGCAGCGGAATGAGCCCCACTTCCAGGGCGTGCTGGTAGCAAATTTCCCACAGCCCACAGGGAGCAAACGATCCCAGGTGTGATGTATCACCAGGAGAGGCTGAGATGAGAGTAGGGGTTCACGCGTGTGCCCGGACCGAGGTTAATGATGGGATTAGAGCTAGGGTTAGATGCAGGGAAAGAGTGAGAGTTATAATTAGGGATAAAGCTAACAGGTGATCATTACTCGTCATGTAACATGATACAAAGGGTCAGAAGAGGAACTGATTCAGGGTTACAATTTGGACTTCGCAGACAACAGGAGCACTAAATGGTGCTGAGGGGGACTCAATAAAGTGGACCGGCCGCCTAATGTAAGCAATTGTGCACAAATATTGTACGATGACTAGCGTTGCCGGTGCTTTTTTCTTAAAGAGTCAGTTCTTGGCACCCATTCCCTACTTGACTCAGCCTAATCTTCAAGAATATTTGTCAAGAACTAAAAAAAATCCAGAAAAGGTTTAACCTCCCCGTCGGGGAATTGAACCCCGGTCTCCCGCGTGACAGGCGGGGATACTGACCATTATACTAACGAGGAGACGTGAGGGCATGAAATGAACAGCTGCTGATGTCTGCACAGCATCCAGCGACCACCTAGCTGGCCTAGGGGGTCTCATTTTCCCCCGTCAAACGGCTTGCCCGATCTAAGGCTAATTTCTTTCTTTTTATCGGCACCAGGCTTAAAACTCAGTTTAAGGCGATAGTTCCGGGCTATGTTTGACTCCAGAGTTGAATCTGTCATCCCGCATTTCCTCAGCAAATCAAGCTACCCATCTCAAGTCTCATGAGCTGAGGACGGCAAAGTCCCTGTGGGCTTAGGACAGTCAAAGAAACCCCTGGGCTGCATGCTAAGCCCCTTTTCGGCTTCACTTTCCGAATCCTGCCCTAGCTTGCGATTAGTTTTTTTCTCACTTCTTGCCCCCATCTCCCACCTTGCCTCATGGTCTCCCCTCCTCTGCGCACCTGACAGTTTGCCTGCCCTTCCACTGCCTGTCTCCAGACTTTCCAAGGAGAAAAGGCAAAGCACTAAAGCGGGCCGGGCAACGGGTCAAGTTCCGCTTTCGGCGACTAGCAGGGAGGTAGCGTGGCCGAGCGGTCTAAGGCGCTGGATTAAGGCTCCAGTCTCTTCGGAGGCGTGGGTTCAAATCCCACCGCTGCCACTTTTCCTGGCCTTGCATTTTAAAGAAGAACGTAACGTTGACCTCTTCCTTCATTAGTGCCACCTCTGTCGCAATGAGCAAGCGGATGGTATGCCACACCCTGCAGGAAAAAGGTTTCGCTTCTGACGTCTTGCTTTTCTGGACATCCAGTCTCAAGTTTCCCATCTGGAACGGCGCTCCCTGCTGCTTTGTGAAGGCTTGCTGCAAGAGCCTTCGAAACCCAGGAGCTCTTGCGTTGAGCTGTGACGCGTCCTGGGAAGACCTCCCGTTGCAGCGGAATGAGCCCCACTTCCAGGGCGTGCTGGTAGCAAATTTCCCACAGCCCACAGGGAGCAAACGATCCCAGGTGTGATGTATCACCAGGAGAGGCTGAGATGAGAGTAAGGGTTCACGCGTGTGCCCGGACCGAGGTTAATGATGGGATTAGAGCTAGGGTTAGATGCAGGGAAAGAGTGAGAGTTATAATTAGGGATAAAGCTAACAGGTGATCATTACTCGTCATGTAACATGATACAAAGGGTCAGAAGAGGAACTGATTCAGGGTTACAATTTGGACTTCGCAGACAACAGGAGCACTAAATGGTGCTGAGGGGGACTCAATAAAGTGGACCGGCCGCCTAATGTAAGCAATTGTGCACAAATATTGTACGATGACTAGCGTTGCCGGTGCTTTTTTCTTAAAGAGTCAGTTCTTGGCACCCATTCCCTACTTGACTCAGCCTAATCTTCAAGAATATTTGTCAAGAACTAAAAAAAATCCAGAAAAGGTTTAACCTCCCCGTCGGGGAATTGAACCCCGGTCTCCCGCGTGACAGGCGGGGATACTGACCACTATACTAACGAGGAGACGTGAGGGCATGAAATGAACAGCTGCTGATGTCTGCACAGCATCCAGCGACCACCTAGCTGGCCTAGGGGGGTCTCATTTTCCCCCGTCAAACGGCTTGCCCGATCTAAGGCTAATTTCTTTCTTTTTATCGGCACCAGGCTTAAAACTCAGTTTAAGGCGATAGTTCCGGGCTATGTTTGACTCCAGAGTTGAATCTGTCATCCCGCATTTCCTCAGCAAATCAAGCTACCCATATCAAGTCTCATGAGCTGAGGACGGCAAAGTCCCTGTGGGCTTAGGACAGTCAAAGAAACCCCTGGGCTGCATGCTAAGCCCCTTTTCGGCTTCACTTTCCGAATCCTGCCCTAGCTTGCGATTAGTTTTTTTCTCACTTCTTGCCCCCATCTCCCACCTTGCCTCATGGTCTCCCCTCCTCTGCGCACCTGACAGTTTGCCTGCCCTTCCACTGCCTGTCTCCAGACTTTCCAAGGAGAAAAGGCAAAGCACTAAAGCGGGCCGGGCAACGGGTCAAGTTCCGCTTTCGGCGACTAGCAGGGAGGTAGCGTGGCCGAGCGGTCTAAGGCGCTGGATTAAGGCTCCAGTCTCTTCGGAGGCGTGGGTTCAAATCCCACCGCTGCCACTTTTCCTGGCCTTGCATTTTAAAGAAGAACGTAACGTTGACCTCTTCCTTCATTAGTGCCACCTCTGTCGCAATGAGCAAGCGGATGGTATGCCACACCCTGCAGGAAAAAGGTTTCGCTTCTGACGTCTTGCTTTTCTGGACATCCAGTCTCAAGTTTCCCATCTGGAACGGCGCTCCCTGCTGCTTTGTGAAGGCTTGCTGCAAGAGCCTTCGAAACCCAGGAGCTCTTGCGTTGAGCTGTGACGCGTCCTGGGAAGACCTCCCGTTGCAGCGGAATGAGCCCCACTTCCAGGGCGTGCTGGTAGCAAATTTCCCACAGCCCACAGGGAGCAAACGATCCCAGGTGTGATGTATCACCAGGAGAGGCTGAGATGAGAGTAGGGGTTCACGCGTGTGCCCGGACCGAGGTTAATGATGGGATTAGAGCTAGGGTTAGATGCAGGGAAAGAGTGAGAGTTATAATTAGGGATAAAGCTAACAGGTGATCATTACTCGTCATGTAACATGATACAAAGGGTCAGAAGAGGAACTGATTCAGGGTTACAATTTGGACTTCGCAGACAACAGGAGCACTAAATGGTGCTGAGGGGGACTCAATAAAGTGGACCGGCCGCCTAATGTAAGCAATTGTGCACAAATATTGTACGATGACTAGCGTTGCCGGTGCTTTTTTCTTAAAGAGTCAGTTCTTGGCACCCATTCCCTACTTGACTCAGCCTAATCTTCAAGAATATTTGTCAAGAACTAAAAAAAATCCAGAAAAGGTTTAACCTCCCCGTCGGGGAATTGAGCCCCGGTCTCCCGCGTGACAGGCGGGGATACTGACCACTATACTAACGAGGAGACGTGAGGGCATGAAATGAACAGCTGCTGATGTCTGCACAGCATCCAGCGACCACCTAGCTGGCCTAGGGGGTCTCATTTTCCCCCGTCAAACGGCTTGCCCGATCTAAGGCTAATTTCTTTCTTTTTATCGGCACCAGGCTTAAAACTCAGTTTAAGGCGATAGTTCCGGGCTATGTTTGACTCCAGAGTTGAATCTGTCATCCCGCATTTCCTCAGCAAATCAAGCTACCCATCTCAAGTCTCATGAGCTGAGGACGGCAAAGTCCCTGTGGGCTTAGGACAGTCAAAGAAACCCCTGGGCTGCATGCTAAGCCCCTTTTCGGCTTCACTTTCCGAATCCTGCCCTAGCTTGCGATTAGTTTTTTTCTCACTTCTTGTCCCCATCTCCCACCTTGCCTCATGGTCTCCCCTCCTCTGCGCACCTGACAGTTTGCCTGCCCTTCCACTGCCTGTCTCCAGACTTTCCAAGGAGAAAAGGCAAAGCACTAAAGCGGGCCGGGCAACGGGTCAAGTTCCGCTTTCGGCGACTAGCAGGGAGGTAGCGTGGCCGAGCGGTCTAAGGCGCTGGATTAAGGCTCCAGTCTCTTCGGAGGCGTGGGTTCAAATCCCACCGCTGCCACTTTTCCTGGCCTTGCATTTTAAAGAAGAACGTAACGTTGACCTCTTCCTTCATTAGTGCCACCTCTGTCGCAATGAGCAAGCGGATGGTATGCCACACCCTGCAGGAAAAAGGTTTCGCTTCTGACGTCTTGCTTTTCTGGACATCCAGTCTCAAGTTTCCCATCTGGAACGGCGCTCCCTGCTGCTTTGTGAAGGCTTGCTGCAAGAGCCTTCGAAACCCAGGAGCTCTTGCGTTGAGCTGTGACGCGTCCTGGGAAGACCTCCCGTTGCAGCGGAATGAGCCCCACTTCCAGGGCGTGCTGGTAGCAAATTTCCCACAGCCCACAGGGAGCAAACGATCCCAGGTGTGATGTATCACCAGGAGAGGCTGAGATGAGAGTAGGGGTTCACGCGTGTGCCCGGACCGAGGTTAATGATGGGATTAGAGCTAGGGTTAGATGCAGGGAAAGAGTGAGAGTTATAATTAGGGATAAAGCTAACAGGTGATCATTACTCGTCATGTAACATGATACAAAGGGTCAGAAGAGGAACTGATTCAGGGTTACAATTTGGACTTCGCAGACAACAGGAGCACTAAATGGTGCTGAGGGGGACTCAATAAAGTGGACCGGCCGCCTAATGTAAGCAATTGTGCACAAATATTGTACGATGACTAGCGTTGCCGGTGCTTTTTTCTTAAAGAGTCAGTTCTTGGCACCCATTCCCTACTTGACTCAGCCTAATCTTCAAGAATATTTGTCAAGAACTAAAAAAAATCCAGAAAAGGTTTAACCTCCCCGTCGGGGAATTGAACCCCGGTCTCCCGCGTGACAGGCGGGGATACTGACCACTATACTAACGAGGAGACGTGAGGGCATGAAATGAACAGCTGCTGATGTCTGCACAGCATCCAGCGACCACCTAGCTGGCCTAGGGGGTCTCATTTTCCCCCGTCAAACGGCTTGCCCGATCTAAGGCTAATTTCTTTCTTTTTATCGGCACCAGGCTTAAAACTCAGTTTAAGGCGATAGTTCCGGGCTATGTTTGACTCCAGAGTTGAATCTGTCATCCCGCATTTCCTCAGCAAATCAAGCTACCCATCTCAAGTCTCATGAGCTGAGGACGGCAAAGTCCCTGTGGGCTTAGGACAGTCAAAGAAACCCCTGGGCTGCATGCTAAGCCCCTTTTCGGCTTCACTTTCCGAATCCTGCCCTAGCTTGCGATTAGTTTTTTTCTCACTTCTTGCCCCCATCTCCCACCTTGCCTCATGGTCTCCCCTCCTCTGCGCACCTGACAGTTTGCCTGCCCTTCCACTGCCTGTCTCCAGACTTTCCAAGGAGAAAAGGCAAAGCACTAAAGCGGGCCGGGCAACGGGTCAAGTTCCGCTTTCGGCGACTAGCAGGGAGGTAGCGTGGCCGAGCGGTCTAAGGCGCTGGATTAAGGCTCCAGTCTCTTCGGAGGCGTGAGTTCAAATCCCACCGCTGCCACTTTTCCTGGCCTTGCATTTTAAAGAAGAACGTAACGTTGACCTCTTCCTTCATTAGTGCCACCTCTGTCGCAATGAGCAAGCGGATGGTATGCCACACCCTGCAGGAAAAAGGTTTCGCTTCTGACGTCTTGCTTTTCTGGACATCCAGTCTCAAGTTTCCCATCTGGAACGGCGCTCCCTGCTGCTTTGTGAAGGCTTGCTGCAAGACCCTTCGAAACCCAGGAGCTCTTGCGTTGAGCTGTGACGCGTCCTGGGAAGACCTCCCGTTGCAGCGGAATGAGCCCCACTTCCAGGGCGTGCTGGTAGCAAATTTCCCACAGCCCACAGGGAGCAAACGATCCCAGGTGTGATGTATCACCAGGAGAGGCTGAGATGAGAGTAGGGGTTCACGCGTGTGCCCGGACCGAGGTTAATGATGGGATTAGAGCTAGGGTTAGATGCAGGGAAAGAGTGAGAGTTATAATTAGGGATAAAGCTAACAGGTGATCATTACTCGTCATGTAACATGATACAAAGGGTCAGAAGAGGAACTGATTCAGGGTTACAATTTGGACTTCGCAGACAACAGGAGCACTAAATGGTGCTGAGGGGGACTCAATAAAGTGGACCGGCCGCCTAATGTAAGCAATTGTGCACAAATATTGTACGATGACTAGCGTTGCCGGTGCTTTTTTCTTAAAGAGTCAGTTCTTGGCACCCATTCCCTACTTGACTCAGCCTAATCTTCAAGAATATTTGTCAAGAACTAAAAAAAATCCAGAAAAGGTTTAACCTCCCCGTCGGGGAATTGAACCCCGGCTGACCACTATACTAACGAGGAGACGTGAGGGCATGAAATGAACAGCTGCTGATGTCTGCACAGCATCCAGCGACCACCTAGCTGGCCTAGGGGGTCTCATTTTCCCCCGTCAAACGGCTTGCCCGATCTAAGGCTAATTTCTTTCTTTTTATCGGCACCAGGCTTAAAACTCAGTTTAAGGCGATAGTTCCGGGCTATGTTTGACTCCAGAGTTGAATCTGTCATCCCGCATTTCCTCAGCAAATCAAGCTACCCATCTCAAGTCTCATGAGCTGAGGACGGCAAAGTCCCTGTGGGCTTAGGACAGTCAAAGAAACCCCTGGGCTGCATGCTAAGCCCCTTTTCGGCTTCACTTTCCGAATCCTGCCCTAGCTTGCGATTAGTTTTTTTCTCACTTCTTGCCCCCATCTCCCACCTTGCCTCATGGTCTCCCCTCCTCTGCGCACCTGACAGTTTGCCTGCCCTTCCACTGCCTGTCTCCAGACTTTCCAAGGAGAAAAGGCAAAGCACTAAAGCGGGCCGGGCAACGGGTCAAGTTCCGCTTTCGGCGACTAGCAGGGAGGTAGCGTGGCCGAGCGGTCTAAGGCGCTGGATTAAGGCTCCAGTCTCTTCGGAGGCGTGGGTTCAAATCCCACCGCTGCCACTTTTCCTGGCCTTGCATTTTAAAGAAGAACGTAACGTTGACCTCTTCCTTCATTAGTGCCACCTCTGTCGCAATGAGCAAGCGGATGGTATGCCACACCCTGCAGGAAAAAGGTTTCGCTTCTGACGTCTTGCTTTTCTGGACATCCAGTCTCAAGTTTCCCATCTGGAACGGCGCTCCCTGCTGCTTTGTGAAGGCTTGCTGCAAGAGCCTTCGAAACCCAGGAGCTCTTGCGTTGAGCTGTGACGCGTCCTGGGAAGACCTCCCGTTGCAGCGGAATGAGCCCCACTTCCAGGGCGTGCTGGTAGCAAATTTCCCACAGCCCACAGGGAGCAAACGATCCCAGGTGTGATGTATCACCAGGAGAGGCTGAGATGAGAGTAGGGGTTCACGCGTGTTGCCGGACCGAGGTTAATGATGGGATTAGAGCTAGGGTTAGATGCAGGGAAAGAGTGAGAGTTATAATTAGGGATAAAGCTAACAGGTGATCATTACTCGTCATGTAACATGATACAAAGGGTCAGAAGAGGAACTGATTCAGGGTTACAATTTGGACTTCGCAGACAACAGGAGCACTAAATGGTGCTGAGGGGGACTCAATAAAGTGGACCGGCCGCCTAATGTAAGCAATTGTGCACAAATATTGTACGATGACTAGCGTTGCCGGTGCTTTTTTCTTAAAGAGTCAGTTCTTGGCACCCATTCCCTACTTGACTCAGCCTAATCTTCAAGAATATTTGTCAAGAACTAAAAAAAATCCAGAAAAGGTTTAACCTCCCCCCGGTCTCCCGCGTGACAGGCGGGGATACTGACCACTATACTAACGAGGAGACGTGAGGGCATGAAATGAACAGCTGCTGATGTCTGCACAGCATCCAGCGACCACCTAGATGGCCTAGGGGGTCTCATTTTCCCCCGTCAAACGGCTTGCCCGATCTAAGGCTAATTTCTTTCTTTTTATCGGCACCAGGCTTAAAACTCAGTTTAAGGCGATAGTTCCGGGCTATGTTTGACTCCAGAGTTGAATCTGTCATCCCGCATTTCCTCAGCAAATCAAGCTACCCATCTCAAGTCTCATGAGCTGAGGACGGCAAAGTCCCTGTGGGCTTAGGACAGTCAAAGAAACCCCTGGGCTGCATGCTAAGCCCCTTTTCGGCTTCACTTTCCGAATCCTGCCCTAGCTTGCGATTAGTTTTTTTCTCACTTCTTGCCCCCATCTCCCACCTTGCCTCATGGTCTCCCCTCCTCTGCGCACCTGACAGTTTGCCTGCCCTTCCACTGAAGCGGGCCGGGCAACGGGTCAAGTTCCGCTTTCGGCGACTAGCAGGGAGGTAGCGTGGCCGAGCGGTCTAAGGCGCTGGATTAAGGCTCCAGTCTCTTCGGAGGCGTGGGTTCAAATCCCACCGCTGCCACTTTTCCTGGCCTTGCATTTTAAAGAAGAACGTAACGTTGACCTCTTCCTTCATTAGTGCCACCTCTGTCGCAATGAGCAAGCGGATGGTATGCCACACCCTGCAGGAAAAAGGTTTCGCTTCTGACGTCTTGCTTTTCTGGACATCCAGTCTCAAGTTTCCCATCTGGAACGGCGCTCCCTGCTGCTTTGTGAAGGCTTGCTGCAAGAGCCTTCGAAACCCAGGAGCTCTTGCGTTGAGCTGTGACGCGTCCTGGGAAGACCTCCCGTTGCAGCGGAATGAGCCCCACTTCCAGGGCGTGCTGGTAGCAAATTTCCCACAGCCCACAGGGAGCAAACGATCCCAGGTGTGATGTATCACCAGGAGAGGCTGAGATGAGAGTAGGGGTTCACGCGTGTGCCCGGACCGAGGTTAATGATGGGATTAGAGCTAGGGTTAGATGCAGGGAAAGAGTGAGAGTTATAATTAGGGATAAAGCTAACAGGTGATCATTACTCGTCATGTAACATGATACAAAGGGTCAGAAGAGGAACTGATTCAGGGTTACAATTTGGACTTCGCAGACAACAGGAGCACTAAATGGTGCTGAGGGGGACTCAATAAAGTGGACCGGCCGCCTAATGTAAGCAATTGTGCACAAATATTGTACGATGACTAGCGTTGCCGGTGCTTTTTTCTTAAAGAGTCAGTTCTTGGCACCCATTCCCTACTTGACTCAGCCTAATCTTCAAGAATATTTGTCAAGAACTAAAAAAAATCCAGAAAAGGTTTAACCTCCCCGTCGGGAATTGAACCCCGGTCTCCCACGTGACAGGCGGGGATACTGACCACTATACTAACGAGGAGACGTGAGGGCATGAAATGAACAGCTGCTGATGTCTGCACAGCATCCAGCGACCACCTAGCTGGCCTAGGGGGGTCTCATTTTCCCCGTCAAACGGCTTGCCCGATCTAAGGCTAATTTCTTTCTTTTTATCGGCACCAGGCTTAAAACTCAGTTTAAGGCGATAGTTCCGGGCTATGTTTGACTCCAGAGTTGAATCTGTCATCCCGCATTTCCTCAGCAAATCAAGCTACCCATCTCAAGTCTCATGAGCTGAGGACGGCAAAGTCCCTGTGGGCTTAGGACAGTCAAAGAAACCCCTGGGCTGCATGCTAAGCCCCTTTTCGGCTTCACTTTCCGAATCCTGCCCTAGCTTGCGATTAGTTTTTTTCTCACTTCTTGCCCCCATCTCCCACCTTGCCTCATGGTCTCCCCTCCTCTGCGCACCTGACAGTTTGCCTGCCCTTCCACTGCCTGTCTCCAGACTTTCCAAGGAGAAAAGGCAAAGCACTAAAGCGGGCCGGGCAACGGGTCAAGTTCCGCTTTCGGCGACTAGCAGGGAGGTAGCGTGGCCGAGCGGTCTAAGGCGCTGGATTAAGGCTCCAGTCTCTTCGGAGGCGTGGGTTCAAATCCCACCGCTGCCACTTTTCCTGGCCTTGCATTTTAAAGAAGAACGTAACGTTGACCTCTTCCTTCATTAGTGCCACCTCTGTCGCAATGAGCAAGCGGATGGTATGCCACACCCTGCAGGAAAAAGGTTTCGCTTCTGACGTCTTGCTTTTCTGGACATCCAGTCTCAAGTTTCCCATCTGGAACGGCGCTCCCTGCTGCTTTGTGAAGGCTTGCTGCAAGAGCCTTCGAAACCCAGGAGCTCTTGCGTTGAGCTGTGACGCGTCCTGGGAAGACCTCCCGTTGCAGCGGAATGAGCCCCACTTCCAGGGCGTGCTGGTAGCAAATTTCCCACAGCCCACAGGGAGCAAACGATCCCAGGTGTGATGTATCACCAGGAGAGGCTGAGATGAGAGTAGGGGTTCACGCGTGTTGCCGGACCGAGGTTAATGATGGGATTAGAGCTAGGGTTAGATGCAGGGAAAGAGTGAGAGTTATAATTAGGGATAAAGCTAACAGGTGATCATTACTCGTCATGTAACATGATACAAAGGGTCAGAAGAGGAACTGATTCAGGGTTACAATTTGGACTTCGCAGACAACAGGAGCACTAAATGGTGCTGAGGGGGACTCAATAAAGTGGACCGGCCGCCTAATGTAAGCAATTGTGCACAAATATTGTACGATGACTAGCGTTGCCGGTGCTTTTTTCTTAAAGAGTCAGTTCTTGGCACCCATTCCCTACTTGACTCAGCCTAATCTTCAAGAATATTTGTCAAGAACTAAAAAAAATCCAGAAAAGGTTTAACCTCCCCCCGGTCTCCCGCGTGACAGGCGGGGATACTGACCACTATACTAACGAGGAGACGTGAGGGCATGAAATGAACAGCTGCTGATGTCTGCACAGCATCCAGCGACCACCTAGATGGCCTAGGGGGTCTCATTTTCCCCCGTCAAACGGCTTGCCCGATCTAAGGCTAATTTCTTTCTTTTTATCGGCACCAGGCTTAAAACTCAGTTTAAGGCGATAGTTCCGGGCTATGTTTGACTCCAGAGTTGAATCTGTCATCCCGCATTTCCTCAGCAAATCAAGCTACCCATCTCAAGTCTCATGAGCTGAGGACGGCAAAGTCCCTGTGGGCTTAGGACAGTCAAAGAAACCCCTGGGCTGCATGCTAAGCCCCTTTTCGGCTTCACTTTCCGAATCCTGCCCTAGCTTGCTATTAGTTTTTTTCTCACTTCTTGCCCCCATCTCCCACCTTGCCTCATGGTCTCCCCTCCTCTGCGCACCTGACAGTTTGCCTGCCCTTCCACTGAAGCGGGCCGGGCAACGGGTCAAGTTCCGCTTTCGGCGACTAGCAGGGAGGTAGCGTGGCCGAGCGGTCTAAGGCGCTGGATTAAGGCTCCAGTCTCTTCGGAGGCGTGGGTTCAAATCCCACCGCTGCCACTTTTCCTGGCCTTGCATTTTAAAGAAGAACGTAACGTTGACCTCTTCCTTCATTAGTGCCACCTCTGTCGCAATGAGCAAGCGGATGGTATGCCACACCCTGCAGGAAAAAGGTTTCGCTTCTGACGTCTTGCTTTTCTGGACATCCAGTCTCAAGTTTCCCATCTGGAACGGCGCTCCCTGCTGCTTTGTGAAGGCTTGCTGCAAGAGCCTTCGAAACCCAGGAGCTCTTGCGTTGAGCTGTGACGCGTCCTGGGAAGACCTCCCGTTGCAGCGGAATGAGCCCCACTTCCAGGGCGTGCTGGTAGCAAATTTCCCACAGCCCACAGGGAGCAAACGATCCCAGGTGTGATGTATCACCAGGAGAGGCTGAGATGAGAGTAGGGGTTCACGCGTGTGCCCGGACCGAGGTTAATGATGGGATTAGAGCTAGGGTTAGATGCAGGGAAAGAGTGAGAGTTATAATTAGGGATAAAGCTAACAGGTGATCATTACTCGTCATGTAACATGATACAAAGGGTCAGAAGAGGAACTGATTCAGGGTTACAATTTGGACTTCGCAGACAACAGGAGCACTAAATGGTGCTGAGGGGGACTCAATAAAGTGGACCGGCCGCCTAATGTAAGCAATTGTGCACAAATATTGTACGATGACTAGCGTTGCCGGTGCTTTTTTCTTAAAGAGTCAGTTCTTGGCACCCATTCCCTACTTGACTCAGCCTAATCTTCAAGAATATTTGTCAAGAACTAAAAAAAATCCAGAAAAGGTTTAACCTCCCCGTCGGGAATTGAACCCCGGTCTCCCACGTGACAGGCGGGGATACTGACCACTATACTAACGAGGAGACGTGAGGGCATGAAATGAACAGCTGCTGATGTCTGCACAGCATCCAGCGACCACCTAGCTGGCCTAGGGGGGTCTCATTTTCCCCGTCAAACGGCTTGCCCGATCTAAGGCTAATTTCTTTCTTTTTATCGGCACCAGGCTTAAAACTCAGTTTAAGGCGATAGTTCCGGGCTATGTTTGACTCCAGAGTTGAATCTGTCATCCCGCATTTCCTCAGCAAATCAAGCTACCCATCTCAAGTCTCATGAGCTGAGGACGGCAAAGTCCCTGTGGGCTTAGGACAGTCAAAGAAACCCCTGGGCTGCATGCTAAGCCCCTTTTCGGCTTCACTTTCCGAATCCTGCCCTAGCTTGCGATTAGTTTTTTTCTCACTTCTTGCCCCCATCTCCCACCTTGCCTCATGGTCTCCCCTCCTCTGCGCACCTGACAGTTTGCCTGCCCTTCCACTGCCTGTCTCCAGACTTTCCAAGGAGAAAAGGCAAAGCACTAAAGCGGGCCGGGCAACGGGTCAAGTTCCGCTTTCGGCGACTAGCAGGGAGGTAGCGTGGCCGAGCGGTCTAAGGCGCTGGATTAAGGCTCCAGTCTCTTCGGAGGCGTGGGTTCAAATCCCACCGCTGCCACTTTTCCTGGCCTTGCATTTTAAAGAAGAACGTAACGTTGACCTCTTCCTTCATTAGTGCCACCTCTGTCGCAATGAGCAAGCGGATGGTATGCCACACCCTGCAGGAAAAAGGTTTCGCTTCTGACGTCTTGCTTTTCTGGACATCCAGTCTCAAGTTTCCCATCTGGAACGGCGCTCCCTGCTGCTTTGTGAAGGCTTGCTGCAAGAGCCTTCGAAACCCAGGAGCTCTTGCGTTGAGCTGTGACGCGTCCTGGGAAGACCTCCCGTTGCAGCGGAATGAGCCCCACTTCCAGGGCGTGCTGGTAGCAAATTTCCCACAGCCCACAGGGAGCAAACGATCCCAGGTGTGATGTATCACCAGGAGAGGCTGAGATGAGAGTAGGGGTTCACGCGTGTTGCCGGACCGAGGTTAATGATGGGATTAGAGCTAGGGTTAGATGCAGGGAAAGAGTGAGAGTTATAATTAGGGATAAAGCTAACAGGTGATCATTACTCGTCATGTAACATGATACAAAGGGTCAGAAGAGGAACTGATTCAGGGTTACAATTTGGACTTCGCAGACAACAGGAGCACTAAATGGTGCTGAGGGGGACTCAATAAAGTGGACCGGCCGCCTAATGTAAGCAATTGTGCACAAATATTGTACGATGACTAGCGTTGCCGGTGCTTTTTTCTTAAAGAGTCAGTTCTTGGCACCCATTCCCTACTTGACTCAGCCTAATCTTCAAGAATATTTGTCAAGAACTATCTCCCGCGTGACAGGCGGGGATACTGACCACTATACTAACGAGGAGACGTGAGGGCATGAAATGAACAGCTGCTGATGTCTGCACAGCATCCAGCGACCACCTAGCTGGCCTAGGGGGGTCTCATTTTCCCCCGTCAAACGGCTTGCCCGATCTAAGGCTAATTTCTTTCTTTTTATCGGCACCAGGCTTAAAACTCAGTTTAAGGCGATAGTTCCGGGCTATGTTTGACTCCAGAGTTGAATCTGTCATCCCGCATTTCCTCAGCAAATCAAGCTACCCATCTCAAGTCTCATGAGCTGAGGACGGCAAAGTCCCTGTGGGCTTAGGACAGTCAAAGAAACCCCTGGGCTGCATGCTAAGCCCCTTTTCGGCTTCACTTTCCGAATCCTGCCCTAGCTTGCGATTAGTTTTTTTCTCACTTCTTGCCCCCATCTCCCACCTTGCCTCATGGTCTCCCCTCCTCTGCGCACCTGACAGTTTGCCTGCCCTTCCACTGCCTGTCTCCAGACTTTCCAAGGAGAAAAGGCAAAGCACTAAAGCGGGCCGGGCAACGGGTCAAGTTCCGCTTTCGGCGACTAGCAGGGAGGTAGCGTGGCCGAGCGGTCTAAGGCGCTGGATTAAGGCTCCAGTCTCTTCGGAGGCGTGGGTTCAAATCCCACCGTTGCCACTTTTCCTGGCCTTGCATTTTAAAGAAGAACGTAACGTTGACCTCTTCCTTCATTAGTGCCACCTCTGTCGCAATGAGCAAGCGGATGGTATGCCACACCCTGCAGGAAAAAGGTTTCGCTTCTGACGTCTTGCTTTTCTGGACATCCAGTCTCAAGTTTCCCATCTGGAACGGCGCTCCCTGCTGCTTTGTGAAGGCTTGCTGCAAGAGCCTTCGAAACCCAGGAGCTCTTGCGTTGAGCTGTGACGCGTCCTGGGAAGACCTCCCGTTGCAGCGGAATGAGCCCCACTTCCAGGGCGTGCTGGTAGCAAATTTCCCACAGCCCACAGGGAGCAAACGATCCCAGGTGTGATGTATCACCAGGAGAGGCTGAGATGAGAGTAGGGGTTCACGCGTGTGCCCGGACCGAGGTTAATGATGGGATTAGAGCTAGGGTTAGATGCAGGGAAAGAGTGAGAGTTATAATTAGGGATAAAGCTAACAGGTGATCATTACTCGTCATGTAACATGATACAAAGGGTCAGAAGAGGAACTGATTCAGGGTTACAATTTGGACTTCGCAGACAACAGGAGCACTAAATGGTGCTGAGGGGGACTCAATAAAGTGGACCGGCCGCCTAATGTAAGCAATTGTGCACAAATATTGTACGATGACTAGCGTTGCCGGTGCTTTTTTCTTAAAGAGTCAGTTCTTGGCACCCAT
Source organism: Ambystoma mexicanum (assembly GCF_040938575.1). Lineage (NCBI taxonomy): Eukaryota > Metazoa > Chordata > Amphibia > Caudata > Ambystomatidae > Ambystoma > Ambystoma mexicanum. The sequence goes on from NW_027182434.1 coordinate 753,586, forward strand.
TCCCTACTTGACTCAGCCTAATCTTCAAGAATATTTGTCAAGAACTAAAAAAAATCCAGAAAAGGTTTAACCTCCCCGTCGGGGAATTGAACCCCGCGTGACAGGCGGGGATACTGACCACTATACTAACGAGGAGACGTGAGGGCATGAAATGAACAGCTGCTGATGTCTGCACAGCATCCAGCGACCACCTAGCTGGCCTAGGGGGTCTCATTTTCCCCCGTCAAACGGCTTGCCCGATCTAAGGCTAATTTCTTTCTTTTTATCGGCACCAGGCTTAAAACTCAGTTTAAGGCGATAGTTCCGGGCTATGTTTGACTCCAGAGTTGAATCTGTCATCCCGCATTTCCTCAGCAAATCAAGCTACCCATCTCAAGTCTCATGAGCTGAGGACGGCAAAGTCCCTGTGGGCTTAGGACAGTCAAAGAAACCCCTGGGCTGCATGCTAAGCCCCTTTTCGGCTTCACTTTCCGAATCCTGCCCTAGCTTGCGATTAGTTTTTTTCTCACTTCTTGCCCCCATCTCCCACCTTGCCTCATGGTCTCCCCTCCTCTGCGCACCTGACAGTTTGCCTGCCCTTCCACTGCCTGTCTCCAGACTTTCCAAGGAGAAAAGGCAAAGCACTAAAGCGGGCCGGGCAACGGGTCAAGTTCCGCTTTCGGCGACTAGCAGGGAGGTAGCGTGGCCGAGCGGTCTAAGGCGCTGGATTAAGGCTCCAGTCTCTTCAGAGGCGTGGGTTCAAATCCCACCGCTGCCACTTTTCCTGGCCTTGCATTTTAAAGAAGAACGTAACGTTGACCTCTTCCTTCATTAGTGCCACCTCTGTCGCAATGAGCAAGCGGATGGTATGCCACACCCTGCAGGAAAAAGGTTTCGCTTCTGACGTCTTGCTTTTCTGGACATCCAGTCTCAAGTTTCCCATCTGGAACGGCGCTCCCTGCTGCTTTGTGAAGGCTTGCTGCAAGACCCTTCGAAACCCAGGAGCTCTTGCGTTGAGCTGTGACGCGTCCTGGGAAGACCTCCCGTTGCAGCGGAATGAGCCCCACTTCCAGGGCGTGCTGGTAGCAAATTTCCCACAGCCCACAGGGAGCAAACGATCCCAGGTGTGATGTATCACCAGGAGAGGCTGAGATGAGAGTAGGGGTTCACGCGTGTGCCCGGACCGAGGTTAATGATGGGATTAGAGCTAGGGTTAGATGCAGGGAAAGAGTGAGAGTTATAATTAGGGATAAAGCTAACAGGTGATCATTACTCGTCATGTAACATGATACAAAGGGTCAGAAGAGGAACTGATTCAGGGTTACAATTTGGACTTCGCAGACAACAGGAGCACTAAATGGTGCTGAGGGGGACTCAATAAAGTGGACCGGCCGCCTAATGTAAGCAATTGTGCACAAATATTGTACGATGACTAGCGTTGCCGGTGCTTTTTTCTTAAAGAGTCAGTTCTTGGCACCCATTCCCTACTTGACTCAGCCTAATCTTCAAGAATATTTGTCAAGAACTAAAAAAAATCCAGAAAAGGTTTAACCTCCCCGTCGGGGACCCCGGTCTCCCGCGTGACAGGCGGGGATACTGACCATTATACTAACGAGGAGACGTGAGGGCATGAAATGAACAGCTGCTGATGTCTGCACAGCATCCAGCGACCACCTAGCTGGCCTAGGGGGTCTCATTTTCCCCCGTCAAACGGCTTGCCCGATCTAAGGCTAATTTCTTTCTTTTTATCGGCACCAGGCTTAAAACTCAGTTTAAGGCGATAGTTCCGGGCTATGTTTGACTCCAGAGTTGAATCTGTCATCCCGCATTTCCTCAGCAAATCAAGCTACCCATCTCAAGTCTCATGAGCTGAGGACGGCAAAGTCCCTGTGGGCTTAGGACAGTCAAAGAAACCCCTGGGCTGCATGCTAAGCCCCTTTTCGGCTTCACTTTCCGAATCCTGCCCTAGCTTGCGATTAGTTTTTTTCTCACTTCTTGCCCCCATCTCCCACCTTGCCTCATGGTCTCCCCTCCTCTGCGCACCTGACAGTTTGCCTGCCCTTCCACTGCCTGTCTCCAGACTTTCCAAGGAGAAAAGGCAAAGCACTAAAGCGGGCCGGGCAACGGGTCAAGTTCCGCTTTCGGCGACTAGCAGGGAGGTAGCGTGGCCGAGCGGTCTAAGGCGCTGGATTAAGGCTCCAGTCTCTTCGGAGGCGTGGGTTCAAATCCCACCGCTGCCACTTTTCCTGGCCTTGCATTTTAAAGAAGAACGTAACGTTGACCTCTTCCTTCATTAGTGCCACCTCTGTCGCAATGAGCAAGCGGATGGTATGCCACACCCTGCAGGAAAAAGGTTTCGCTTCTGACGTCTTGCTTTTCTGGACATCCAGTCTCAAGTTTCCCATCTGGAACGGCGCTCCCTGCTGCTTTGTGAAGGCTTGCTGCAAGACCCTTCGAAACCCAGGAGCTCTTGCGTTGAGCTGTGACGCGTCCTGGGAAGACCTCCCGTTGCAGCGGAATGAGCCCCACTTCCAGGGCGTGCTGGTAGCAAATTTCCCACAGCCCACAGGGAGCAAACGATCCCAGGTGTGATGTATCACCAGGAGAGGCTGAGATGAGAGTAGGGGTTCACGCGTGTGCCCGGACCGAGGTTAATGATGGGATTAGAGCTAGGGTTAGATGCAGGGAAAGAGTGAGAGTTATAATTAGGGATAAAGCTAACAGGTGATCATTACTCGTCATGTAACATGATACAAAGGGTCAGAAGAGGAACTGATTCAGGGTTACAATTTGGACTTCGCAGACAACAGGAGCACTAAATGGTGCTGAGGGGGACTCAATAAAGTGGACCGGCCGCCTAATGTAAGCAATTGTGCACAAATATTGTACGATGACTAGCGTTGCCGGTGCTTTTTTCTTAAAGAGTCAGTTCTTGGCACCCATTCCCTACTTGACTCAGCCTAATCTTCAAGAATATTTGTCAAGAACTAAAAAAAATCCAGAAAAGGTTTAACCTCCCCGTCGGGGAATTGAACCCCGGTCTCCCGCGTGACAGGCGGGGATACTGACCACTATACTAACGAGGAGACGTGAGGGCATGAAATGAACAGCTGCTGATGTCTGCACAGCATCCAGCGACCACCTAGCTGGCCTAGGGGGTCTCATTTTCCCCCGTCAAACGGCTTGCCCGATCTAAGGCTAATTTCTTTCTTTTTATCGGCACCAGGCTTAAAACTCAGTTTAAGGCGATAGTTCCGGGCTATGTTTGACTCCAGAGTTGAATCTGTCATCCCGCATTTCCTCAGCAAATCAAGCTACCCATCTCAAGTCTCATGAGCTGAGGACGGCAAAGTCCCTGTGGGCTTAGGACAGTCAAAGAAACCCCTGGGCTGCATGCTAAGCCCCTTTTCGGCTTCACTTTCCGAATCCTGCCCTAGCTTGCGATTAGTTTTTTTCTCACTTCTTGCCCCCATCTCCCACCTTGCCTCATGGTCTCCCCTCCTCTGCGCACCTGACAGTTTGCCTGCCCTTCCACTGCCTGTCTCCAGACTTTCCAAGGAGAAAAGGCAAAGCACTAAAGCGGGCCGGGCAACGGGTCAAGTTCCGCTTTCGGCGACTAGCAGGGAGGTAGCGTGGCCGAGCGGTCTAAGGCGCTGGATTAAGGCTCCAGTCTCTTCGGAGGCGTGGGTTCAAATCCCACCGCTGCCACTTTTCCTGGCCTTGCATTTTAAAGAAGAACGTAACGTTGACCTCTTCCTTCATTAGTGCCACCTCTGTCGCAATGAGCAAGCGGATGGTATGCCACACCCTGCAGGAAAAAGGTTTCGCTTCTGACGTCTTGCTTTTCTGGACATCCAGTCTCAAGTTTCCCATCTGGAACGGCGCTCCCTGCTGCTTTGTGAAGGCTTGCTGCAAGAGCCTTCGAAACCCAGGAGCTCTTGCGTTGAGCTGTGACGCGTCCTGGGAAGACCTCCCGTTGCAGCGGAATGAGCCCCACTTCCAGGGCGTGCTGGTAGCAAATTTCCCACAGCCCACAGGGAGCAAACGATCCCAGGTGTGATGTATCACCAGGAGAGGCTGAGATGAGAGTAAGGGTTCACGCGTGTGCCCGGACCGAGGTTAATGATGGGATTAGAGCTAGGGTTAGATGCAGGGAAAGAGTGAGAGTTATAATTAGGGATAAAGCTAACAGGTGATCATTACTCGTCATGTAACATGATACAAAGGGTCAGAAGAGGAACTGATTCAGGGTTACAATTTGGACTTCGCAGACAACAGGAGCACTAAATGGTGCTGAGGGGGACTCAATAAAGTGGACCGGCCGCCTAATGTAAGCAATTGTGCACAAATATTGTACGATGACTAGCGTTGCCGGTGCTTTTTTCTTAAAGAGTCAGTTCTTGGCACCCATTCCCTACTTGACTCAGCCTAATCTTCAAGAATATTTGTCAAGAACTAAAAAAAATCCAGAAAAGGTTTATCTCCCGCGTGACAGGCGGGGATACTGACCACTATACTAACGAGGAGACGTGAGGGCATGAAATGAACAGCTGCTGATGTCTGCACAGCATCCAGCGACCACCTAGCTGGCCTAGGGGGGTCTCATTTTCCCCCGTCAAACGGCTTGCCCGATCTAAGGCTAATTTCTTTCTTTTTATCGGCACCAGGCTTAAAACTCAGTTTAAGGCGATAGTTCCGGGCTATGTTTGACTCCAGAGTTGAATCTGTCATCCCGCATTTCCTCAGCAAATCAAGCTACCCATATCAAGTCTCATGAGCTGAGGACGGCAAAGTCCCTGTGGGCTTAGGACAGTCAAAGAAACCCCTGGGCTGCATGCTAAGCCCCTTTTCGGCTTCACTTTCCGAATCCTGCCCTAGCTTGCGATTAGTTTTTTTCTCACTTCTTGCCCCCATCTCCCACCTTGCCTCATGGTCTCCCCTCCTCTGCGCACCTGACAGTTTGCCTGCCCTTCCACTGCCTGTCTCCAGACTTTCCAAGGAGAAAAGGCAAAGCACTAAAGCGGGCCGGGCAACGGGTCAAGTTCCGCTTTCGGCGACTAGCAGGGAGGTAGCGTGGCCGAGCGGTCTAAGGCGCTGGATTAAGGCTCCAGTCTCTTCGGAGGCGTGGGTTCAAATCCCACCGCTGCCACTTTTCCTGGCCTTGCATTTTAAAGAAGAACGTAACGTTGACCTCTTCCTTCATTAGTGCCACCTCTGTCGCAATGAGCAAGCGGATGGTATGCCACACCCTGCAGGAAAAAGGTTTCGCTTCTGACGTCTTGCTTTTCTGGACATCCAGTCTCAAGTTTCCCATCTGGAACGGCGCTCCCTGCTGCTTTGTGAAGGCTTGCTGCAAGAGCCTTCGAAACCCAGGAGCTCTTGCGTTGAGCTGTGACGCGTCCTGGGAAGACCTCCCGTTGCAGCGGAATGAGCCCCACTTCCAGGGCGTGCTGGTAGCAAATTTCCCACAGCCCACAGGGAGCAAACGATCCCAGGTGTGATGTATCACCAGGAGAGGCTGAGATGAGAGTAGGGGTTCACGCGTGTGCCCGGACCGAGGTTAATGATGGGATTAGAGCTAGGGTTAGATGCAGGGAAAGAGTGAGAGTTATAATTAGGGATAAAGCTAACAGGTGATCATTACTCGTCATGTAACATGATACAAAGGGTCAGAAGAGGAACTGATTCAGGGTTACAATTTGGACTTCGCAGACAACAGGAGCACTAAATGGTGCTGAGGGGGACTCAATAAAGTGGACCGGCCGCCTAATGTAAGCAATTGTGCACAAATATTGTACGATGACTAGCGTTGCCGGTGCTTTTTTCTTAAAGAGTCAGTTCTTGGCACCCATTCCCTACTTGACTCAGCCTAATCTTCAAGAATATTTGTCAAGAACTAAAAAAAATCCAGAAAAGGTTTAACCTCCCCGTCGGGGAATTGAGCCCCGGTCTCCCGCGTGACAGGCGGGGATACTGACCACTATACTAACGAGGAGACGTGAGGGCATGAAATGAACAGCTGCTGATGTCTGCACAGCATCCAGCGACCACCTAGCTGGCCTAGGGGGTCTCATTTTCCCCCGTCAAACGGCTTGCCCGATCTAAGGCTAATTTCTTTCTTTTTATCGGCACCAGGCTTAAAACTCAGTTTAAGGCGATAGTTCCGGGCTATGTTTGACTCCAGAGTTGAATCTGTCATCCCGCATTTCCTCAGCAAATCAAGCTACCCATCTCAAGTCTCATGAGCTGAGGACGGCAAAGTCCCTGTGGGCTTAGGACAGTCAAAGAAACCCCTGGGCTGCATGCTAAGCCCCTTTTCGGCTTCACTTTCCGAATCCTGCCCTAGCTTGCGATTAGTTTTTTTCTCACTTCTTGTCCCCATCTCCCACCTTGCCTCATGGTCTCCCCTCCTCTGCGCACCTGACAGTTTGCCTGCCCTTCCACTGCCTGTCTCCAGACTTTCCAAGGAGAAAAGGCAAAGCACTAAAGCGGGCCGGGCAACGGGTCAAGTTCCGCTTTCGGCGACTAGCAGGGAGGTAGCGTGGCCGAGCGGTCTAAGGCGCTGGATTAAGGCTCCAGTCTCTTCGGAGGCGTGGGTTCAAATCCCACCGCTGCCACTTTTCCTGGCCTTGCATTTTAAAGAAGAACGTAACGTTGACCTCTTCCTTCATTAGTGCCACCTCTGTCGCAATGAGCAAGCGGATGGTATGCCACACCCTGCAGGAAAAAGGTTTCGCTTCTGACGTCTTGCTTTTCTGGACATCCAGTCTCAAGTTTCCCATCTGGAACGGCGCTCCCTGCTGCTTTGTGAAGGCTTGCTGCAAGAGCCTTCGAAACCCAGGAGCTCTTGCGTTGAGCTGTGACGCGTCCTGGGAAGACCTCCCGTTGCAGCGGAATGAGCCCCACTTCCAGGGCGTGCTGGTAGCAAATTTCCCACAGCCCACAGGGAGCAAACGATCCCAGGTGTGATGTATCACCAGGAGAGGCTGAGATGAGAGTAGGGGTTCACGCGTGTGCCCGGACCGAGGTTAATGATGGGATTAGAGCTAGGGTTAGATGCAGGGAAAGAGTGAGAGTTATAATTAGGGATAAAGCTAACAGGTGATCATTACTCGTCATGTAACATGATACAAAGGGTCAGAAGAGGAACTGATTCAGGGTTACAATTTGGACTTCGCAGACAACAGGAGCACTAAATGGTGCTGAGGGGGACTCAATAAAGTGGACCGGCCGCCTAATGTAAGCAATTGTGCACAAATATTGTACGATGACTAGCGTTGCCGGTGCTTTTTTCTTAAAGAGTCAGTTCTTGGCACCCATTCCCTACTTGACTCAGCCTAATCTTCAAGAATATTTGTCAAGAACTAAAAAAAATCCAGAAAAGGTTTAACCTCCCCGTCGGGGAATTGAACCCCGGTCTCCCGCGTGACAGGCGGGGATACTGACCACTATACTAACGAGGAGACGTGAGGGCATGAAATGAACAGCTGCTGATGTCTGCACAGCATCCAGCGACCACCTAGCTGGCCTAGGGGGTCTCATTTTCCCCCGTCAAACGGCTTGCCCGATCTAAGGCTAATTTCTTTCTTTTTATCGGCACCAGGCTTAAAACTCAGTTTAAGGCGATAGTTCCGGGCTATGTTTGACTCCAGAGTTGAATCTGTCATCCCGCATTTCCTCAGCAAATCAAGCTACCCATCTCAAGTCTCATGAGCTGAGGACGGCAAAGTCCCTGTGGGCTTAGGACAGTCAAAGAAACCCCTGGGCTGCATGCTAAGCCCCTTTTCGGCTTCACTTTCCGAATCCTGCCCTAGCTTGCGATTAGTTTTTTTCTCACTTCTTGCCCCCATCTCCCACCTTGCCTCATGGTCTCCCCTCCTCTGCGCACCTGACAGTTTGCCTGCCCTTCCACTGCCTGTCTCCAGACTTTCCAAGGAGAAAAGGCAAAGCACTAAAGCGGGCCGGGCAACGGGTCAAGTTCCGCTTTCGGCGACTAGCAGGGAGGTAGCGTGGCCGAGCGGTCTAAGGCGCTGGATTAAGGCTCCAGTCTCTTCGGAGGCGTGAGTTCAAATCCCACCGCTGCCACTTTTCCTGGCCTTGCATTTTAAAGAAGAACGTAACGTTGACCTCTTCCTTCATTAGTGCCACCTCTGTCGCAATGAGCAAGCGGATGGTATGCCACACCCTGCAGGAAAAAGGTTTCGCTTCTGACGTCTTGCTTTTCTGGACATCCAGTCTCAAGTTTCCCATCTGGAACGGCGCTCCCTGCTGCTTTGTGAAGGCTTGCTGCAAGACCCTTCGAAACCCAGGAGCTCTTGCGTTGAGCTGTGACGCGTCCTGGGAAGACCTCCCGTTGCAGCGGAATGAGCCCCACTTCCAGGGCGTGCTGGTAGCAAATTTCCCACAGCCCACAGGGAGCAAACGATCCCAGGTGTGATGTATCACCAGGAGAGGCTGAGATGAGAGTAGGGGTTCACGCGTGTGCCCGGACCGAGGTTAATGATGGGATTAGAGCTAGGGTTAGATGCAGGGAAAGAGTGAGAGTTATAATTAGGGATAAAGCTAACAGGTGATCATTACTCGTCATGTAACATGATACAAAGGGTCAGAAGAGGAACTGATTCAGGGTTACAATTTGGACTTCGCAGACAACAGGAGCACTAAATGGTGCTGAGGGGGACTCAATAAAGTGGACCGGCCGCCTAATGTAAGCAATTGTGCACAAATATTGTACGATGACTAGCGTTGCCGGTGCTTTTTTCTTAAAGAGTCAGTTCTTGGCACCCATTCCCTACTTGACTCAGCCTAATCTTCAAGAATATTTGTCAAGAACTAAAAAAAATCCAGAAAAGGTTTAACCTCCCCGTCGGGGAATTGAACCCCGGTCTCCCGCGTGACAGGCGGGGATACTGACCACTATACTAACGAGGAGACGTGAGGGCATGAAATGAACAGCTGCTGATGTCTGCACAGCATCCAGCGACCACCTAGCTGGCCTAGGGGGTCTCATTTTCCCCCGTCAAACGGCTTGCCCGATCTAAGGCTAATTTCTTTCTTTTTATCGGCACCAGGCTTAAAACTCAGTTTAAGGCGATAGTTCCGGGCTATGTTTGACTCCAGAGTTGAATCTGTCATCCCGCATTTCCTCAGCAAATCAAGCTACCCATCTCAAGTCTCATGAGCTGAGGACGGCAAAGTCCCTGTGGGCTTAGGACAGTCAAAGAAACCCCTGGGCTGCATGCTAAGCCCCTTTTCGGCTTCACTTTCCGAATCCTGCCCTAGCTTGCGATTAGTTTTTTTCTCACTTCTTGCCCCCATCTCCCACCTTGCCTCATGGTCTCCCCTCCTCTGCGCACCTGACAGTTTGCCTGCCCTTCCACTGCCTGTCTCCAGACTTTCCAAGGAGAAAAGGCAAAGCACTAAAGCGGGCCGGGCAACGGGTCAAGTTCCGCTTTCGGCGACTAGCAGGGAGGTAGCGTGGCCGAGCGGTCTAAGGCGCTGGATTAAGGCTCCAGTCTCTTCGGAGGCGTGGGTTCAAATCCCACCGCTGCCACTTTTCCTGGCCTTGCATTTTAAAGAAGAACGTAACGTTGACCTCTTCCTTCATTAGTGCCACCTCTGTCGCAATGAGCAAGCGGATGGTATGCCACACCCTGCAGGAAAAAGGTTTCGCTTCTGACGTCTTGCTTTTCTGGACATCCAGTCTCAAGTTTCCCATCTGGAACGGCGCTCCCTGCTGCTTTGTGAAGGCTTGCTGCAAGACCCTTCGAAACCCAGGAGCTCTTGCGTTGAGCTGTGACGCGTCCTGGGAAGACCTCCCGTTGCAGCGGAATGAGCCCCACTTCCAGGGCGTGCTGGTAGCAAATTTCCCACAGCCCACAGGGAGCAAACGATCCCAGGTGTGATGTATCACCAGGAGAGGCTGAGATGAGAGTAGGGGTTCACGCGTGTGCCCGGACCGAGGTTAATGATGGGATTAGAGCTAGGGTTAGATGCAGGGAAAGAGTGAGAGTTATAATTAGGGATAAAGCTAACAGGTGATCATTACTCGTCATGTAACATGATACAAAGGGTCAGAAGAGGAACTGATTCAGGGTTACAATTTGGACTTCGCAGACAACAGGAGCACTAAATGGTGCTGAGGGGGACTCAATAAAGTGGACCGGCCGCCTAATGTAAGCAATTGTGCACAAATATTGTACGATGACTAGCGTTGCCGGTGCTTTTTTCTTAAAGAGTCAGTTCTTGGCACCCATTCCCTACTTGACTCAGCCTAATCTTCAAGAATATTTGTCAAGAACTAAAAAAAATCCAGAAAAGGTTTAACCTCCCCGTCGGGGAATTGAGCCCCGGTCTCCCGCGTGACAGGCGGGGATACTGACCACTATACTAACGAGGAGACGTGAGGGCATGAAATGAACAGCTGCTGATGTCTGCACAGCATCCAGCGACCACCTAGCTGGCCTAGGGGGTCTCATTTTCCCCCGTCAAACGGCTTGCCCGATCTAAGGCTAATTTCTTTCTTTTTATCGGCACCAGGCTTAAAACTCAGTTTAAGGCGATAGTTCCGGGCTATGTTTGACTCCAGAGTTGAATCTGTCATCCCGCATTTCCTCAGCAAATCAAGCTACCCATCTCAAGTCTCATGAGCTGAGGACGGCAAAGTCCCTGTGGGCTTAGGACAGTCAAAGAAACCCCTGGGCTGCATGCTAAGCCCCTTTTCGGCTTCACTTTCCGAATCCTGCCCTAGCTTGCGATTAGTTTTTTTCTCACTTCTTGCCCCCATCTCCCACCTTGCCTCATGGTCTCCCCTCCTCTGCGCACCTGACAGTTTGCCTGCCCTTCCACTGCCTGTCTCCAGACTTTCCAAGGAGAAAAGGCAAAGCACTAAAGCGGGCCGGGCAACGGGTCAAGTTCCGCTTTCGGCGACTAGCAGGGAGGTAGCGTGGCCGAGCGGTCTAAGGCGCTGGATTAAGGCTCCAGTCTCTTCGGAGGCGTGGGTTCAAATCCCACCGCTGCCACTTTTCCTGGCCTTGCATTTTAAAGAAGAACGTAACGTTGACCTCTTCCTTCATTAGTGCCACCTCTGTCGCAATGAGCAAGCGGATGGTATGCCACACCCTGCAGGAAAAAGGTTTCGCTTCTGACGTCTTGCTTTTCTGGACATCCAGTCTCAAGTTTCCCATCTGGAACGGCGCTCCCTGCTGCTTTGTGAAGGCTTGCTGCAAGACCCTTCGAAACCCAGGAGCTCTTGCGTTGAGCTGTGACGCGTCCTGGGAAGACCTCCCGTTGCAGCGGAATGAGCCCCACTTCCAGGGCGTGCTGGTAGCAAATTTCCCACAGCCCACAGGGAGCAAACGATCCCAGGTGTGATGTATCACCAGGAGAGGCTGGAATGAGAGTAGGGGTTCACGCGTGTGCCCGGACCGAGGTTAATGATGGGATTAGAGCTAGGGTTAGATGCAGGGAAAGAGTGAGAGTTATAATTAGGGATAAAGCTAACAGGTGATCATTACTCGTCATGTAACATGATACAAAGGGTCAGAAGAGGAACTGATTCAGGGTTACAATTTGGACTTCGCAGACAACAGGAGCACTAAATGGTGCTGAGGGGGACTCAATAAAGTGGACCGGCCGCCTAATGTAAGCAATTGTGCACAAATATTGTACGATGACTAGCGTTGCCGGTGCTTTTTTCTTAAAGAGTCAGTTCTTGGCACCCATTCCCTACTTGACTCAGCCTAATCTTCAAGAATATTTGTCAAGAACTAAAAAAAATCCAGAAAAGGTTTAACCTCCCCGTCGGGGAATTGAACCCCGGTCTCCCGCGTGACAGGCGGGGATACTGACCATTATACTAACGAGGAGACGTGAGGGCATGAAATGAACAGCTGCTGATGTCTGCACAGCATCCAGCGACCACCTAGCTGGCCTAGGGGGTCTCATTTTCCCCCGTCAAACGGCTTGCCCGATCTAAGGCTAATTTCTTTCTTTTTATCGGCACCAGGCTTAAAACTCAGTTTAAGGCGATAGTTCCGGGCTATGTTTGACTCCAGAGTTGAATCTGTCATCCCGCATTTCCTCAGCAAATCAAGCTACCCATCTCAAGTCTCATGAGCTGAGGACGGCAAAGTCCCTGTGGGCTTAGGACAGTCAAAGAAACCCCTGGGCTGCATGCTAAGCCCCTTTTCGGCTTCACTTTCCGAATCCTGCCCTAGCTTGCGATTAGTTTTTTTCTCACTTCTTGCCCCCATCTCCCACCTTGCCTCATGGTCTCCCCTCCTCTGCGCACCTGACAGTTTGCCTGCCCTTCCACTGCCTGTCTCCAGACTTTCCAAGGAGAAAAGGCAAAGCACTAAAGCGGGCCGGGCAACGGGTCAAGTTCCGCTTTCGGCGACTAGCAGGGAGGTAGCGTGGCCGAGCGGTCTAAGGCGCTGGATTAAGGCTCCAGTCTCTTCGGAGGCGTGGGTTCAAATCCCACCGCTGCCACTTTTCCTGGCCTTGCATTTTAAAGAAGAACGTAACGTTGACCTCTTCCTTCATTAGTGCCACCTCTGTCGCAATGAGCAAGCGGATGGTATGCCACACCCTGCAGGAAAAAGGTTTCGCTTCTGACGTCTTGCTTTTCTGGACATCCAGTCTCAAGTTTCCCATCTGGAACGGCGCTCCCTGCTGCTTTGTGAAGGCTTGCTGCAAGACCCTTCGAAACCCAGGAGCTCTTGCGTTGAGCTGTGACGCGTCCTGGGAAGACCTCCCGTTGCAGCGGAATGAGCCCCACTTCCAGGGCGTGCTGGTAGCAAATTTCCCACAGCCCACAGGGAGCAAACGATCCCAGGTGTGATGTATCACCAGGAGAGGCTGAGACGAGAGTAGGGGTTCACGCGTGTGCCCGGACCGAGGTTAATGATGGGATTAGAGCTAGGGTTAGATGCAGGGAAAGAGTGAGAGTTATAATTAGGGATAAAGCTAACAGGTGATCATTACTCGTCATGTAACATGATACAAAGGGTCAGAAGAGGAACTGATTCAGGGTTACAATTTGGACTTCGCAGACAACAGGAGCACTAAATGGTGCTGAGGGGGACTCAATAAAGTGGACCGGCCGCCTAATGTAAGCAATTGTGCACAAATATTGTACGATGACTAGCGTTGCCGGTGCTTTTTTCTTAAAGAGTCAGTTCTTGGCACCCATTCCCTACTTGACTCAGCCTAATCTTCAAGAATATTTGTCAAGAACTAAAAAAAATCCAGAAAAGGTTTAACCTCCCCGTCGGGGAATTGAACCCCGGTCTCCCGCGTGACAGGCGGGGATACTGACCACTATACTAACGAGGAGACGTGAGGGCATGAAATGAACAGCTGCTGATGTCTGCACAGCATCCAGCGACCACCTAGCTGGCCTAGGGGGTCTCATTTTCCCCCGTCAAACGGCTTGCCCGATCTAAGGCTAATTTCTTTCTTTTTATCGGCACCAGGCTTAAAACTCAGTTTAAGGCGATAGTTCCGGGCTATGTTTGACTCCAGAGTTGAATCTGTCATCCCGCATTTCCTCAGCAAATCAAGCTACCCATCTCAAGTCTCATGAGCTGAGGACGGCAAAGTCCCTGTGGGCTTAGGACAGTCAAAGAAACCCCTGGGCTGCATGCTAAGCCCCTTTTCGGCTTCACTTTCCGAATCCTGCCCTAGCTTGCGATTAGTTTTTTTCTCACTTCTTGCCCCCATCTCCCACCTTGCCTCATGGTCTCCCCTCCTCTGCGCACCTGACAGTTTGCCTGCCCTTCCACTGCCTGTCTCCAGACTTTCCAAGGAGAAAAGGCAAAGCACTAAAGCGGGCCGGGCAACGGGTCAAGTTCCGCTTTCGGCGACTAGCAGGGAGGTAGCGTGGCCGAGCGGTCTAAGGCGCTGGATTAAGGCTCCAGTCTCTTCGGAGGCGTGGGTTCAAATCCCACCGCTGCCACTTTTCCTGGCCTTGCATTTTAAAGAAGAACGTAACGTTGACCTCTTCCTTCATTAGTGCCACCTCTGTCGCAATGAGCAAGCGGATGGTATGCCACACCCTGCAGGAAAAAGGTTTCGCTTCTGACGTCTTGCTTTTCTGGACATCCAGTCTCAAGTTTCCCATCTGGAACGGCGCTCCCTGCTGCTTTGTGAAGGCTTGCTGCAAGACCCTTCGAAACCCAGGAGCTCTTGCGTTGAGCTGTGACGCGTCCTGGGAAGACCTCCCGTTGCAGCGGAATGAGCCCCACTTCCAGGGCGTGCTGGTAGCAAATTTCCCACAGCCCACAGGGAGCAAACGATCCCAGGTGTGATGTATCACCAGGAGAGGCTGAGATGAGAGTAGGGGTTCACGCGTGTGCCCGGACCGAGGTTAATGATGGGATTAGAGCTAGGGTTAGATGCAGGGAAAGAGTGAGAGTTATAATTAGGGATAAAGCTAAGAGGTGATCATTACTCGTCATGTAACATGATACAAAGGGTCAGAAGAGGAACTGATTCAGGGTTACAATTTGGACTTCGCAGACAACAGGAGCACTAAATGGTGCTGAGGGGGACTCAATAAAGTGGACCGGCCGCCTAATGTAAGCAATTGTGCACAAATATTGTACGATGACTAGCGTTGCCGGTGCTTTTTTCTTAAAGAGTCAGTTCTTGGCACCCATTCCCTACTTGACTCAGCCTAATCTTCAAGAATATTTGTCAAGAACTAAAAAAAATCCAGAAAAGGTTTAACCTCCCCGTCGGGGAATTGAGCCCCGGTCTCCCGCGTGACAGGCGGGGATACTGACCACTATACTAACGAGGAGACGTGAGGGCATGAAATGAACAGCTGCTGATGTCTGCACAGCATCCAGCGACCACCTAGCTGGCCTAGGGGGTCTCATTTTCCCCCGTCAAACGGCTTGCCCGATCTAAGGCTAATTTCTTTCTTTTTATCGGCACCAGGCTTAAAACTCAGTTTAAGGCGATAGTTCCGGGCTATGTTTGACTCCAGAGTTGAATCTGTCATCCCGCATTTCCTCAGCAAATCAAGCTACCCATCTCAAGTCTCATGAGCTGAGGACGGCAAAGTCCCTGTGGGCTTAGGACAGTCAAAGAAACCCCTGGGCTGCATGCTAAGCCCCTTTTCGGCTTCACTTTCCGAATCCTGCCCTAGCTTGCGATTAGTTTTTTTCTCACTTCTTGCCCCCATCTCCCACCTTGCCTCATGGTCTCCCCTCCTCTGCGCACCTGACAGTTTGCCTGCCCTTCCACTGCCTGTCTCCAGACTTTCCAAGGAGAAAAGGCAAAGCACTAAAGCGGGCCGGGCAACGGGTCAAGTTCCGCTTTCGGCGACTAGCAGGGAGGTAGCGTGGCCGAGCGGTCTAAGGCGCTGGATTAAGGCTCCAGTCTCTTCGGAGGCGTGGGTTCAAATCCCACCGCTGCCACTTTTCCTGGCCTTGCATTTTAAAGAAGAACGTAACGTTGACCTCTTCCTTCATTAGTGCCACCTCTGTCGCAATGAGCAAGCGGATGGTATGCCACACCCTGCAGGAAAAAGGTTTCGCTTCTGACGTCTTGCTTTTCTGGACATCCAGTCTCAAGTTTCCCATCTGGAACGGCGCTCCCTGCTGCTTTGTGAAGGCTTGCTGCAAGACCCTTCGAAACCCAGGAGCTCTTGCGTTGAGCTGTGACGCGTCCTGGGAAGACCTCCCGTTGCAGCGGAATGAGCCCCACTTCCAGGGCGTGCTGGTAGCAAATTTCCCACAGCCCACAGGGAGCAAACGATCCCAGGTGTGATGTATCACCAGGAGAGGCTGAGATGAGAGTAGGGGTTCACGCGTGTGCCCGGACCGAGGTTAATGATGGGATTAGAGCTAGGGTTAGATGCAGGGAAAGAGTGAGAGTTATAATTAGGGATAAAGCTAACAGGTGATCATTACTCGTCATGTAACATGATACAAAGGGTCAGAAGAGGAACTGATTCAGGGTTACAATTTGGACTTCGCAGACAACAGGAGCACTAAATGGTGCTGAGGGGGACTCAATAAAGTGGACCGGCCGCCTAATGTAAGCAATTGTGCACAAATATTGTACGATGACTAGCGTTGCCGGTGCTTTTTTCTTAAAGAGTCAGTTCTTGGCACCCATTCCCTACTTGACTCAGCCTAATCTTCAAGAATATTTGTCAAGAACTAAAAAAAATCCAGAAAAGGTTTAACCTCGGGGATACTGACCACTATACTAACGAGGAGACGTGAGGGCATGAAATGAACAGCTGCTGATGTCTGCACAGCATCCAGCGACCACCTAGCTGGCCTAGGGGGGTCTCATTTTCCCCGTCAAACGGCTTGCCCGATCTAAGGCTAATTTCTTTCTTTTTATCGGCACCAGGCTTAAAACTCAGTTTAAGGCGATAGTTCCGGGCTATGTTTGACTCCAGAGTTGAATCTGTCATCCCGCATTTCCTCAGCAAATCAAGCTACCCATCTCAAGTCTCATGAGCTGAGGACGGCAAAGTCCCTGTGGGCTTAGGACAGTCAAAGAAACCCCTGGGCTGCATGCTAAGCCCCTTTTCGGCTTCACTTTCCGAATCCTGCCCTAGCTTGCGATTAGTTTTTTTCTTACTTCTTGCCCCCATCTCCCACCTTGCCTCATGGTCTCCCCTCCTCTGCGCACCTGACAGTTTGCCTGCCCTTCCACTGCCTGTCTCCAGACTTTCCAAGGAGAAAAGGCAAAGCACTAAAGCGGGCCGGGCAACGGGTCAAGTTCCGCTTTCGGCGACTAGCAGGGAGGTAGCGTGGCCGAGCGGTCTAAGGCGCTGGATTAAGGCTCCAGTCTCTTCGGAGGCGTGGGTTCAAATCCCACCGCTGCCACTTTTCCTGGCCTTGCATTTTAAAGAAGAACGTAACGTTGACCTCTTCCTTCATTAGTGCCACCTCTGTCGCAATGAGCAAGCGGATGGTATGCCACACCCTGCAGGAAAAAGGTTTCGCTTCTGACGTCTTGCTTTTCTGGACATCCAGTCTCAAGTTTCCCATCTGGAACGGCGCTCCCTGCTGCTTTGTGAAGGCTTGCTGCAAGAGCCTTCGAAACCCAGGAGCTCTTGCGTTGAGCTGTGACGCGTCCTGGGAAGACCTCCCGTTGCAGCGGAATGAGCCCCACTTCCAGGGCGTGCTGGTAGCAAATTTCCCACAGCCCACAGGGAGCAAACGATCCCAGGTGTGATGTATCACCAGGAGAGGCTGAGACGAGAGTAGGGGTTCACGCGTGTGCCCGGACCGAGGTTAATGATGGGATTAGAGCTAGGGTTAGATGCAGGGAAAGAGTGAGAGTTATAATTAGGGATAAAGCTAACAGGTGATCATTACTCGTCATGTAACATGATACAAAGGGTCAGAAGAGGAACTGATTCAGGGTTACAATTTGGACTTCGCAGACAACAGGAGCACTAAATGGTGCTGAGGGGGACTCAATAAAGTGGACCGGCCGCCTAATGTAAGCAATTGTGCACAAATATTGTACGATGACTAGCGTTGCCGGTGCTTTTTTCTTAAAGAGTCAGTTCTTGGCACCCATTCCCTACTTGACTCAGCCTAATCTTCAAGAATATTTGTCAAGAACTAAAAAAAATCCAGAAAAGGTTTAACCTCCCCGTCGGGGAATTGAACCCCGGTCTCCCGCGTGACAGGCGGGGATACTGACCACTATACTAACGAGGAGACGTGAGGGCATGAAATGAACAGCTGCTGATGTCTGCACAGCATCCAGCGACCACCTAGCTGGCCTAGGGGGTCTCATTTTCCCCCGTCAAACGGCTTGCCCGATCTAAGGCTAATTTCTTTCTTTTTATCGGCACCAGGCTTAAAACTCAGTTTAAGGCGATAGTTCCGGGCTATGTTTGACTCCAGAGTTGAATCTGTCATCCCGCATTTCCTCAGCAAATCAAGCTACCCATCTCAAGTCTCATGAGCTGAGGACGGCAAAGTCCCTGTGGGCTTAGGACAGTCAAAGAAACCCCTGGGCTGCATGCTAAGCCCCTTTTCGGCTTCACTTTCCGAATCCTGCCCTAGCTTGCGATTAGTTTTTTTCTCACTTCTTGCCCCCATCTCCCACCTTGCCTCATGGTCTCCCCTCCTCTGCGCACCTGACAGTTTGCCTGCCCTTCCACTGCCTGTCTCCAGACTTTCCAAGGAGAAAAGGCAAAGCACTAAAGCGGGCCGGGCAACGGGTCAAGTTCCGCTTTCGGCGACTAGCAGGGAGGTAGCGTGGCCGAGCGGTCTAAGGCGCTGGATTAAGGCTCCAGTCTCTTCGGAGGCGTGGGTTCAAATCCCACCGCTGCCACTTTTCCTAGCCTTGCATTTTAAAGAAGAACGTAACGTTGACCTCTTCCTTCATTAGTGCCACCTCTGTCGCAATGAGCAAGCGGATGGTATGCCACACCCTGCAGGAAAAAGGTTTCGCTTCTGACGTCTTGCTTTTCTGGACATCCAGTCTCAAGTTTCCCATCTGGAACGGCGCTCCCTGCTGCTTTGTGAAGGCTTGCTGCAAGAGCCTTCGAAACCCAGGAGCTCTTGCGTTGAGCTGTGACGCGTCCTGGGAAGACCTCCCGTTGCAGCGGAATGAGCCCCACTTCCAGGGCGTGCTGGTAGCAAATTTCCCACAGCCCACAGGGAGCAAACGATCCCAGGTGTGATGTATCACCAGGAGAGGCTGAGACGAGAGTAAGGGTTCACGCGTGTGCCCGGACCGAGGTTAATGATGGGATTAGAGCTAGGGTTAGATGCAGGGAAAGAGTGAGAGTTATAATTAGGGATAAAGCTAACAGGTGATCATTACTCGTCATGTAACATGATACAAAGGGTCAGAAGAGGAACTGATTCAGGGTTACAATTTGGACTTCGCAGACAACAGGAGCACTAAATGGTGCTGAGGGGGACTCAATAAAGTGGACCGGCCGCCTAATGTAAGCAATTGTGCACAAATATTGTACGATGACTAGCGTTGCCGGTGCTTTTTTCTTAAAGAGTCAGTTCTTGGCACCCATTCCCTACTTGACTCAGCCTAATCTTCAAGAATATTTGTCAAGAACTAAAAAAAATCCAGAAAAGGTTTAACCTCCCCGTCGGGGAATTGAACCCCGGTCTCCCGCGTGACAGGCGGGGATACTGACCACTATACTAACGAGGAGAAGTGAGGGCATGAAATGAACAGCTGCTGATGTCTGCACAGCATCCAGCGACCACCTAGCTGGCCTAGGGGGGTCTCATTTTCCCCCGTCAAACGGCTTGCCCGATCTAAGGCTAATTTCTTTCTTTTTATCGGCACCAGGCTTAAAACTCAGTTTAAGGCGATAGTTCCGGGCTATGTTTGACTCCAGAGTTGAATCTGTCATCCCGCATTTCCTCAGCAAATCAAGCTACCCATATCAAGTCTCATGAGCTGAGGACGGCAAAGTCCCTGTGGGCTTAGGACAGTCAAAGAAACCCCTGGGCTGCATGCTAAGCCCCTTTTCGGCTTCACTTTCCGAATCCTGCCCTAGCTTGCGATTAGTTTTTTTCTCACTTCTTGCCCCCATCTCCCACCTTGCCTCATGGTCTCCCCTCCTCTGCGCACCTGACAGTTTGCCTGCCCTTCCACTGCCTGTCTCCAGACTTTCCAAGGAGAAAAGGCAAAGCACTAAAGCGGGCCGGGCAACGGGTCAAGTTCCGCTTTCGGCAACTAGCAGGGAGGTAGCGTGGCCGAGCGGTCTAAGGCGCTGGATTAAGGCTCCAGTCTCTTCGGAGGCGTGGGTTCAAATCCCACCGCTGCCACTTTTCCTGGCCTTGCATTTTAAAGAAGAACGTAACGTTGACCTCTTCCTTAATTAGTGCCACCTCTGTCGCAATGAGCAAGCGGATGGTATGCCACACCCTGCAGGAAAAAGGTTTCGCTTCTGACGTCTTGCTTTTCTGGACATCCAGTCTCAAGTTTCCCATCTGGAACGGCGCTCCCTGCTGCTTTGTGAAGGCTTGCTGCAAGAGCCTTCGAAACCCAGGAGCTCTTGCGTTGAGCTGTGACGCGTCCTGGGAAGACCTCCCGTTGCAGCGGAATGAGCCCCACTTCCAGGGCGTGCTGGTAGCAAATTTCCCACAGCCCACAGGGAGCAAACGATCCCAGGTGTGATGTATCACCAGGAGAGGCTGAGATGAGAGTAGGGGTTCACGCGTGTGCCCGGACCGAGGTTAATGATGGGATTAGAGCTAGGGTTAGATGCAGGGAAAGAGTGAGAGTTATAATTAGGGATAAAGCTAACAGGTGATCATTACTCGTCATGTAACATGATACAAAGGGTCAGAAGAGGAACTGATTCAGGGTTACAATTTGGACTTCGCAGACAACAGGAGCACTAAATGGTGCTGAGGGGGACTCAATAAAGTGGACCGGCCGCCTAATGTAAGCAATTGTGCACAAATATTGTACGATGACTAGCGTTGCCGGTGCTTTTTTCTTAAAGAGTCAGTTCTTGGCACCCATTCCCTACTTGACTCAGCCTAATCTTCAAGAATATTTGTCAAGAACTAAAAAAAATCCAGAAAAGGTTTAACCTCCCCGTCGGGGAATTGAGCCCCGGTCTCCCGCGTGACAGGCGGGGATACTGACCACTATACTAACGAGGAGACGTGAGGGCATGAAATGAACAGCTGCTGATGTCTGCACAGCATCCAGCGACCACCTAGCTGGCCTAGGGGGTCTCATTTTCCCCCGTCAAACGGCTTGCCCGATCTAAGGCTAATTTCTTTCTTTTTATCGGCACCAGGCTTAAAACTCAGTTTAAGGCGATAGTTCCGGGCTATGTTTGACTCCAGAGTTGAATCTGTCATCCCGCATTTCCTCAGCAAATCAAGCTACCCATCTCAAGTCTCATGAGCTGAGGACGGCAAAGTCCCTGTGGGCTTAGGACAGTCAAAGAAACCCCTGGGCTGCATGCTAAGCCCCTTTTCGGCTTCACTTTCCGAATCCTGCCCTAGCTTGCGATTAGTTTTTTTCTCACTTCTTGCCCCCATCTCCCACCTTGCCTCATGGTCTCCCCTCCTCTGCGCACCTGACAGTTTGCCTGCCCTTCCACTGCCTGTCTCCAGACTTTCCAAGGAGAAAAGGCAAAGCACTAAAGCGGGCCGGGCAACGGGTCAAGTTCCGCTTTCGGCGACTAGCAGGGAGGTAGCGTGGCCGAGCGGTCTAAGGCGCTGGATTAAGGCTCCAGTCTCTTCGGAGGCGTGGGTTCAAATCCCACCGCTGCCACTTTTCCTGGCCTTGCATTTTAAAGAAGAACGTAACGTTGACCTCTTCCTTCATTAGTGCCACCTCTGTCGCAATGAGCAAGCGGATGGTATGCCACACCCTGCAGGAAAAAGGTTTCGCTTCTGACGTCTTGCTTTTCTGGACATCCAGTCTCAAGTTTCCCATCTGGAACGGCGCTCCCTGCTGCTTTGTGAAGGCTTGCTGCAAGAGCCTTCGAAACCCAGGAGCTCTTGCGTTGAGCTGTGACGCGTCCTGGGAAGACCTCCCGTTGCAGCGGAATGAGCCCCACTTCCAGGGCGTGCTGGTAGCAAATTTCCCACAGCCCACAGGGAGCAAACGATCCCAGGTGTGATGTATCACCAGGAGAGGCTGAGATGAGAGTAGGGGTTCACGCGTGTGCCCGGACCGAGGTTAATGATGGGATTAGAGCTAGGGTTAGATGCAGGGAAAGAGTGAGAGTTATAATTAGGGATAAAGCTAACAGGTGATCATTACTCGTCATGTAACATGATACAAAGGGTCAGAAGAGGAACTGATTCAGGGTTACAATTTGGACTTCGCAGACAACAGGAGCACTAAATGGTGCTGAGGGGGACTCAATAAAGTGGACCGGCCGCCTAATGTAAGCAATTGTGCACAAATATTGTACGATGACTAGCGTTGCCGGTGCTTTTTTCTTAAAGAGTCAGTTCTTGGCACCCATTCCCTACTTGACTCAGCCTAATCTTCAAGAATATTTGTCAAGAACTAAAAAAAATCCAGAAAAGGTTTAACCTCGGGGATACTGACCACTATACTAACGAGGAGACGTGAGGGCATGAAATGAACAGCTGCTGATGTCTGCACAGCATGCAGCGACCACCTAGCTGGCCTAGGGGGGTCTCATTTTCCCCGTCAAACGGCTTGCCCGATCTAAGGCTAATTTCTTTCTTTTTATCGGCACCAGGCTTAAAACTCAGTTTAAGGCGATAGTTCCGGGCTATGTTTGACTCCAGAGTTGAATCTGTCATCCCGCATTTCCTCAGCAAATCAAGCTACCCATCTCAAGTCTCATGAGCTGAGGACGGCAAAGTCCCTGTGGGCTTAGGACAGTCAAAGAAACCCCTGGGCTGCATGCTAAGCCCCTTTTCGGCTTCACTTTCCGAATCCTGCCCTAGCTTGCGATTAGTTTTTTTCTCACTTCTTGCCCCCATCTCCCACCTTGCCTCATGGTCTCCCCTCCTCTGCGCACCTGACAGTTTGCCTGCCCTTCCACTGCCTGTCTCCAGACTTTCCAAGGAGAAAAGGCAAAGCACTAAAGCGGGCCGGGCAACGGGTCAAGTTCCGCTTTCAGCGACTAGCAGGGAGGTAGCGTGGCCGAGCGGTCTAAGGCGCTGGATTAAGGCTCCAGTCTCTTCGGAGGCGTGGGTTCAAATCCCACCGCTGCCACTTTTCCTGGCCTTGCATTTTAAAGAAGAACATAACGTTGACCTCTTCCTTCATTAGTGCCACCTCTGTCGCAATGAGCAAGCGGATGGTATGCCACACCCTGCAGGAAAAAGGTTTCGCTTCTGACGTCTTGCTTTTCTGGACATCCAGTCTCAAGTTTCCCATCTGGAACGGCGCTCCCTGCTGCTTTGTGAAGGCTTGCTGCAAGAGCCTTCGAAACCCAGGAGCTCTTGCGTTGAGCTGTGACGCGTCCTGGGAAGACCTCCCGTTGCAGCGGAATGAGCCCCACTTCCAGGGCGTGCTGGTAGCAAATTTCCCACAGCCCACAGGGAGCAAACGATCCCAGGTGTGATGTATCACCAGGAGAGGCTGAGACGAGAGTAGGGGTTCACGCGTGTGCCCGGACCGAGGTTAATGATGGGATTAGAGATAGGGTTAGATGCAGGGAAAGAGTGAGAGTTATAATTAGGGATAAAGCTAACAGGTGATCATTACTCGTCATGTAACATGATACAAAGGGTCAGAAGAGGAACTGATTCAGGGTTACAATTTGGACTTCGCAGACAACAGGAGCACTAAATGGTGCTGAGGGGGACTCAATAAAGTGGACCGGCCGCCTAATGTAAGCAATTGTGCACAAATATTGTACGATGACTAGCGTTGCCGGTGCTTTTTTCTTAAAGAGTCAGTTCTTGGCACCCATTCCCTACTTGACTCAGCCTAATCTTCAAGAATATTTGTCAAGAACTAAAAAAAATCCAGAAAAGGTTTAACCTCCCCGGTCTCCCGCGTGACAGGCGGGGATACTGACCACTATACTAACGAGGAGACGTGAGGGCATGAAATGAACAGCTGCTGATGTCTGCACAGCATCCAGCGACCACCTAGATGGCCTAGGGGGTCTCATTTTCCCCCGTCAAACGGCTTGCCCGATCTAAGGCTAATTTCTTTCTTTTTATCGGCACCAGGCTTAAAACTCAGTTTAAGGCGATAGTTCCGGGCTATGTTTGACTCCAGAGTTGAATCTGTCATCCCGCATTTCCTCAGCAAATCAAGCTACCCATCTCAAGTCTCATGAGCTGAGGACGGCAAAGTCCCTGTGGGCTTAGGACAGTCAAAGAAACCCCTGGGCTGCATGCTAAGCCCCTTTTCGGCTTCACTTTCCGAATCCTGCCCTAGCTTGCGATTAGTTTTTTTCTCACTTCTTGCCCCCAACTCCCACCTTGCCTCATGGTCTCCCCTCCTCTGCGCACCTGACAGTTTGCCTGCCCTTCCACTGCCTGTCTCCAGACTTTCCAAGGAGAAAAGGCAAAGCACTAAAGCGGGCCGGGCAACGGGTCAAGTTCCGCTTTCGGCGACTAGCAGGGAGGTAGCGTGGCCGAGCGGTCTAAGGCGCTGGATTAAGGCTCCAGTCTCTTCGGAGGCGTGGGTTCAAATCCCACCGCTGCCACTTTTCCTGGCCTTGCATTTTAAAGAAGAACGTAACGTTGACCTCTTCCTTCATTAGTGCCACCTCTGTCGCAATGAGCAAGCGGATGGTATGCCACACCCTGCAGGAAAAAGGTTTCGCTTCTGACGTCTTGCTTTTCTGGACATCCAGTCTCAAGTTTCCCATCTGGAACGGCGCTCCCTGCTGCTTTGTGAAGGCTTGCTGCAAGAGCCTTCGAAACCCAGGAGCTCTTGCGTTGAGCTGTGACGCGTCCTGGGAAGACCTCCCGTTGCAGCGGAATGAGCCCCACTTCCAGGGCGTGCTGGTAGCAAATTTCCCACAGCCCACAGGGAGCAAACGATCCCAGGTGTGATGTATCACCAGGAGAGGCTGAGATGAGATTAAGGGTTCACGCGTGTGCCCGGACCGAGGTTAATGATGGTATTAGAGCTAGGGTTAGATGCAGGGAAAGAGTGAGAGTTATAATTAGGGATAAAGCTAACAGGTGATCATTACTCGTCATGTAACATGATACAAAGGGTCAGAAGAGGAACTGATTCAGGGTTACAATTTGGACTTCGCAGACAACAGGAGCACTAAATGGTGCTGAGGGGGACTCAATAAAGTGGACCGGCCGCCTAATGTAAGCAATTGTGCACAAATATTGTACGATGACTAGCGTTGCCGGTGCTTTTTTCTTAAAGAGTCAGTTCTTGGCACCCATTCCCTACTTGACTCAGCCTAATCTTCAAGAATATTTGTCAAGAACTAAAAAAAATCCAGAAAAGGTTTAACCTCCCCGTCGGGGAATTGAACCCCGGTCTCCCGCGTGACAGGCGGGGATACTGACCACTATACTAACGAGGAGACGTGAGGGCATGAAATGAACCGCTGCTGATGTCTGCACAGCATCCAGCGACCACCTAGATGGCCTAGGGGGTCTCATTTTCCCCCGTCAAACGGCTTGCCCGATCTAAGGCTAATTTCTTTCTTTTTATCGGCACCAGGCTTAAAACTCAGTTTAAGGCGATAGTTCCGGGCTATGTTTGACTCCAGAGTTGAATCTGTCATCCCGCATTTCCTCAGCAAATCAAGCTACCCATCTCAAGTCTCATGAGCTGAGGACGGCAAAGTCCCTGTGGGCTTAGGACAGTCAAAGAAACCCCTGGGCTGCATGCTAAGCCCCTTTTCGGCTTCACTTTCCGAATCCTGCCCTAGCTTGCGATTAGTTTTTTTCTCACTTCTTGCCCCCATCTCCCACCTTGCCTCATGGTCTCCCCTCCTCTGCGCACCTGACAGTTTGCCTGCCCTTCCACTGCCTGTCTCCAGACTTTCCAAGGAGAAAAGGCAAAGCACTAAAGCGGGCCGGGCAACGGGTCAAGTTCCGCTTTCGGCGACTAGCAGGGAGGTAGCGTGGCCGAGCGGTCTAAGGCGCTGGATTAAGGCTCCAGTCTCTTCGGAGGCGTGGGTTCAAATCCCACCGCTGCCACTTTTCCTGGCCTTGCATTTTAAAGAAGAACGTAACGTTGACCTCTTCCTTCATTAGTGCCACCTCTGTCGCAATGAGCAAGCGGATGGTATGCCACACCCTGCAGGAAAAAGGTTTCGCTTCTGACGTCTTGCTTTTCTGGACATCCAGTCTCAAGTTTCCCATCTGGAACGGCGCTCCCTGCTGCTTTGTGAAGGCTTGCTGCAAGAGCCTTCGAAACCCAGGAGCTCTTGCGTTGAGCTGTGACGCGTCCTGGGAAGACCTCCCGTTGCAGCGGAATGAGCCCCACTTCCAGGGCGTGCTGGTAGCAAATTTCCCACAGCCCACAGGGAGCAAACGATCCCAGGTGTGATGTATCACCAGGAGAGGCTGAGATGAGAGTAAGGGTTCACGCGTGTGCCCGGACCGAGGTTAATGATGGGATTAGAGCTAGGGTTAGATGCAGGGAAAGAGTGAGAGTTATAATTAGGGATAAAGCTAACAGGTGATCATTACTCGTCATGTAACATGATACAAAGGGTCAGAAGAGGAACTGATTCAGGGTTACAATTTGGACTTCGCAGACAACAGGAGCACTAAATGGTGCTGAGGGGGACTCAATAAAGTGGACCGGCCGCCTAATGTAAGCAATTGTGCACAAATATTGTACGATGACTAGCGTTGCCGGTGCTTTTTTCTTAAAGAGTCAGTTCTTGGCACCCATTCCCTACTTGACTCAGCCTAATCTTCAAGAATATTTGTCAAGAACTAAAAAAAATCCAGAAAAGGTTTAACCTCCCCGTCGGGGAATTGAACCCCGGTCTCCCGCGTGACAGGCGGGGATACTGACCACTATACTAACGAGGAGACGTGAGGGCATGAAATGAACAGCTGCTGATGTCTGCACAGCATCCAGCGACCACCTAGCTGGCCTAGGGGGGTCTCATTTTCCCCCGTCAAACGGCTTGCCCGATCTAAGGCTAATTTCTTTCTTTTTATCGGCACCAGGCTTAAAACTCAGTTTAAGGCGATAGTTCCGGGCTATGTTTGACTCCAGAGTTGAATCTGTCATCCCGCATTTCCTCAGCAAATCAAGCTACCCATATCAAGTCTCATGAGCTGAGGACGGCAAAGTCCCTGTGGGCTTAGGACAGTCAAAGAAACCCCTGGGCTGCATGCTAAGCCCCTTTTCGGCTTCACTTTCCGAATCCTGCCCTAGCTTGCGATTAGTTTTTTTCTCACTTCTTGCCCCCATCTCCCACCTTGCCTCATGGTCTCCCCTCCTCTGCGCACCTGACAGTTTGCCTGCCCTTCCACTGCCTGTCTCCAGACTTTCCAAGGAGAAAAGGCAAAGCACTAAAGCGGGCCGGGCAACGGGTCAAGTTCCGCTTTCGGCGACTAGCAGGGAGGTAGCGTGGCCGAGCGGTCTAAGGCGCTGGATTAAGGCTCCAGTCTCTTCGGAGGCGTGGGTTCAAATCCCACCGCTGCCACTTTTCCTGGCCTTGCATTTTAAAGAAGAACGTAACGTTGACCTCTTCCTTCATTAGTGCCACCTCTGTCGCAATGAGCAAGCGGATGGTATGCCACACCCTGCAGGAAAAAGGTTTCGCTTCTGACGTCTTGCTTTTCTGGACATCCAGTCTCAAGTTTCCCATCTGGAACGGCGCTCCCTGCTGCTTTGTGAAGGCTTGCTGCAAGAGCCTTCGAAACCCAGGAGCTCTTGCGTTGAGCTGTGACGCGTCCTGGGAAGACCTCCCGTTGCAGCGGAATGAGCCCCACTTCCAGGGCGTGCTGGTAGCAAATTTCCCACAGCCCACAGGGAGCAAACGATCCCAGGTGTGATGTATCACCAGGAGAGGCTGAGATGAGAGTAGGGGTTCACGCGTGTGCCCGGACCGAGGTTAATGATGGGATTAGAGCTAGGGTTAGATGCAGGGAAAGAGTGAGAGTTATAATTAGGGATAAAGCTAACAGGTGATCATTACTCGTCATGTAACATGATACAAAGGGTCAGAAGAGGAACTGATTCAGGGTTACAATTTGGACTTCGCAGACAACAGGAGCACTAAATGGTGCTGAGGGGGACTCAATAAAGTGGACCGGCCGCCTAATGTAAGCAATTGTGCACAAATATTGTACGATGACTAGCGTTGCCGGTGCTTTTTTCTTAAAGAGTCAGTTCTTGGCACCCATTCCCTACTTGACTCAGCCTAATCTTCAAGAATATTTGTCAAGAACTAAAAAAAATCCAGAAAAGGTTTAACCTCCCCGTCGGGGAATTGAGCCCCGGTCTCCCGCGTGACAGGCGGGGATACTGACCACTATACTAACGAGGAGACGTGAGGGCATGAAATGAACAGCTGCTGATGTCTGCACAGCATCCAGCGACCACCTAGCTGGCCTAGGGGGTCTCATTTTCCCCCGTCAAACGGCTTGCCCGATCTAAGGCTAATTTCTTTCTTTTTATCGGCACCAGGCTTAAAACTCAGTTTAAGGCGATAGTTCCGGGCTATGTTTGACTCCAGAGTTGAATCTGTCATCCCGCATTTCCTCAGCAAATCAAGCTACCCATCTCAAGTCTCATGAGCTGAGGACGGCAAAGTCCCTGTGGGCTTAGGACAGTCAAAGAAACCCCTGGGCTGCATGCTAAGCCCCTTTTCGGCTTCACTTTCCGAATCCTGCCCTAGCTTGCGATTAGTTTTTTTCTCACTTCTTGCCCCCATCTCCCACCTTGCCTCATGGTCTCCCCTCCTCTGCGCACCTGACAGTTTGCCTGCCCTTCCACTGCCTGTCTCCAGACTTTCCAAGGAGAAAAGGCAAAGCACTAAAGCGGGCCGGGCAACGGGTCAAGTTCCGCTTTCGGCGACTAGCAGGGAGGTAGCGTGGCCGAGCGGTCTAAGGCGCTGGATTAAGGCTCCAGTCTCTTCGGAGGCGTGGGTTCAAATCCCACCGCTGCCACTTTTCCTGGCCTTGCATTTTAAAGAAGAACGTAACGTTGACCTCTTCCTTCATTAGTGCCACCTCTGTCGCAATGAGCAAGCGGATGGTATGCCACACCCTGCAGGAAAAAGGTTTCGCTTCTGACGTCTTGCTTTTCTGGACATCCAGTCTCAAGTTTCCCATCTGGAACGGCGCTCCCTGCTGCTTTGTGAAGGCTTGCTGCAAGAGCCTTCGAAACCCAGGAGCTCTTGCGTTGAGCTGTGACGCGTCCTGGGAAGACCTCCCGTTGCAGCGGAATGAGCCCCACTTCCAGGGCGTGCTGGTAGCAAATTTCCCACAGCCCACAGGGAGCAAACGATCCCAGGTGTGATGTATCACCAGGAGAGGCTGAGATGAGAGTAGGGGTTCACGCGTGTGCCCGGACCGAGGTTAATGATGGGATTAGAGCTAGGGTTAGATGCAGGGAAAGAGTGAGAGTTATAATTAGGGATAAAGCTAACAGGTGATCATTACTCGTCATGTAACATGATACAAAGGGTCAGAAGAGGAACTGATTCAGGGTTACAATTTGGACTTCGCAGACAACAGGAGCACTAAATGGTGCTGAGGGGGACTCAATAAAGTGGACCGGCCGCCTAATGTAAGCAATTGTGCACAAATATTGTACGATGACTAGCGTTGCCGGTGCTTTTTTCTTAAAGAGTCAGTTCTTGGCACCCATTCCCTACTTGACTCAGCCTAATCTTCAAGAATATTTGTCAAGAACTAAAAAAAATCCAGAAAAGGTTTAACCTCGGGGATACTGACCACTATACTAACGAGGAGACGTGAGGGCATGAAATGAACAGCTGCTGATGTCTGCACAGCATCCAGCGACCACCTAGCTGGCCTAGGGGGGTCTCATTTTCCCCGTCAAACGGCTTGCCCGATCTAAGGCTAATTTCTTTCTTTTTATCGGCACCAGGCTTAAAACTCAGTTTAAGGCGATAGTTCCGGGCTATGTTTGACTCCAGAGTTGAATCTGTCATCCCGCATTTCCTCAGCAAATCAAGCTACCCATCTCAAGTCTCATGAGCTGAGGACGGCAAAGTCCCTGTGGGCTTAGGACAGTCAAAGAAACCCCTGGGCTGCATGCTAAGCCCCTTTTCGGCTTCACTTTCCGAATCCTGCCCTAGCTTGCGATTAGTTTTTTTCTCACTTCTTGCCCCCATCTCCCACCTTGCCTCATGGTCTCCCCTCCTCTGCGCACCTGACAGTTTGCCTGCCCTTCCACTGCCTGTCTCCAGACTTTCCAAGGAGAAAAGGCAAAGCACTAAAGCGGGCCGGGCAACGGGTCAAGTTCCGCTTTCAGCGACTAGCAGGGAGGTAGCGTGGCCGAGCGGTCTAAGGCGCTGGATTAAGGCTCCAGTCTCTTCGGAGGCGTGGGTTCAAATCCCACCGCTGCCACTTTTCCTGGCCTTGCATTTTAAAGAAGAACATAACGTTGACCTCTTCCTTCATTAGTGCCACCTCTGTCGCAATGAGCAAGCGGATGGTATGCCACACCCTGCAGGAAAAAGGTTTCGCTTCTGACGTCTTGCTTTTCTGGACATCCAGTCTCAAGTTTCCCATCTGGAACGGCGCTCCCTGCTGCTTTGTGAAGGCTTGCTGCAAGAGCCTTCGAAACCCAGGAGCTCTTGCGTTGAGCTGTGACGCGTCCTGGGAAGACCTCCCGTTGCAGCGGAATGAGCCCCACTTCCAGGGCGTGCTGGTAGCAAATTTCCCACAGCCCACAGGGAGCAAACGATCCCAGGTGTGATGTATCACCAGGAGAGGCTGAGACGAGAGTAGGGGTTCACGCGTGTGCCCGGACCGAGGTTAATGATGGGATTAGAGATAGGGTTAGATGCAGGGAAAGAGTGAGAGTTATAATTAGGGATAAAGCTAACAGGTGATCATTACTCGTCATGTAACATGATACAAAGGGTCAGAAGAGGAACTGATTCAGGGTTACAATTTGGACTTCGCAGACAACAGGAGCACTAAATGGTGCTGAGGGGGACTCAATAAAGTGGACCGGCCGCCTAATGTAAGCAATTGTGCACAAATATTGTACGATGACTAGCGTTGCCGGTGCTTTTTTCTTAAAGAGTCAGTTCTTGGCACCCATTCCCTACTTGACTCAGCCTAATCTTCAAGAATATTTGTCAAGAACTAAAAAAAATCCAGAAAAGGTTTAACCTCCCCGTCGGGGAATTGAACCCCGGTCTCTCGCGTGACTGACCACTATACTAACGAGGAGACGTGAGGGCATGAAATGAACAGCTGCTGATGTCTGCACAGCATCCAGCGACCACCTAGATGGCCTAGGGGGTCTCATTTTCCCCCGTCAAACGGCTTGCCCGATCTAAGGCTAATTTCTTTCTTTTTATCGGCACCAGGCTTAAAACTCAGTTTAAGGCGATAGTTCCGGGCTATGTTTGACTCCAGAGTTGAATCTGTCATCCCGCATTTCCTCAGCAAATCAAGCTACCCATCTCAAGTCTCATGAGCTGAGGACGGCAAAGTCCCTGTGGGCTTAGGACAGTCAAAGAAACCCCTGGGCTGCATGCTAAGCCCCTTTTCGGCTTCACTTTCCGAATCCTGCCCTAGCTTGCGATTAGTTTTTTTCTCACTTCTTGCCCCCATCTCCCACCTTGCCTCATGGTCTCCCCTCCTCTGCGCACCTGACAGTTTGCCTGCCCTTCCACTGCCTGTCTCCAGACTTTCCAAGGAGAAAAGGCAAAGCACTAAAGCGGGCCGGGCAACGGGTCAAGTTCCGCTTTCGGCGACTAGCAGGGAGGTAGCGTGGCCGAGCGGTCTAAGGCGCTGGATTAAGGCTCCAGTCTCTTCGGAGGCGTGGGTTCAAATCCCACCGCTGCCACTTTTCCTGGCCTTGCATTTTAAAGAAGAACGTAACGTTGACCTCTTCCTTCATTAGTGCCACCTCTGTCGCAATGAGCAAGCGGATGGTATGCCACACCCTGCAGGAAAAAGGTTTCGCTTCTGACGTCTTGCTTTTCTGGACATCCAGTCTCAAGTTTCCCATCTGGAACGGCGCTCCCTGCTGCTTTGTGAAGGCTTGCTGCAAGAGCCTTCGAAACCCAGGAGCTCTTGCGTTGAGCTGTGACGCGTCCTGGGAAGACCTCCCGTTGCAGCGGAATGAGCCCCACTTCCAGGGCGTGCTGGTAGCAAATTTCCCACAGCCCACAGGGAGCAAACGATCCCAGGTGTGATGTATCACCAGGAGAGGCTGAGACGAGAGTAGGGGTTCACGCGTGTGCCCGGACCGAGGTTAATGATGGGATTAGAGCTAGGGTTAGATGCAGGGAAAGAGTGAGAGTTATAATTAGGGATAAAGCTAACAGGTGATCATTACTCGTCATGTAACATGATACAAAGGGTCAGAAGAGGAACTGATTCAGGGTTACAATTTGGACTTCGCAGACAACAGGAGCACTAAATGGTGCTGAGGGGGACTCAATAAAGTGGACCGGCCGCCTAATGTAAGCAATTGTGCACAAATATTGTACGATGACTAGCGTTGCCGGTGCTTTTTTCTTAAAGAGTCAGTTCTTGGCACCCATTCCCTACTTGACTCAGCCTAATCTTCAAGAATATTTGTCAAGAACTAAAAAAAATCCAGAAAAGGTTTAACCTCCCCGTCGGGGAATTGAACCCCGGTCTCCCGCGTGACAGGCGGGGATACTGACCACTATACTAACGAGGAGACGTGAGGGCATGAAATGAACAGCTGCTGATGTCTGCACAGCATCCAGCGACCACCTAGCTGGCCTAGGGGGGTCTCATTTTCCCCCGTCAAACGGCTTGCCCGATCTAAGGCTAATTTCTTTCTTTTTATCGGCACCAGGCTTAAAACTCAGTTTAAGGCGATAGTTCCGGGCTATGTTTGACTCCAGAGTTGAATCTGTCATCCCGCATTTCCTCAGCAAATCAAGCTACCCATATCAAGTCTCATGAGCTGAGGACGGCAAAGTCCCTGTGGGCTTAGGACAGTCAAAGAAACCCCTGGGCTGCATGCTAAGCCCCTTTTCGGCTTCACTTTCCGAATCCTGCCCTAGCTTGCGATTAGTTTTTTTCTCACTTCTTGCCCCCATCTCCCACCTTGCCTCATGGTCTCCCCTCCTCTGCGCACCTGACAGTTTGCCTGCCCTTCCACTGCCTGTCTCCAGACTTTCCAAGGAGAAAAGGCAAAGCACTAAAGCGGGCCGGGCAACGGGTCAAGTTCCGCTTTCGGCGACTAGCAGGGAGGTAGCGTGGCCGAGCGGTCTAAGGCGCTGGATTAAGGCTCCAGTCTCTTCGGAGGCGTGGGTTCAAATCCCACCGCTGCCACTTTTCCTGGCCTTGCATTTTAAAGAAGAACGTAACGTTGACCTCTTCCTTCATTAGTGCCACCTCTGTCGCAATGAGCAAGCGGATGGTATGCCACACCCTGCAGGAAAAAGGTTTCGCTTCTGACGTCTTGCTTTTCTGGACATCCAGTCTCAAGTTTCCCATCTGGAACGGCGCTCCCTGCTGCTTTGTGAAGGCTTGCTGCAAGAGCCTTCGAAACCCAGGAGCTCTTGCGTTGAGCTGTGACGCGTCCTGGGAAGACCTCCCGTTGCAGCGGAATGAGCCCCACTTCCAGGGCGTGCTGGTAGCAAATTTCCCACAGCCCACAGGGAGCAAACGATCCCAGGTGTGATGTATCACCAGGAGAGGCTGAGATGAGAGTAGGGGTTCACGCGTGTGCCCGGACCGAGGTTAATGATGGGATTAGAGCTAGGGTTAGATGCAGGGAAAGAGTGAGAGTTATAATTAGGGATAAAGCTAACAGGTGATCATTACTCGTCATGTAACATGATACAAAGGGTCAGAAGAGGAACTGATTCAGGGTTACAATTTGGACTTCGCAGACAACAGGAGCACTAAATGGTGCTGAGGGGGACTCAATAAAGTGGACCGGCCGCCTAATGTAAGCAATTGTGCACAAATATTGTACGATGACTAGCGTTGCCGGTGCTTTTTTCTTAAAGAGTCAGTTCTTGGCACCCATTCCCTACTTGACTCAGCCTAATCTTCAAGAATATTTGTCAAGAACTAAAAAAAATCCAGAAAAGGTTTAACCTCCCCGTCGGGGAATTGAGCCCCGGTCTCCCGCGTGACAGGCGGGGATACTGACCACTATACTAACGAGGAGACGTGAGGGCATGAAATGAACAGCTGCTGATGTCTGCACAGCATCCAGCGACCACCTAGCTGGCCTAGGGGGTCTCATTTTCCCCCGTCAAACGGCTTGCCCGATCTAAGGCTAATTTCTTTCTTTTTATCGGCACCAGGCTTAAAACTCAGTTTAAGGCGATAGTTCCGGGCTATGTTTGACTCCAGAGTTGAATCTGTCATCCCGCATTTCCTCAGCAAATCAAGCTACCCATCTCAAGTCTCATGAGCTGAGGACGGCAAAGTCCCTGTGGGCTTAGGACAGTCAAAGAAACCCCTGGGCTGCATGCTAAGCCCCTTTTCGGCTTCACTTTCCGAATCCTGCCCTAGCTTGCGATTAGTTTTTTTCTCACTTCTTGCCCCCATCTCCCACCTTGCCTCATGGTCTCCCCTCCTCTGCGCACCTGACAGTTTGCCTGCCCTTCCACTGCCTGTCTCCAGACTTTCCAAGGAGAAAAGGCAAAGCACTAAAGCGGGCCGGGCAACGGGTCAAGTTCCGCTTTCGGCGACTAGCAGGGAGGTAGCGTGGCCGAGCGGTCTAAGGCGCTGGATTAAGGCTCCAGTCTCTTCGGAGGCGTGGGTTCAAATCCCACCGCTGCCACTTTTCCTGGCCTTGCATTTTAAAGAAGAACGTAACGTTGACCTCTTCCTTCATTAGTGCCACCTCTGTCGCAATGAGCAAGCGGATGGTATGCCACACCCTGCAGGAAAAAGGTTTCGCTTCTGACGTCTTGCTTTTCTGGACATCCAGTCTCAAGTTTCCCATCTGGAACGGCGCTCCCTGCTGCTTTGTGAAGGCTTGCTGCAAGAGCCTTCGAAACCCAGGAGCTCTTGCGTTGAGCTGTGACGCGTCCTGGGAAGACCTCCCGTTGCAGCGGAATGAGCCCCACTTCCAGGGCGTGCTGGTAGCAAATTTCCCACAGCCCACAGGGAGCAAACGATCCCAGGTGTGATGTATCACCAGGAGAGGCTGAGATGAGAGTAGGGGTTCACGCGTGTGCCCGGACCGAGGTTAATGATGGGATTAGAGCTAGGGTTAGATGCAGGGAAAGAGTGAGAGTTATAATTAGGGATAAAGCTAACAGGTGATCATTACTCGTCATGTAACATGATACAAAGGGTCAGAAGAGGAACTGATTCAGGGTTACAATTTGGACTTCGCAGACAACAGGAGCACTAAATGGTGCTGAGGGGGACTCAATAAAGTGGACCGGCCGCCTAATGTAAGCAATTGTGCACAAATATTGTACGATGACTAGCGTTGCCGGTGCTTTTTTCTTAAAGAGTCAGTTCTTGGCACCCATTCCCTACTTGACTCAGCCTAATCTTCAAGAATATTTGTCAAGAACTAAAAAAAATCCAGAAAAGGTTTAACCTCGGGGATACTGACCACTATACTAACGAGGAGACGTGAGGGCATGAAATGAACAGCTGCTGATGTCTGCACAGCATCCAGCGACCACCTAGCTGGCCTAGGGGGGTCTCATTTTCCCCGTCAAACGGCTTGCCCGATCTAAGGCTAATTTCTTTCTTTTTATCGGCACCAGGCTTAAAACTCAGTTTAAGGCGATAGTTCCGGGCTATGTTTGACTCCAGAGTTGAATCTGTCATCCCGCATTTCCTCAGCAAATCAAGCTACCCATCTCAAGTCTCATGAGCTGAGGACGGCAAAGTCCCTGTGGGCTTAGGACAGTCAAAGAAACCCCTGGGCTGCATGCTAAGCCCCTTTTCGGCTTCACTTTCCGAATCCTGCCCTAGCTTGCGATTAGTTTTTTTCTCACTTCTTGCCCCCATCTCCCACCTTGCCTCATGGTCTCCCCTCCTCTGCGCACCTGACAGTTTGCCTGCCCTTCCACTGCCTGTCTCCAGACTTTCCAAGGAGAAAAGGCAAAGCACTAAAGCGGGCCGGGCAACGGGTCAAGTTCCGCTTTCAGCGACTAGCAGGGAGGTAGCGTGGCCGAGCGGTCTAAGGCGCTGGATTAAGGCTCCAGTCTCTTCGGAGGCGTGGGTTCAAATCCCACCGCTGCCACTTTTCCTGGCCTTGCATTTTAAAGAAGAACATAACGTTGACCTCTTCCTTCATTAGTGCCACCTCTGTCGCAATGAGCAAGCGGATGGTATGCCACACCCTGCAGGAAAAAGGTTTCGCTTCTGACGTCTTGCTTTTCTGGACATCCAGTCTCAAGTTTCCCATCTGGAACGGCGCTCCCTGCTGCTTTGTGAAGGCTTGCTGCAAGAGCCTTCGAAACCCAGGAGCTCTTGCGTTGAGCTGTGACGCGTCCTGGGAAGACCTCCCGTTGCAGCGGAATGAGCCCCACTTCCAGGGCGTGCTGGTAGCAAATTTCCCACAGCCCACAGGGAGCAAACGATCCCAGGTGTGATGTATCACCAGGAGAGGCTGAGACGAGAGTAGGGGTTCACGCGTGTGCCCGGACCGAGGTTAATGATGGGATTAGAGATAGGGTTAGATGCAGGGAAAGAGTGAGAGTTATAATTAGGGATAAAGCTAACAGGTGATCATTACTCGTCATGTAACATGATACA
Organism: Ambystoma mexicanum; assembly: GCF_040938575.1. Lineage (NCBI taxonomy): Eukaryota > Metazoa > Chordata > Amphibia > Caudata > Ambystomatidae > Ambystoma > Ambystoma mexicanum. The sequence goes on from NW_027182434.1 coordinate 789,870, forward strand.
AAGGGTCAGAAGAGGAACTGATTCAGGGTTACAATTTGGACTTCGCAGACAACAGGAGCACTAAATGGTGCTGAGGGGGACTCAATAAAGTGGACCGGCCGCCTAATGTAAGCAATTGTGCACAAATATTGTACGATGACTAGCGTTGCCGGTGCTTTTTTCTTAAAGAGTCAGTTCTTGGCACCCATTCCCTACTTGACTCAGCCTAATCTTCAAGAATATTTGTCAAGAACTAAAAAAAATCCAGAAAAGGTTTAACCTCCCCGGTCTCCCGCGTGACAGGCGGGGATACTGACCACTATACTAACGAGGAGACGTGAGGGCATGAAATGAACAGCTGCTGATGTCTGCACAGCATCCAGCGACCACCTAGATGGCCTAGGGGGTCTCATTTTCCCCCGTCAAACGGCTTGCCCGATCTAAGGCTAATTTCTTTCTTTTTATCGGCACCAGGCTTAAAACTCAGTTTAAGGCGATAGTTCCGGGCTATGTTTGACTCCAGAGTTGAATCTGTCATCCCGCATTTCCTCAGCAAATCAAGCTACCCATCTCAAGTCTCATGAGCTGAGGACGGCAAAGTCCCTGTGGGCTTAGGACAGTCAAAGAAACCCCTGGGCTGCATGCTAAGCCCCTTTTCGGCTTCACTTTCCGAATCCTGCCCTAGCTTGCGATTAGTTTTTTTCTCACTTCTTGCCCCCAACTCCCACCTTGCCTCATGGTCTCCCCTCCTCTGCGCACCTGACAGTTTGCCTGCCCTTCCACTGCCTGTCTCCAGACTTTCCAAGGAGAAAAGGCAAAGCACTAAAGCGGGCCGGGCAACGGGTCAAGTTCCGCTTTCGGCGACTAGCAGGGAGGTAGCGTGGCCGAGCGGTCTAAGGCGCTGGATTAAGGCTCCAGTCTCTTCGGAGGCGTGGGTTCAAATCCCACCGCTGCCACTTTTCCTGGCCTTGCATTTTAAAGAAGAACGTAACGTTGACCTCTTCCTTCATTAGTGCCACCTCTGTCGCAATGAGCAAGCGGATGGTATGCCACACCCTGCAGGAAAAAGGTTTCGCTTCTGACGTCTTGCTTTTCTGGACATCCAGTCTCAAGTTTCCCATCTGGAACGGCGCTCCCTGCTGCTTTGTGAAGGCTTGCTGCAAGAGCCTTCGAAACCCAGGAGCTCTTGCGTTGAGCTGTGACGCGTCCTGGGAAGACCTCCCGTTGCAGCGGAATGAGCCCCACTTCCAGGGCGTGCTGGTAGCAAATTTCCCACAGCCCACAGGGAGCAAACGATCCCAGGTGTGATGTATCACCAGGAGAGGCTGAGATGAGATTAAGGGTTCACGCGTGTGCCCGGACCGAGGTTAATGATGGTATTAGAGCTAGGGTTAGATGCAGGGAAAGAGTGAGAGTTATAATTAGGGATAAAGCTAACAGGTGATCATTACTCGTCATGTAACATGATACAAAGGGTCAGAAGAGGAACTGATTCAGGGTTACAATTTGGACTTCGCAGACAACAGGAGCACTAAATGGTGCTGAGGGGGACTCAATAAAGTGGACCGGCCGCCTAATGTAAGCAATTGTGCACAAATATTGTACGATGACTAGCGTTGCCGGTGCTTTTTTCTTAAAGAGTCAGTTCTTGGCACCCATTCCCTACTTGACTCAGCCTAATCTTCAAGAATATTTGTCAAGAACTAAAAAAAATCCAGAAAAGGTTTAACCTCCCCGTCGGGGAATTGAACCCCGGTCTCCCGCGTGACAGGCGGGGATACTGACCACTATACTAACGAGGAGACGTGAGGGCATGAAATGAACAGCTGCTGATGTCTGCACAGCATCCAGCGACCACCTAGATGGCCTAGGGGGTCTCATTTTCCCCCGTCAAACGGCTTGCCCGATCTAAGGCTAATTTCTTTCTTTTTATCGGCACCAGGCTTAAAACTCAGTTTAAGGCGATAGTTCCGGGCTATGTTTGACTCCAGAGTTGAATCTGTCATCCCGCATTTCCTCAGCAAATCAAGCTACCCATCTCAAGTCTCATGAGCTGAGGACGGCAAAGTCCCTGTGGGCTTAGGACAGTCAAAGAAACCCCTGGGCTGCATGCTAAGCCCCTTTTCGGCTTCACTTTCCGAATCCTGCCCTAGCTTGCGATTAGTTTTTTTCTCACTTCTTGCCCCCATCTCCCACCTTGCCTCATGGTCTCCCCTCCTCTGCGCACCTGACAGTTTGCCTGCCCTTCCACTGCCTGTCTCCAGACTTTCCAAGGAGAAAAGGCAAAGCACTAAAGCGGGCCGGGCAACGGGTCAAGTTCCGCTTTCGGCGACTAGCAGGGAGGTAGCGTGGCCGAGCGGTCTAAGGCGCTGGATTAAGGCTCCAGTCTCTTCGGAGGCGTGGGTTCAAATCCCACCGCTGCCACTTTTCCTGGCCTTGCATTTTAAAGAAGAACGTAACGTTGACCTCTTCCTTCATTAGTGCCACCTCTGTCGCAATGAGCAAGCGGATGGTATGCCACACCCTGCAGGAAAAAGGTTTCGCTTCTGACGTCTTGCTTTTCTGGACATCCAGTCTCAAGTTTCCCATCTGGAACGGCGCTCCCTGCTGCTTTGTGAAGGCTTGCTGCAAGAGCCTTCGAAACCCAGGAGCTCTTGCGTTGAGCTGTGACGCGTCCTGGGAAGACCTCCCGTTGCAGCGGAATGAGCCCCACTTCCAGGGCGTGCTGGTAGCAAATTTCCCACAGCCCACAGGGAGCAAACGATCCCAGGTGTGATGTATCACCAGGAGAGGCTGAGATGAGAGTAAGGGTTCACGCGTGTGCCCGGACCGAGGTTAATGATGGGATTAGAGCTAGGGTTAGATGCAGGGAAAGAGTGAGAGTTATAATTAGGGATAAAGCTAACAGGTGATCATTACTCGTCATGTAACATGATACAAAGGGTCAGAAGAGGAACTGATTCAGGGTTACAATTTGGACTTCGCAGACAACAGGAGCACTAAATGGTGCTGAGGGGGACTCAATAAAGTGGACCGGCCGCCTAATGTAAGCAATTGTGCACAAATATTGTACGATGACTAGCGTTGCCGGTGCTTTTTTCTTAAAGAGTCAGTTCTTGGCACCCATTCCCTACTTGACTCAGCCTAATCTTCAAGAATATTTGTCAAGAACTAAAAAAAATCCAGAAAAGGTTTAACCTCCCCGTCGGGGAATTGAACCCCGGTCTCCCGCGTGACAGGCGGGGATACTGACCACTATACTAACGAGGAGACGTGAGGGCATGAAATGAACAGCTGCTGATGTCTGCACAGCATCCAGCGACCACCTAGCTGGCCTAGGGGGGTCTCATTTTCCCCCGTCAAACGGCTTGCCCGATCTAAGGCTAATTTCTTTCTTTTTATCGGCACCAGGCTTAAAACTCAGTTTAAGGCGATAGTTCCGGGCTATGTTTGACTCCAGAGTTGAATCTGTCATCCCGCATTTCCTCAGCAAATCAAGCTACCCATATCAAGTCTCATGAGCTGAGGACGGCAAAGTCCCTGTGGGCTTAGGACAGTCAAAGAAACCCCTGGGCTGCATGCTAAGCCCCTTTTCGGCTTCACTTTCCGAATCCTGCCCTAGCTTGCGATTAGTTTTTTTCTCACTTCTTGCCCCCATCTCCCACCTTGCCTCATGGTCTCCCCTCCTCTGCGCACCTGACAGTTTGCCTGCCCTTCCACTGCCTGTCTCCAGACTTTCCAAGGAGAAAAGGCAAAGCACTAAAGCGGGCCGGGCAACGGGTCAAGTTCCGCTTTCGGCGACTAGCAGGGAGGTAGCGTGGCCGAGCGGTCTAAGGCGCTGGATTAAGGCTCCAGTCTCTTCGGAGGCGTGGGTTCAAATCCCACCGCTGCCACTTTTCCTGGCCTTGCATTTTAAAGAAGAACGTAACGTTGACCTCTTCCTTCATTAGTGCCACCTCTGTCGCAATGAGCAAGCGGATGGTATGCCACACCCTGCAGGAAAAAGGTTTCGCTTCTGACGTCTTGCTTTTCTGGACATCCAGTCTCAAGTTTCCCATCTGGAACGGCGCTCCCTGCTGCTTTGTGAAGGCTTGCTGCAAGAGCCTTCGAAACCCAGGAGCTCTTGCGTTGAGCTGTGACGCGTCCTGGGAAGACCTCCCGTTGCAGCGGAATGAGCCCCACTTCCAGGGCGTGCTGGTAGCAAATTTCCCACAGCCCACAGGGAGCAAACGATCCCAGGTGTGATGTATCACCAGGAGAGGCTGAGATGAGAGTAGGGGTTCACGCGTGTGCCCGGACCGAGGTTAATGATGGGATTAGAGCTAGGGTTAGATGCAGGGAAAGAGTGAGAGTTATAATTAGGGATAAAGCTAACAGGTGATCATTACTCGTCATGTAACATGATACAAAGGGTCAGAAGAGGAACTGATTCAGGGTTACAATTTGGACTTCGCAGACAACAGGAGCACTAAATGGTGCTGAGGGGGACTCAATAAAGTGGACCGGCCGCCTAATGTAAGCAATTGTGCACAAATATTGTACGATGACTAGCGTTGCCGGTGCTTTTTTCTTAAAGAGTCAGTTCTTGGCACCCATTCCCTACTTGACTCAGCCTAATCTTCAAGAATATTTGTCAAGAACTAAAAAAAATCCAGAAAAGGTTTAACCTCCCCGTCGGGGAATTGAGCCCCGGTCTCCCGCGTGACAGGCGGGGATACTGACCACTATACTAACGAGGAGACGTGAGGGCATGAAATGAACAGCTGCTGATGTCTGCACAGCATCCAGCGACCACCTAGCTGGCCTAGGGGGTCTCATTTTCCCCCGTCAAACGGCTTGCCCGATCTAAGGCTAATTTCTTTCTTTTTATCGGCACCAGGCTTAAAACTCAGTTTAAGGCGATAGTTCCGGGCTATGTTTGACTCCAGAGTTGAATCTGTCATCCCGCATTTCCTCAGCAAATCAAGCTACCCATCTCAAGTCTCATGAGCTGAGGACGGCAAAGTCCCTGTGGGCTTAGGACAGTCAAAGAAACCCCTGGGCTGCATGCTAAGCCCCTTTTCGGCTTCACTTTCCGAATCCTGCCCTAGCTTGCGATTAGTTTTTTTCTCACTTCTTGCCCCCATCTCCCACCTTGCCTCATGGTCTCCCCTCCTCTGCGCACCTGACAGTTTGCCTGCCCTTCCACTGCCTGTCTCCAGACTTTCCAAGGAGAAAAGGCAAAGCACTAAAGCGGGCCGGGCAACGGGTCAAGTTCCGCTTTCGGCGACTAGCAGGGAGGTAGCGTGGCCGAGCGGTCTAAGGCGCTGGATTAAGGCTCCAGTCTCTTCGGAGGCGTGGGTTCAAATCCCACCGCTGCCACTTTTCCTGGCCTTGCATTTTAAAGAAGAACGTAACGTTGACCTCTTCCTTCATTAGTGCCACCTCTGTCGCAATGAGCAAGCGGATGGTATGCCACACCCTGCAGGAAAAAGGTTTCGCTTCTGACGTCTTGCTTTTCTGGACATCCAGTCTCAAGTTTCCCATCTGGAACGGCGCTCCCTGCTGCTTTGTGAAGGCTTGCTGCAAGAGCCTTCGAAACCCAGGAGCTCTTGCGTTGAGCTGTGACGCGTCCTGGGAAGACCTCCCGTTGCAGCGGAATGAGCCCCACTTCCAGGGCGTGCTGGTAGCAAATTTCCCACAGCCCACAGGGAGCAAACGATCCCAGGTGTGATGTATCACCAGGAGAGGCTGAGATGAGAGTAGGGGTTCACGCGTGTGCCCGGACCGAGGTTAATGATGGGATTAGAGCTAGGGTTAGATGCAGGGAAAGAGTGAGAGTTATAATTAGGGATAAAGCTAACAGGTGATCATTACTCGTCATGTAACATGATACAAAGGGTCAGAAGAGGAACTGATTCAGGGTTACAATTTGGACTTCGCAGACAACAGGAGCACTAAATGGTGCTGAGGGGGACTCAATAAAGTGGACCGGCCGCCTAATGTAAGCAATTGTGCACAAATATTGTACGATGACTAGCGTTGCCGGTGCTTTTTTCTTAAAGAGTCAGTTCTTGGCACCCATTCCCTACTTGACTCAGCCTAATCTTCAAGAATATTTGTCAAGAACTAAAAAAAATCCAGAAAAGGTTTAACCTCGGGGATACTGACCACTATACTAACGAGGAGACGTGAGGGCATGAAATGAACAGCTGCTGATGTCTGCACAGCATCCAGCGACCACCTAGCTGGCCTAGGGGGGTCTCATTTTCCCCGTCAAACGGCTTGCCCGATCTAAGGCTAATTTCTTTCTTTTTATCGGCACCAGGCTTAAAACTCAGTTTAAGGCGATAGTTCCGGGCTATGTTTGACTCCAGAGTTGAATCTGTCATCCCGCATTTCCTCAGCAAATCAAGCTACCCATCTCAAGTCTCATGAGCTGAGGACGGCAAAGTCCCTGTGGGCTTAGGACAGTCAAAGAAACCCCTGGGCTGCATGCTAAGCCCCTTTTCGGCTTCACTTTCCGAATCCTGCCCTAGCTTGCGATTAGTTTTTTTCTCACTTCTTGCCCCCATCTCCCACCTTGCCTCATGGTCTCCCCTCCTCTGCGCACCTGACAGTTTGCCTGCCCTTCCACTGCCTGTCTCCAGACTTTCCAAGGAGAAAAGGCAAAGCACTAAAGCGGGCCGGGCAACGGGTCAAGTTCCGCTTTCAGCGACTAGCAGGGAGGTAGCGTGGCCGAGCGGTCTAAGGCGCTGGATTAAGGCTCCAGTCTCTTCGGAGGCGTGGGTTCAAATCCCACCGCTGCCACTTTTCCTGGCCTTGCATTTTAAAGAAGAACATAACGTTGACCTCTTCCTTCATTAGTGCCACCTCTGTCGCAATGAGCAAGCGGATGGTATGCCACACCCTGCAGGAAAAAGGTTTCGCTTCTGACGTCTTGCTTTTCTGGACATCCAGTCTCAAGTTTCCCATCTGGAACGGCGCTCCCTGCTGCTTTGTGAAGGCTTGCTGCAAGAGCCTTCGAAACCCAGGAGCTCTTGCGTTGAGCTGTGACGCGTCCTGGGAAGACCTCCCGTTGCAGCGGAATGAGCCCCACTTCCAGGGCGTGCTGGTAGCAAATTTCCCACAGCCCACAGGGAGCAAACGATCCCAGGTGTGATGTATCACCAGGAGAGGCTGAGACGAGAGTAGGGGTTCACGCGTGTGCCCGGACCGAGGTTAATGATGGGATTAGAGATAGGGTTAGATGCAGGGAAAGAGTGAGAGTTATAATTAGGGATAAAGCTAACAGGTGATCATTACTCGTCATGTAACATGATACAAAGGGTCAGAAGAGGAACTGATTCAGGGTTACAATTTGGACTTCGCAGACAACAGGAGCACTAAATGGTGCTGAGGGGGACTCAATAAAGTGGACCGGCCGCCTAATGTAAGCAATTGTGCACAAATATTGTACGATGACTAGCGTTGCCGGTGCTTTTTTCTTAAAGAGTCAGTTCTTGGCACCCATTCCCTACTTGACTCAGCCTAATCTTCAAGAATATTTGTCAAGAACTAAAAAAAATCCAGAAAAGGTTTAACCTCCCCGTCGGGGAATTGAACCCCGGTCTCTCGCGTGACTGACCACTATACTAACGAGGAGACGTGAGGGCATGAAATGAACAGCTGCTGATGTCTGCACAGCATCCAGCGACCACCTAGATGGCCTAGGGGGTCTCATTTTCCCCCGTCAAACGGCTTGCCCGATCTAAGGCTAATTTCTTTCTTTTTATCGGCACCAGGCTTAAAACTCAGTTTAAGGCGATAGTTCCGGGCTATGTTTGACTCCAGAGTTGAATCTGTCATCCCGCATTTCCTCAGCAAATCAAGCTACCCATCTCAAGTCTCATGAGCTGAGGACGGCAAAGTCCCTGTGGGCTTAGGACAGTCAAAGAAACCCCTGGGCTGCATGCTAAGCCCCTTTTCGGCTTCACTTTCCGAATCCTGCCCTAGCTTGCGATTAGTTTTTTTCTCACTTCTTGCCCCCATCTCCCACCTTGCCTCATGGTCTCCCCTCCTCTGCGCACCTGACAGTTTGCCTGCCCTTCCACTGCCTGTCTCCAGACTTTCCAAGGAGAAAAGGCAAAGCACTAAAGCGGGCCGGGCAACGGGTCAAGTTCCGCTTTCGGCGACTAGCAGGGAGGTAGCGTGGCCGAGCGGTCTAAGGCGCTGGATTAAGGCTCCAGTCTCTTCGGAGGCGTGGGTTCAAATCCCACCGCTGCCACTTTTCCTGGCCTTGCATTTTAAAGAAGAACGTAACGTTGACCTCTTCCTTCATTAGTGCCACCTCTGTCGCAATGAGCAAGCGGATGGTATGCCACACCCTGCAGGAAAAAGGTTTCGCTTCTGACGTCTTGCTTTTCTGGACATCCAGTCTCAAGTTTCCCATCTGGAACGGCGCTCCCTGCTGCTTTGTGAAGGCTTGCTGCAAGAGCCTTCGAAACCCAGGAGCTCTTGCGTTGAGCTGTGACGCGTCCTGGGAAGACCTCCCGTTGCAGCGGAATGAGCCCCACTTCCAGGGCGTGCTGGTAGCAAATTTCCCACAGCCCACAGGGAGCAAACGATCCCAGGTGTGATGTATCACCAGGAGAGGCTGAGACGAGAGTAGGGGTTCACGCGTGTGCCCGGACCGAGGTTAATGATGGGATTAGAGCTAGGGTTAGATGCAGGGAAAGAGTGAGAGTTATAATTAGGGATAAAGCTAACAGGTGATCATTACTCGTCATGTAACATGATACAAAGGGTCAGAAGAGGAACTGATTCAGGGTTACAATTTGGACTTCGCAGACAACAGGAGCACTAAATGGTGCTGAGGGGGACTCAATAAAGTGGACCGGCCGCCTAATGTAAGCAATTGTGCACAAATATTGTACGATGACTAGCGTTGCCGGTGCTTTTTTCTTAAAGAGTCAGTTCTTGGCACCCATTCCCTACTTGACTCAGCCTAATCTTCAAGAATATTTGTCAAGAACTAAAAAAAATCCAGAAAAGGTTTAACCTCCCCGTCGGGGAATTGAACCCCGGTCTCCCGCGTGACAGGCGGGGATACTGACCACTATACTAACGAGGAGACGTGAGGGCATGAAATGAACAGCTGCTGATGTCTGCACAGCATCCAGCGACCACCTAGCTGGCCTAGGGGGGTCTCATTTTCCCCCGTCAAACGGCTTGCCCGATCTAAGGCTAATTTCTTTCTTTTTATCGGCACCAGGCTTAAAACTCAGTTTAAGGCGATAGTTCCGGGCTATGTTTGACTCCAGAGTTGAATCTGTCATCCCGCATTTCCTCAGCAAATCAAGCTACCCATATCAAGTCTCATGAGCTGAGGACGGCAAAGTCCCTGTGGGCTTAGGACAGTCAAAGAAACCCCTGGGCTGCATGCTAAGCCCCTTTTCGGCTTCACTTTCCGAATCCTGCCCTAGCTTGCGATTAGTTTTTTTCTCACTTCTTGCCCCCATCTCCCACCTTGCCTCATGGTCTCCCCTCCTCTGCGCACCTGACAGTTTGCCTGCCCTTCCACTGCCTGTCTCCAGACTTTCCAAGGAGAAAAGGCAAAGCACTAAAGCGGGCCGGGCAACGGGTCAAGTTCCGCTTTCGGCGACTAGCAGGGAGGTAGCGTGGCCGAGCGGTCTAAGGCGCTGGATTAAGGCTCCAGTCTCTTCGGAGGCGTGGGTTCAAATCCCACCGCTGCCACTTTTCCTGGCCTTGCATTTTAAAGAAGAACGTAACGTTGACCTCTTCCTTCATTAGTGCCACCTCTGTCGCAATGAGCAAGCGGATGGTATGCCACACCCTGCAGGAAAAAGGTTTCGCTTCTGACGTCTTGCTTTTCTGGACATCCAGTCTCAAGTTTCCCATCTGGAACGGCGCTCCCTGCTGCTTTGTGAAGGCTTGCTGCAAGAGCCTTCGAAACCCAGGAGCTCTTGCGTTGAGCTGTGACGCGTCCTGGGAAGACCTCCCGTTGCAGCGGAATGAGCCCCACTTCCAGGGCGTGCTGGTAGCAAATTTCCCACAGCCCACAGGGAGCAAACGATCCCAGGTGTGATGTATCACCAGGAGAGGCTGAGATGAGAGTAGGGGTTCACGCGTGTGCCCGGACCGAGGTTAATGATGGGATTAGAGCTAGGGTTAGATGCAGGGAAAGAGTGAGAGTTATAATTAGGGATAAAGCTAACAGGTGATCATTACTCGTCATGTAACATGATACAAAGGGTCAGAAGAGGAACTGATTCAGGGTTACAATTTGGACTTCGCAGACAACAGGAGCACTAAATGGTGCTGAGGGGGACTCAATAAAGTGGACCGGCCGCCTAATGTAAGCAATTGTGCACAAATATTGTACGATGACTAGCGTTGCCGGTGCTTTTTTCTTAAAGAGTCAGTTCTTGGCACCCATTCCCTACTTGACTCAGCCTAATCTTCAAGAATATTTGTCAAGAACTAAAAAAAATCCAGAAAAGGTTTAACCTCCCCGTCGGGGAATTGAGCCCCGGTCTCCCGCGTGACAGGCGGGGATACTGACCACTATACTAACGAGGAGACGTGAGGGCATGAAATGAACAGCTGCTGATGTCTGCACAGCATCCAGCGACCACCTAGCTGGCCTAGGGGGTCTCATTTTCCCCCGTCAAACGGCTTGCCCGATCTAAGGCTAATTTCTTTCTTTTTATCGGCACCAGGCTTAAAACTCAGTTTAAGGCGATAGTTCCGGGCTATGTTTGACTCCAGAGTTGAATCTGTCATCCCGCATTTCCTCAGCAAATCAAGCTACCCATCTCAAGTCTCATGAGCTGAGGACGGCAAAGTCCCTGTGGGCTTAGGACAGTCAAAGAAACCCCTGGGCTGCATGCTAAGCCCCTTTTCGGCTTCACTTTCCGAATCCTGCCCTAGCTTGCGATTAGTTTTTTTCTCACTTCTTGCCCCCATCTCCCACCTTGCCTCATGGTCTCCCCTCCTCTGCGCACCTGACAGTTTGCCTGCCCTTCCACTGCCTGTCTCCAGACTTTCCAAGGAGAAAAGGCAAAGCACTAAAGCGGGCCGGGCAACGGGTCAAGTTCCGCTTTCGGCGACTAGCAGGGAGGTAGCGTGGCCGAGCGGTCTAAGGCGCTGGATTAAGGCTCCAGTCTCTTCGGAGGCGTGGGTTCAAATCCCACCGCTGCCACTTTTCCTGGCCTTGCATTTTAAAGAAGAACGTAACGTTGACCTCTTCCTTCATTAGTGCCACCTCTGTCGCAATGAGCAAGCGGATGGTATGCCACACCCTGCAGGAAAAAGGTTTCGCTTCTGACGTCTTGCTTTTCTGGACATCCAGTCTCAAGTTTCCCATCTGGAACGGCGCTCCCTGCTGCTTTGTGAAGGCTTGCTGCAAGAGCCTTCGAAACCCAGGAGCTCTTGCGTTGAGCTGTGACGCGTCCTGGGAAGACCTCCCGTTGCAGCGGAATGAGCCCCACTTCCAGGGCGTGCTGGTAGCAAATTTCCCACAGCCCACAGGGAGCAAACGATCCCAGGTGTGATGTATCACCAGGAGAGGCTGAGATGAGAGTAGGGGTTCACGCGTGTGCCCGGACCGAGGTTAATGATGGGATTAGAGCTAGGGTTAGATGCAGGGAAAGAGTGAGAGTTATAATTAGGGATAAAGCTAACAGGTGATCATTACTCGTCATGTAACATGATACAAAGGGTCAGAAGAGGAACTGATTCAGGGTTACAATTTGGACTTCGCAGACAACAGGAGCACTAAATGGTGCTGAGGGGGACTCAATAAAGTGGACCGGCCGCCTAATGTAAGCAATTGTGCACAAATATTGTACGATGACTAGCGTTGCCGGTGCTTTTTTCTTAAAGAGTCAGTTCTTGGCACCCATTCCCTACTTGACTCAGCCTAATCTTCAAGAATATTTGTCAAGAACTAAAAAAAATCCAGAAAAGGTTTAACCTCGGGGATACTGACCACTATACTAACGAGGAGACGTGAGGGCATGAAATGAACAGCTGCTGATGTCTGCACAGCATCCAGCGACCACCTAGCTGGCCTAGGGGGGTCTCATTTTCCCCGTCAAACGGCTTGCCCGATCTAAGGCTAATTTCTTTCTTTTTATCGGCACCAGGCTTAAAACTCAGTTTAAGGCGATAGTTCCGGGCTATGTTTGACTCCAGAGTTGAATCTGTCATCCCGCATTTCCTCAGCAAATCAAGCTACCCATCTCAAGTCTCATGAGCTGAGGACGGCAAAGTCCCTGTGGGCTTAGGACAGTCAAAGAAACCCCTGGGCTGCATGCTAAGCCCCTTTTCGGCTTCACTTTCCGAATCCTGCCCTAGCTTGCGATTAGTTTTTTTCTCACTTCTTGCCCCCATCTCCCACCTTGCCTCATGGTCTCCCCTCCTCTGCGCACCTGACAGTTTGCCTGCCCTTCCACTGCCTGTCTCCAGACTTTCCAAGGAGAAAAGGCAAAGCACTAAAGCGGGCCGGGCAACGGGTCAAGTTCCGCTTTCAGCGACTAGCAGGGAGGTAGCGTGGCCGAGCGGTCTAAGGCGCTGGATTAAGGCTCCAGTCTCTTCGGAGGCGTGGGTTCAAATCCCACCGCTGCCACTTTTCCTGGCCTTGCATTTTAAAGAAGAACGTAACGTTGACCTCTTCCTTCATTAGTGCCACCTCTGTCGCAATGAGCAAGCGGATGGTATGCCACACCCTGCAGGAAAAAGGTTTCGCTTCTGACGTCTTGCTTTTCTGGACATCCAGTCTCAAGTTTCCCATCTGGAACGGCGCTCCCTGCTGCTTTGTGAAGGCTTGCTGCAAGAGCCTTCGAAACCCAGGAGCTCTTGCGTTGAGCTGTGACGCGTCCTGGGAAGACCTCCCGTTGCAGCGGAATGAGCCCCACTTCCAGGGCGTGCTGGTAGCAAATTTCCCACAGCCCACAGGGAGCAAACGATCCCAGGTGTGATGTATCACCAGGAGAGGCTGAGACGAGAGTAGGGGTTCACGCGTGTGCCCGGACCGAGGTTAATGATGGGATTAGAGCTAGGGTTAGATGCAGGGAAAGAGTGAGAGTTATAATTAGGGATAAAGCTAACAGGTGATCATTACTCGTCATGTAACATGATACAAAGGGTCAGAAGAGGAACTGATTCAGGGTTACAATTTGGACTTCGCAGACAACAGGAGCACTAAATGGTGCTGAGGGGGACTCAATAAAGTGGACCGGCCGCCTAATGTAAGCAATTGTGCACAAATATTGTACGATGACTAGCGTTGCCGGTGCTTTTTTCTTAAAGAGTCAGTTCTTGGCACCCATTCCCTACTTGACTCAGCCTAATCTTCAAGAATATTTGTCAAGAACTAAAAAAAATCCAGAAAAGGTTTAACCTCCCCGTCGGGGAATTGAACCCCGGTCTCCCGCGTGACAGGCGGGGATACTGACCACTATACTAACGAGGAGACGTGAGGGCATGAAATGAACAGCTGCTGATGTCTGCACAGCATCCAGCGACCACCTAGCTGGCCTAGGGGGTCTCATTTTCCCCCGTCAAACGGCTTGCCCGATCTAAGGCTAATTTCTTTCTTTTTATCGGCACCAGGCTTAAAACTCAGTTTAAGGCGATAGTTCCGGGCTATGTTTGACTCCAGAGTTGAATCTGTCATCCCGCATTTCCTCAGCAAATCAAGCTACCCATCTCAAGTCTCATGAGCTGAGGACGGCAAAGTCCCTGTGGGCTTAGGACAGTCAAAGAAACCCCTGGGCTGCATGCTAAGCCCCTTTTCGGCTTCACTTTCCGAATCCTGCCCTAGCTTGCGATTAGTTTTTTTCTCACTTCTTGCCCCCATCTCCCACCTTGCCTCATGGTCTCCCCTCCTCTGCGCACCTGACAGTTTGCCTGCCCTTCCACTGCCTGTCTCCAGACTTTCCAAGGAGAAAAGGCAAAGCACTAAAGCGGGCCGGGCAACGGGTCAAGTTCCGCTTTCGGCGACTAGCAGGGAGGTAGCGTGGCCGAGCGGTCTAAGGCGCTGGATTAAGGCTCCAGTCTCTTCGGAGGCGTGGGTTCAAATCCCACCGCTGCCACTTTTCCTGGCCTTGCATTTTAAAGAAGAACGTAACGTTGACCTCTTCCTTCATTAGTGCCACCTCTGTCGCAATGAGCAAGCGGATGGTATGCCACACCCTGCAGGAAAAAGGTTTCGCTTCTGACGTCTTGCTTTTCTGGACATCCAGTCTCAAGTTTCCCATCTGGAACGGCGCTCCCTGCTGCTTTGTGAAGGCTTGCTGCAAGAGCCTTCGAAACCCAGGAGCTCTTGCGTTGAGCTGTGACGCGTCCTGGGAAGACCTCCCGTTGCAGCGGAATGAGCCCCACTTCCAGGGCGTGCTGGTAGCAAATTTCCCACAGCCCACAGGGAGCAAACGATCCCAGGTGTGATGTATCACCAGGAGAGGCTGAGATGAGAGTAAGGGTTCACGCGTGTGCCCGGACCGAGGTTAATGATGGGATTAGAGCTAGGGTTAGATGCAGGGAAAGAGTGAGAGTTATAATTAGGGATAAAGCTAACAGGTGATCATTACTCGTCATGTAACATGATACAAAGGGTCAGAAGAGGAACTGATTCAGGGTTACAATTTGGACTTCGCAGACAACAGGAGCACTAAATGGTGCTGAGGGGGACTCAATAAAGTGGACCGGCCGCCTAATGTAAGCAATTGTGCACAAATATTGTACGATGACTAGCGTTGCCGGTGCTTTTTTCTTAAAGAGTCAGTTCTTGGCACCCATTCCCTACTTGACTCAGCCTAATCTTCAAGAATATTTGTCAAGAACTAAAAAAAATCCAGAAAAGGTTTAACCTCCCCGTCGGGGAATTGAACCCCGGTCTCCCGCGTGACAGGCGGGGATACTGACCACTATACTAACGAGGAGAAGTGAGGGCATGAAATGAACAGCTGCTGATGTCTGCACAGCATCCAGCGACCACCTAGCTGGCCTAGGGGGGTCTCATTTTCCCCCGTCAAACGGCTTGCCCGATCTAAGGCTAATTTCTTTCTTTTTATCGGCACCAGGCTTAAAACTCAGTTTAAGGCGATAGTTCCGGGCTATGTTTGACTCCAGAGTTGAATCTGTCATCCCGCATTTCCTCAGCAAATCAAGCTACCCATATCAAGTCTCATGAGCTGAGGACGGCAAAGTCCCTGTGGGCTTAGGACAGTCAAAGAAACCCCTGGGCTGCATGCTAAGCCCCTTTTCGGCTTCACTTTCCGAATCCTGCCCTAGCTTGCGATTAGTTTTTTTCTCACTTCTTGCCCCCATCTCCCACCTTGCCTCATGGTCTCCCCTCCTCTGCGCACCTGACAGTTTGCCTGCCCTTCCACTGCCTGTCTCCAGACTTTCCAAGGAGAAAAGGCAAAGCACTAAAGCGGGCCGGGCAACGGGTCAAGTTCCGCTTTCGGCGACTAGCAGGGAGGTAGCGTGGCCGAGCGGTCTAAGGCGCTGGATTAAGGCTCCAGTCTCTTCGGAGGCGTGGGTTCAAATCCCACCGCTGCCACTTTTCCTGGCCTTGCATTTTAAAGAAGAACGTAACGTTGACCTCTTCCTTAATTAGTGCCACCTCTGTCGCAATGAGCAAGCGGATGGTATGCCACACCCTGCAGGAAAAAGGTTTCGCTTCTGACGTCTTGCTTTTCTGGACATCCAGTCTCAAGTTTCCCATCTGGAACGGCGCTCCCTGCTGCTTTGTGAAGGCTTGCTGCAAGAGCCTTCGAAACCCAGGAGCTCTTGCGTTGAGCTGTGACGCGTCCTGGGAAGACCTCCCGTTGCAGCGGAATGAGCCCCACTTCCAGGGCGTGCTGGTAGCAAATTTCCCACAGCCCACAGGGAGCAAACGATCCCAGGTGTGATGTATCACCAGGAGAGGCTGAGATGAGAGTAGGGGTTCACGCGTGTGCCCGGACCGAGGTTAATGATGGGATTAGAGCTAGGGTTAGATGCAGGGAAAGAGTGAGAGTTATAATTAGGGATAAAGCTAACAGGTGATCATTACTCGTCATGTAACATGATACAAAGGGTCAGAAGAGGAACTGATTCAGGGTTACAATTTGGACTTCGCAGACAACAGGAGCACTAAATGGTGCTGAGGGGGACTCAATAAAGTGGACCGGCCGCCTAATGTAAGCAATTGTGCACAAATATTGTACGATGACTAGCGTTGCCGGTGCTTTTTTCTTAAAGAGTCAGTTCTTGGCACCCATTCCCTACTTGACTCAGCCTAATCTTCAAGAATATTTGTCAAGAACTAAAAAAAATCCAGAAAAGGTTTAACCTCCCCGTCGGGGAATTGAGCCCCGGTCTCCCGCGTGACAGGCGGGGATACTGACCACTATACTAACGAGGAGACGTGAGGGCATGAAATGAACAGCTGCTGATGTCTGCACAGCATCCAGCGACCACCTAGCTGGCCTAGGGGGTCTCATTTTCCCCCGTCAAACGGCTTGCCCGATCTAAGGCTAATTTCTTTCTTTTTATCGGCACCAGGCTTAAAACTCAGTTTAAGGCGATAGTTCCGGGCTATGTTTGACTCCAGAGTTGAATCTGTCATCCCGCATTTCCTCAGCAAATCAAGCTACCCATCTCAAGTCTCATGAGCTGAGGACGGCAAAGTCCCTGTGGGCTTAGGACAGTCAAAGAAACCCCTGGGCTGCATGCTAAGCCCCTTTTCGGCTTCACTTTCCGAATCCTGCCCTAGCTTGCGATTAGTTTTTTTCTCACTTCTTGCCCCCATCTCCCACCTTGCCTCATGGTCTCCCCTCCTCTGCGCACCTGACAGTTTGCCTGCCCTTCCACTGCCTGTCTCCAGACTTTCCAAGGAGAAAAGGCAAAGCACTAAAGCGGGCCGGGCAACGGGTCAAGTTCCGCTTTCGGCGACTAGCAGGGAGGTAGCGTGGCCGAGCGGTCTAAGGCGCTGGATTAAGGCTCCAGTCTCTTCGGAGGCGTGGGTTCAAATCCCACCGCTGCCACTTTTCCTGGCCTTGCATTTTAAAGAAGAACGTAACGTTGACCTCTTCCTTCATTAGTGCCACCTCTGTCGCAATGAGCAAGCGGATGGTATGCCACACCCTGCAGGAAAAAGGTTTCGCTTCTGACGTCTTGCTTTTCTGGACATCCAGTCTCAAGTTTCCCATCTGGAACGGCGCTCCCTGCTGCTTTGTGAAGGCTTGCTGCAAGAGCCTTCGAAACCCAGGAGCTCTTGCGTTGAGCTGTGACGCGTCCTGGGAAGACCTCCCGTTGCAGCGGAATGAGCCCCACTTCCAGGGCGTGCTGGTAGCAAATTTCCCACAGCCCACAGGGAGCAAACGATCCCAGGTGTGATGTATCACCAGGAGAGGCTGAGATGAGAGTAGGGGTTCACGCGTGTGCCCGGACCGAGGTTAATGATGGGATTAGAGCTAGGGTTAGATGCAGGGAAAGAGTGAGAGTTATAATTAGGGATAAAGCTAACAGGTGATCATTACTCGTCATGTAACATGATACAAAGGGTCAGAAGAGGAACTGATTCAGGGTTACAATTTGGACTTCGCAGACAACAGGAGCACTAAATGGTGCTGAGGGGGACTCAATAAAGTGGACCGGCCGCCTAATGTAAGCAATTGTGCACAAATATTGTACGATGACTAGCGTTGCCGGTGCTTTTTTCTTAAAGAGTCAGTTCTTGGCACCCATTCCCTACTTGACTCAGCCTAATCTTCAAGAATATTTGTCAAGAACTAAAAAAAATCCAGAAAAGGTTTAACCTCGGGGATACTGACCACTATACTAACGAGGAGACGTGAGGGCATGAAATGAACAGCTGCTGATGTCTGCACAGCATCCAGCGACCACCTAGCTGGCCTAGGGGGGTCTCATTTTCCCCGTCAAACGGCTTGCCCGATCTAAGGCTAATTTCTTTCTTTTTATCGGCACCAGGCTTAAAACTCAGTTTAAGGCGATAGTTCCGGGCTATGTTTGACTCCAGAGTTGAATCTGTCATCCCGCATTTCCTCAGCAAATCAAGCTACCCATCTCAAGTCTCATGAGCTGAGGACGGCAAAGTCCCTGTGGGCTTAGGACAGTCAAAGAAACCCCTGGGCTGCATGCTAAGCCCCTTTTCGGCTTCACTTTCCGAATCCTGCCCTAGCTTGCGATTAGTTTTTTTCTCACTTCTTGCCCCCATCTCCCACCTTGCCTCATGGTCTCCCCTCCTCTGCGCACCTGACAGTTTGCCTGCCCTTCCACTGCCTGTCTCCAGACTTTCCAAGGAGAAAAGGCAAAGCACTAAAGCGGGCCGGGCAACGGGTCAAGTTCCGCTTTCAGCGACTAGCAGGGAGGTAGCGTGGCCGAGCGGTCTAAGGCGCTGGATTAAGGCTCCAGTCTCTTCGGAGGCGTGGGTTCAAATCCCACCGCTGCCACTTTTCCTGGCCTTGCATTTTAAAGAAGAACATAACGTTGACCTCTTCCTTCATTAGTGCCACCTCTGTCGCAATGAGCAAGCGGATGGTATGCCACACCCTGCAGGAAAAAGGTTTCGCTTCTGACGTCTTGCTTTTCTGGACATCCAGTCTCAAGTTTCCCATCTGGAACGGCGCTCCCTGCTGCTTTGTGAAGGCTTGCTGCAAGAGCCTTCGAAACCCAGGAGCTCTTGCGTTGAGCTGTGACGCGTCCTGGGAAGACCTCCCGTTGCAGCGGAATGAGCCCCACTTCCAGGGCGTGCTGGTAGCAAATTTCCCACAGCCCACAGGGAGCAAACGATCCCAGGTGTGATGTATCACCAGGAGAGGCTGAGACGAGAGTAGGGGTTCACGCGTGTGCCCGGACCGAGGTTAATGATGGGATTAGAGCTAGGGTTAGATGCAGGGAAAGAGTGAGAGTTATAATTAGGGATAAAGCTAACAGGTGATCATTACTCGTCATGTAACATGATACAAAGGGTCAGAAGAGGAACTGATTCAGGGTTACAATTTGGACTTCGCAGACAACAGGAGCACTAAATGGTGCTGAGGGGGACTCAATAAAGTGGACCGGCCGCCTAATGTAAGCAATTGTGCACAAATATTGTACGATGACTAGCGTTGCCGGTGCTTTTTTCTTAAAGAGTCAGTTCTTGGCACCCATTCCCTACTTGACTCAGCCTAATCTTCAAGAATATTTGTCAAGAACTAAAAAAAATCCAGAAAAGGTTTAACCTCCCCGTCGGGGAATTGAACCCCGGTCTCTCGCGTGACAGGCGGGGATACTGACCACTATACTAACGAGGAGACGTGAGGGCATGAAATGAACAGCTGCTGATGTCTGCACAGCATCCAGCGACCACCTAGATGGCCTAGGGGGTCTCATTTTCCCCCGTCAAACGGCTTGCCCGATCTAAGGCTAATTTCTTTCTTTTTATCGGCACCAGGCTTAAAACTCAGTTTAAGGCGATAGTTCCGGGCTATGTTTGACTCCAGAGTTGAATCTGTCATCCCGCATTTCCTCAGCAAATCAAGCTACCCATCTCAAGTCTCATGAGCTGAGGACGGCAAAGTCCCTGTGGGCTTAGGACAGTCAAAGAAACCCCTGGGCTGCATGCTAAGCCCCTTTTCGGCTTCACTTTCCGAATCCTGCCCTAGCTTGCGATTAGTTTTTTTCTCACTTCTTGCCCCCATCTCCCACCTTGCCTCATGGTCTCCCCTCCTCTGCGCACCTGACAGTTTGCCTGCCCTTCCACTGCCTGTCTCCAGACTTTCCAAGGAGAAAAGGCAAAGCACTAAAGCGGGCCGGGCAACGGGTCAAGTTCCGCTTTCGGCGACTAGCAGGGAGGTAGCGTGGCCGAGCGGTCTAAGGCGCTGGATTAAGGCTCCAGTCTCTTCGGAGGCGTGGGTTCAAATCCCACCGCTGCCACTTTTCCTGGCCTTGCATTTTAAAGAAGAACGTAACGTTGACCTCTTCCTTCATTAGTGCCACCTCTGTCGCAATGAGCAAGCGGATGGTATGCCACACCCTGCAGGAAAAAGGTTTCGCTTCTGACGTCTTGCTTTTCTGGACATCCAGTCTCAAGTTTCCCATCTGGAACGGCGCTCCCTGCTGCTTTGTGAAGGCTTGCTGCAAGAGCCTTCGAAACCCAGGAGCTCTTGCGTTGAGCTGTGACGCGTCCTGGGAAGACCTCCCGTTGCAGCGGAATGAGCCCCACTTCCAGGGCGTGCTGGTAGCAAATTTCCCACAGCCCACAGGGAGCAAACGATCCCAGGTGTGATGTATCACCAGGAGAGGCTGAGACGAGAGTAGGGGTTCACGCGTGTGCCCGGACCGAGGTTAATGATGGGATTAGAGCTAGGGTTAGATGCAGGGAAAGAGTGAGAGTTATAATTAGGGATAAAGCTAACAGGTGATCATTACTCGTCATGTAACATGATACAAAGGGTCAGAAGAGGAACTGATTCAGGGTTACAATTTGGACTTCGCAGACAACAGGAGCACTAAATGGTGCTGAGGGGGACTCAATAAAGTGGACCGGCCGCCTAATGTAAGCAATTGTGCACAAATATTGTACGATGACTAGCGTTGCCGGTGCTTTTTTCTTAAAGAGTCAGTTCTTGGCACCCATTCCCTACTTGACTCAGCCTAATCTTCAAGAATATTTGTCAAGAACTAAAAAAAATCCAGAAAAGGTTTAACCTCCCCGTCGGGGAATTGAACCCCGGTCTCCCGCGTGACAGGCGGGGATACTGACCACTATACTAACGAGGAGACGTGAGGGCATGAAATGAACAGCTGCTGATGTCTGCACAGCATCCAGCGACCACCTAGATGGCCTAGGGGGTCTCATTTTCCCCCGTCAAACGGCTTGCCCGATCTAAGGCTAATTTCTTTCTTTTTATCGGCACCAGGCTTAAAACTCAGTTTAAGGCGATAGTTCCGGGCTATGTTTGACTCCAGAGTTGAATCTGTCATCCCGCATTTCCTCAGCAAATCAAGCTACCCATCTCAAGTCTCATGAGCTGAGGACGGCAAAGTCCCTGTGGGCTTAGGACAGTCAAAGAAACCCCTGGGCTGCATGCTAAGCCCCTTTTCGGCTTCACTTTCCGAATCCTGCCCTAGCTTGCGATTAGTTTTTTTCTCACTTCTTGCCCCCATCTCCCACCTTGCCTCATGGTCTCCCCTCCTCTGCGCACCTGACAGTTTGCCTGCCCTTCCACTGCCTGTCTCCAGACTTTCCAAGGAGAAAAGGCAAAGCACTAAAGCGGGCCGGGCAACGGGTCAAGTTCCGCTTTCGGCGACTAGCAGGGAGGTAGCGTGGCCGAGCGGTCTAAGGCGCTGGATTAAGGCTCCAGTCTCTTCGGAGGCGTGGGTTCAAATCCCACCGCTGCCACTTTTCCTGGCCTTGCATTTTAAAGAAGAACGTAACGTTGACCTCTTCCTTCATTAGTGCCACCTCTGTCGCAATGAGCAAGCGGATGGTATGCCACACCCTGCAGGAAAAAGGTTTCGCTTCTGACGTCTTGCTTTTCTGGACATCCAGTCTCAAGTTTCCCATCTGGAACGGCGCTCCCTGCTGCTTTGTGAAGGCTTGCTGCAAGAGCCTTCGAAACCCAGGAGCTCTTGCGTTGAGCTGTGACGCGTCCTGGGAAGACCTCCCGTTGCAGCGGAATGAGCCCTACTTCCAGGGCGTGCTGGTAGCAAATTTCCCACAGCCCACAGGGAGCAAACGATCCCAGGTGTGATGTATCACCAGGAGAGGCTGAGATGAGAGTAAGGGTTCACGCGTGTGCCCGGACCGAGGTTAATGATGGGATTAGAGCTAGGGTTAGATGCAGGGAAAGAGTGAGAGTTATAATTAGGGATAAAGCTAACAGGTGATCATTACTCGTCATGTAACATGATACAAAGGGTCAGAAGAGGAACTGATTCAGGGTTACAATTTGGACTTCGCAGACAACAGGAGCACTAAATGGTGCTGAGGGGGACTCAATAAAGTGGACCGGCCGCCTAATGTAAGCAATTGTGCACAAATATTGTACGATGACTAGCGTTGCCGGTGCTTTTTTCTTAAAGAGTCAGTTCTTGGCACCCATTCCCTACTTGACTCAGCCTAATCTTCAAGAATATTTGTCAAGAACTAAAAAAAATCCAGAAAAGGTTTAACCTCCCCGGTCTCCCGCGTGACAGGCGGGGATACTGACCACTATACTAACGAGGAGACGTGAGGGCATGAAATGAACAGCTGCTGATGTCTGCACAGCATCCAGCGACCACCTAGATGGCCTAGGGGGTCTCATTTTCCCCCGTCAAACGGCTTGCCCGATCTAAGGCTAATTTCTTTCTTTTTATCGGCACCAGGCTTAAAACTCAGTTTAAGGCGATAGTTCCGGGCTATGTTTGACTCCAGAGTTGAATCTGTCATCCCGCATTTCCTCAGCAAATCAAGCTACCCATCTCAAGTCTCATGAGCTGAGGACGGCAAAGTCCCTGTGGGCTTAGGACAGTCAAAGAAACCCCTGGGCTGCATGCTAAGCCCCTTTTCGGCTTCACTTTCCGAATCCTGCCCTAGCTTGCGATTAGTTTTTTTCTCACTTCTTGCCCCCAACTCCCACCTTGCCTCATGGTCTCCCCTCCTCTGCGCACCTGACAGTTTGCCTGCCCTTCCACTGCCTGTCTCCAGACTTTCCAAGGAGAAAAGGCAAAGCACTAAAGCGGGCCGGGCAACGGGTCAAGTTCCGCTTTCGGCGACTAGCAGGGAGGTAGCGTGGCCGAGCGGTCTAAGGCGCTGGATTAAGGCTCCAGTCTCTTCGGAGGCGTGGGTTCAAATCCCACCGCTGCCACTTTTCCTGGCCTTGCATTTTAAAGAAGAACGTAACGTTGACCTCTTCCTTCATTAGTGCCACCTCTGTCGCAATGAGCAAGCGGATGGTATGCCACACCCTGCAGGAAAAAGGTTTCGCTTCTGACGTCTTGCTTTTCTGGACATCCAGTCTCAAGTTTCCCATCTGGAACGGCGCTCCCTGCTGCTTTGTGAAGGCTTGCTGCAAGAGCCTTCGAAACCCAGGAGCTCTTGCGTTGAGCTGTGACGCGTCCTGGGAAGACCTCCCGTTGCAGCGGAATGAGCCCCACTTCCAGGGCGTGCTGGTAGCAAATTTCCCACAGCCCACAGGGAGCAAACGATCCCAGGTGTGATGTATCACCAGGAGAGGCTGAGATGAGATTAAGGGTTCACGCGTGTGCCCGGACCGAGGTTAATGATGGGATTAGAGCTAGGGTTAGATGCAGGGAAAGAGTGAGAGTTATAATTAGGGATAAAGCTAACAGGTGATCATTACTCGTCATGTAACATGATACAAAGGGTCAGAAGAGGAACTGATTCAGGGTTACAATTTGGACTTCGCAGACAACAGGAGCACTAAATGGTGCTGAGGGGGACTCAATAAAGTGGACCGGCCGCCTAATGTAAGCAATTGTGCACAAATATTGTACGATGACTAGCGTTGCCGGTGCTTTTTTCTTAAAGAGTCAGTTCTTGGCACCCATTCCCTACTTGACTCAGCCTAATCTTCAAGAATATTTGTCAAGAACTAAAAAAAATCCAGAAAAGGTTTAACCTCCCCGTCGGGGAATTGAACCCCGGTCTCCCGCGTGACAGGCGGGGATACTGACCACTATACTAACGAGGAGACGTGAGGGCATGAAATGAACAGCTGCTGATGTCTGCACAGCATCCAGCGACCACCTAGATGGCCTAGGGGGTCTCATTTTCCCCCGTCAAACGGCTTGCCCGATCTAAGGCTAATTTCTTTCTTTTTATCGGCACCAGGCTTAAAACTCAGTTTAAGGCGATAGTTCCGGGCTATGTTTGACTCCAGAGTTGAATCTGTCATCCCGCATTTCCTCAGCAAATCAAGCTACCCATCTCAAGTCTCATGAGCTGAGGACGGCAAAGTCCCTGTGGG
The DNA here is from genome assembly GCF_040938575.1 of Ambystoma mexicanum. Taxonomy (NCBI): domain Eukaryota; kingdom Metazoa; phylum Chordata; class Amphibia; order Caudata; family Ambystomatidae; genus Ambystoma; species Ambystoma mexicanum. Next base: position 813,800 of record NW_027182434.1, read on the forward strand.
CTTAGGACAGTCAAAGAAACCCCTGGGCTGCATGCTAAGCCCCTTTTCGGCTTCACTTTCCGAATCCTGCCCTAGCTTGCGATTAGTTTTTTTCTCACTTCTTGCCCCCATCTCCCACCTTGCCTCATGGTCTCCCCTCCTCTGCGCACCTGACAGTTTGCCTGCCCTTCCACTGCCTGTCTCCAGACTTTCCAAGGAGAAAAGGCAAAGCACTAAAGCGGGCCGGGCAACGGGTCAAGTTCCGCTTTCGGCGACTAGCAGGGAGGTAGCGTGGCCGAGCGGTCTAAGGCGCTGGATTAAGGCTCCAGTCTCTTCGGAGGCGTGGGTTCAAATCCCACCGCTGCCACTTTTCCTGGCCTTGCATTTTAAAGAAGAACGTAACGTTGACCTCTTCCTTCATTAGTGCCACCTCTGTCGCAATGAGCAAGCGGATGGTATGCCACACCCTGCAGGAAAAAGGTTTCGCTTCTGACGTCTTGCTTTTCTGGACATCCAGTCTCAAGTTTCCCATCTGGAACGGCGCTCCCTGCTGCTTTGTGAAGGCTTGCTGCAAGAGCCTTCGAAACCCAGGAGCTCTTGCGTTGAGCTGTGACGCGTCCTGGGAAGACCTCCCGTTGCAGCGGAATGAGCCCCACTTCCAGGGCGTGCTGGTAGCAAATTTCCCACAGCCCACAGGGAGCAAACGATCCCAGGTGTGATGTATCACCAGGAGAGGCTGAGATGAGAGTAAGGGTTCACGCGTGTGCCCGGACCGAGGTTAATGATGGGATTAGAGCTAGGGTTAGATGCAGGGAAAGAGTGAGAGTTATAATTAGGGATAAAGCTAACAGGTGATCATTACTCGTCATGTAACATGATACAAAGGGTCAGAAGAGGAACTGATTCAGGGTTACAATTTGGACTTCGCAGACAACAGGAGCACTAAATGGTGCTGAGGGGGACTCAATAAAGTGGACCGGCCGCCTAATGTAAGCAATTGTGCACAAATATTGTACGATGACTAGCGTTGCCGGTGCTTTTTTCTTAAAGAGTCAGTTCTTGGCACCCATTCCCTACTTGACTCAGCCTAATCTTCAAGAATATTTGTCAAGAACTAAAAAAAATCCAGAAAAGGTTTAACCTCCCCGTCGGGGAATTGAACCCCGGTCTCCCGCGTGACAGGCGGGGATACTGACCACTATACTAACGAGGAGACGTGAGGGCATGAAATGAACAGCTGCTGATGTCTGCACAGCATCCAGCGACCACCTAGCTGGCCTAGGGGGGTCTCATTTTCCCCCGTCAAACGGCTTGCCCGATCTAAGGCTAATTTCTTTCTTTTTATCGGCACCAGGCTTAAAACTCAGTTTAAGGCGATAGTTCCGGGCTATGTTTGACTCCAGAGTTGAATCTGTCATCCCGCATTTCCTCAGCAAATCAAGCTACCCATATCAAGTCTCATGAGCTGAGGACGGCAAAGTCCCTGTGGGCTTAGGACAGTCAAAGAAACCCCTGGGCTGCATGCTAAGCCCCTTTTCGGCTTCACTTTCCGAATCCTGCCCTAGCTTGCGATTAGTTTTTTTCTCACTTCTTGCCCCCATCTCCCACCTTGCCTCATGGTCTCCCCTCCTCTGCGCACCTGACAGTTTGCCTGCCCTTCCACTGCCTGTCTCCAGACTTTCCAAGGAGAAAAGGCAAAGCACTAAAGCGGGCCGGGCAACGGGTCAAGTTCCGCTTTCGGCGACTAGCAGGGAGGTAGCGTGGCCGAGCGGTCTAAGGCGCTGGATTAAGGCTCCAGTCTCTTCGGAGGCGTGGGTTCAAATCCCACCGCTGCCACTTTTCCTGGCCTTGCATTTTAAAGAAGAACGTAACGTTGACCTCTTCCTTCATTAGTGCCACCTCTGTCGCAATGAGCAAGCGGATGGTATGCCACACCCTGCAGGAAAAAGGTTTCGCTTCTGACGTCTTGCTTTTCTGGACATCCAGTCTCAAGTTTCCCATCTGGAACGGCGCTCCCTGCTGCTTTGTGAAGGCTTGCTGCAAGAGCCTTCGAAACCCAGGAGCTCTTGCGTTGAGCTGTGACGCGTCCTGGGAAGACCTCCCGTTGCAGCGGAATGAGCCCCACTTCCAGGGCGTGCTGGTAGCAAATTTCCCACAGCCCACAGGGAGCAAACGATCCCAGGTGTGATGTATCACCAGGAGAGGCTGAGATGAGAGTAGGGGTTCACGCGTGTGCCCGGACCGAGGTTAATGATGGGATTAGAGCTAGGGTTAGATGCAGGGAAAGAGTGAGAGTTATAATTAGGGATAAAGCTAACAGGTGATCATTACTCGTCATGTAACATGATACAAAGGGTCAGAAGAGGAACTGATTCAGGGTTACAATTTGGACTTCGCAGACAACAGGAGCACTAAATGGTGCTGAGGGGGACTCAATAAAGTGGACCGGCCGCCTAATGTAAGCAATTGTGCACAAATATTGTACGATGACTAGCGTTGCCGGTGCTTTTTTCTTAAAGAGTCAGTTCTTGGCACCCATTCCCTACTTGACTCAGCCTAATCTTCAAGAATATTTGTCAAGAACTAAAAAAAATCCAGAAAAGGTTTAACCTCCCCGTCGGGGAATTGAGCCCCGGTCTCCCGCGTGACAGGCGGGGATACTGACCACTATACTAACGAGGAGACGTGAGGGCATGAAATGAACAGCTGCTGATGTCTGCACAGCATCCAGCGACCACCTAGCTGGCCTAGGGGGTCTCATTTTCCCCCGTCAAACGGCTTGCCCGATCTAAGGCTAATTTCTTTCTTTTTATCGGCACCAGGCTTAAAACTCAGTTTAAGGCGATAGTTCCGGGCTATGTTTGACTCCAGAGTTGAATCTGTCATCCCGCATTTCCTCAGCAAATCAAGCTACCCATCTCAAGTCTCATGAGCTGAGGACGGCAAAGTCCCTGTGGGCTTAGGACAGTCAAAGAAACCCCTGGGCTGCATGCTAAGCCCCTTTTCGGCTTCACTTTCCGAATCCTGCCCTAGCTTGCGATTAGTTTTTTTCTCACTTCTTGCCCCCATCTCCCACCTTGCCTCATGGTCTCCCCTCCTCTGCGCACCTGACAGTTTGCCTGCCCTTCCACTGCCTGTCTCCAGACTTTCCAAGGAGAAAAGGCAAAGCACTAAAGCGGGCCGGGCAACGGGTCAAGTTCCGCTTTCGGCGACTAGCAGGGAGGTAGCGTGGCCGAGCGGTCTAAGGCGCTGGATTAAGGCTCCAGTCTCTTCGGAGGCGTGGGTTCAAATCCCACCGCTGCCACTTTTCCTGGCCTTGCATTTTAAAGAAGAACGTAACGTTGACCTCTTCCTTCATTAGTGCCACCTCTGTCGCAATGAGCAAGCGGATGGTATGCCACACCCTGCAGGAAAAAGGTTTCGCTTCTGACGTCTTGCTTTTCTGGACATCCAGTCTCAAGTTTCCCATCTGGAACGGCGCTCCCTGCTGCTTTGTGAAGGCTTGCTGCAAGAGCCTTCGAAACCCAGGAGCTCTTGCGTTGAGCTGTGACGCGTCCTGGGAAGACCTCCCGTTGCAGCGGAATGAGCCCCACTTCCAGGGCGTGCTGGTAGCAAATTTCCCACAGCCCACAGGGAGCAAACGATCCCAGGTGTGATGTATCACCAGGAGAGGCTGAGATGAGAGTAGGGGTTCACGCGTGTGCCCGGACCGAGGTTAATGATGGGATTAGAGCTAGGGTTAGATGCAGGGAAAGAGTGAGAGTTATAATTAGGGATAAAGCTAACAGGTGATCATTACTCGTCATGTAACATGATACAAAGGGTCAGAAGAGGAACTGATTCAGGGTTACAATTTGGACTTCGCAGACAACAGGAGCACTAAATGGTGCTGAGGGGGACTCAATAAAGTGGACCGGCCGCCTAATGTAAGCAATTGTGCACAAATATTGTACGATGACTAGCGTTGCCGGTGCTTTTTTCTTAAAGAGTCAGTTCTTGGCACCCATTCCCTACTTGACTCAGCCTAATCTTCAAGAATATTTGTCAAGAACTAAAAAAAATCCAGAAAAGGTTTAACCTCGGGGATACTGACCACTATACTAACGAGGAGACGTGAGGGCATGAAATGAACAGCTGCTGATGTCTGCACAGCATCCAGCGACCACCTAGCTGGCCTAGGGGGGTCTCATTTTCCCCGTCAAACGGCTTGCCCGATCTAAGGCTAATTTCTTTCTTTTTATCGGCACCAGGCTTAAAACTCAGTTTAAGGCGATAGTTCCGGGCTATGTTTGACTCCAGAGTTGAATCTGTCATCCCGCATTTCCTCAGCAAATCAAGCTACCCATCTCAAGTCTCATGAGCTGAGGACGGCAAAGTCCCTGTGGGCTTAGGACAGTCAAAGAAACCCCTGGGCTGCATGCTAAGCCCCTTTTCGGCTTCACTTTCCGAATCCTGCCCTAGCTTGCGATTAGTTTTTTTCTCACTTCTTGCCCCCATCTCCCACCTTGCCTCATGGTCTCCCCTCCTCTGCGCACCTGACAGTTTGCCTGCCCTTCCACTGCCTGTCTCCAGACTTTCCAAGGAGAAAAGGCAAAGCACTAAAGCGGGCCGGGCAACGGGTCAAGTTCCGCTTTCAGCGACTAGCAGGGAGGTAGCGTGGCCGAGCGGTCTAAGGCGCTGGATTAAGGCTCCAGTCTCTTCGGAGGCGTGGGTTCAAATCCCACCGCTGCCACTTTTCCTGGCCTTGCATTTTAAAGAAGAACATAACGTTGACCTCTTCCTTCATTAGTGCCACCTCTGTCGCAATGAGCAAGCGGATGGTATGCCACACCCTGCAGGAAAAAGGTTTCGCTTCTGACGTCTTGCTTTTCTGGACATCCAGTCTCAAGTTTCCCATCTGGAACGGCGCTCCCTGCTGCTTTGTGAAGGCTTGCTGCAAGAGCCTTCGAAACCCAGGAGCTCTTGCGTTGAGCTGTGACGCGTCCTGGGAAGACCTCCCGTTGCAGCGGAATGAGCCCCACTTCCAGGGCGTGCTGGTAGCAAATTTCCCACAGCCCACAGGGAGCAAACGATCCCAGGTGTGATGTATCACCAGGAGAGGCTGAGACGAGAGTAGGGGTTCACGCGTGTGCCCGGACCGAGGTTAATGATGGGATTAGAGATAGGGTTAGATGCAGGGAAAGAGTGAGAGTTATAATTAGGGATAAAGCTAACAGGTGATCATTACTCGTCATGTAACATGATACAAAGGGTCAGAAGAGGAACTGATTCAGGGTTACAATTTGGACTTCGCAGACAACAGGAGCACTAAATGGTGCTGAGGGGGACTCAATAAAGTGGACCGGCCGCCTAATGTAAGCAATTGTGCACAAATATTGTACGATGACTAGCGTTGCCGGTGCTTTTTTCTTAAAGAGTCAGTTCTTGGCACCCATTCCCTACTTGACTCAGCCTAATCTTCAAGAATATTTGTCAAGAACTAAAAAAAATCCAGAAAAGGTTTAACCTCCCCGTCGGGGAATTGAACCCCGGTCTCTCGCGTGACTGACCACTATACTAACGAGGAGACGTGAGGGCATGAAATGAACAGCTGCTGATGTCTGCACAGCATCCAGCGACCACCTAGATGGCCTAGGGGGTCTCATTTTCCCCCGTCAAACGGCTTGCCCGATCTAAGGCTAATTTCTTTCTTTTTATCGGCACCAGGCTTAAAACTCAGTTTAAGGCGATAGTTCCGGGCTATGTTTGACTCCAGAGTTGAATCTGTCATCCCGCATTTCCTCAGCAAATCAAGCTACCCATCTCAAGTCTCATGAGCTGAGGACGGCAAAGTCCCTGTGGGCTTAGGACAGTCAAAGAAACCCCTGGGCTGCATGCTAAGCCCCTTTTCGGCTTCACTTTCCGAATCCTGCCCTAGCTTGCGATTAGTTTTTTTCTCACTTCTTGCCCCCATCTCCCACCTTGCCTCATGGTCTCCCCTCCTCTGCGCACCTGACAGTTTGCCTGCCCTTCCACTGCCTGTCTCCAGACTTTCCAAGGAGAAAAGGCAAAGCACTAAAGCGGGCCGGGCAACGGGTCAAGTTCCGCTTTCGGCGACTAGCAGGGAGGTAGCGTGGCCGAGCGGTCTAAGGCGCTGGATTAAGGCTCCAGTCTCTTCGGAGGCGTGGGTTCAAATCCCACCGCTGCCACTTTTCCTGGCCTTGCATTTTAAAGAAGAACGTAACGTTGACCTCTTCCTTCATTAGTGCCACCTCTGTCGCAATGAGCAAGCGGATGGTATGCCACACCCTGCAGGAAAAAGGTTTCGCTTCTGACGTCTTGCTTTTCTGGACATCCAGTCTCAAGTTTCCCATCTGGAACGGCGCTCCCTGCTGCTTTGTGAAGGCTTGCTGCAAGAGCCTTCGAAACCCAGGAGCTCTTGCGTTGAGCTGTGACGCGTCCTGGGAAGACCTCCCGTTGCAGCGGAATGAGCCCCACTTCCAGGGCGTGCTGGTAGCAAATTTCCCACAGCCCACAGGGAGCAAACGATCCCAGGTGTGATGTATCACCAGGAGAGGCTGAGACGAGAGTAGGGGTTCACGCGTGTGCCCGGACCGAGGTTAATGATGGGATTAGAGCTAGGGTTAGATGCAGGGAAAGAGTGAGAGTTATAATTAGGGATAAAGCTAACAGGTGATCATTACTCGTCATGTAACATGATACAAAGGGTCAGAAGAGGAACTGATTCAGGGTTACAATTTGGACTTCGCAGACAACAGGAGCACTAAATGGTGCTGAGGGGGACTCAATAAAGTGGACCGGCCGCCTAATGTAAGCAATTGTGCACAAATATTGTACGATGACTAGCGTTGCCGGTGCTTTTTTCTTAAAGAGTCAGTTCTTGGCACCCATTCCCTACTTGACTCAGCCTAATCTTCAAGAATATTTGTCAAGAACTAAAAAAAATCCAGAAAAGGTTTAACCTCCCCGTCGGGGAATTGAACCCCGGTCTCCCGCGTGACAGGCGGGGATACTGACCACTATACTAACGAGGAGACGTGAGGGCATGAAATGAACAGCTGCTGATGTCTGCACAGCATCCAGCGACCACCTAGCTGGCCTAGGGGGGTCTCATTTTCCCCCGTCAAACGGCTTGCCCGATCTAAGGCTAATTTCTTTCTTTTTATCGGCACCAGGCTTAAAACTCAGTTTAAGGCGATAGTTCCGGGCTATGTTTGACTCCAGAGTTGAATCTGTCATCCCGCATTTCCTCAGCAAATCAAGCTACCCATATCAAGTCTCATGAGCTGAGGACGGCAAAGTCCCTGTGGGCTTAGGACAGTCAAAGAAACCCCTGGGCTGCATGCTAAGCCCCTTTTCGGCTTCACTTTCCGAATCCTGCCCTAGCTTGCGATTAGTTTTTTTCTCACTTCTTGCCCCCATCTCCCACCTTGCCTCATGGTCTCCCCTCCTCTGCGCACCTGACAGTTTGCCTGCCCTTCCACTGCCTGTCTCCAGACTTTCCAAGGAGAAAAGGCAAAGCACTAAAGCGGGCCGGGCAACGGGTCAAGTTCCGCTTTCGGCGACTAGCAGGGAGGTAGCGTGGCCGAGCGGTCTAAGGCGCTGGATTAAGGCTCCAGTCTCTTCGGAGGCGTGGGTTCAAATCCCACCGCTGCCACTTTTCCTGGCCTTGCATTTTAAAGAAGAACGTAACGTTGACCTCTTCCTTCATTAGTGCCACCTCTGTCGCAATGAGCAAGCGGATGGTATGCCACACCCTGCAGGAAAAAGGTTTCGCTTCTGACGTCTTGCTTTTCTGGACATCCAGTCTCAAGTTTCCCATCTGGAACGGCGCTCCCTGCTGCTTTGTGAAGGCTTGCTGCAAGAGCCTTCGAAACCCAGGAGCTCTTGCGTTGAGCTGTGACGCGTCCTGGGAAGACCTCCCGTTGCAGCGGAATGAGCCCCACTTCCAGGGCGTGCTGGTAGCAAATTTCCCACAGCCCACAGGGAGCAAACGATCCCAGGTGTGATGTATCACCAGGAGAGGCTGAGATGAGAGTAGGGGTTCACGCGTGTGCCCGGACCGAGGTTAATGATGGGATTAGAGCTAGGGTTAGATGCAGGGAAAGAGTGAGAGTTATAATTAGGGATAAAGCTAACAGGTGATCATTACTCGTCATGTAACATGATACAAAGGGTCAGAAGAGGAACTGATTCAGGGTTACAATTTGGACTTCGCAGACAACAGGAGCACTAAATGGTGCTGAGGGGGACTCAATAAAGTGGACCGGCCGCCTAATGTAAGCAATTGTGCACAAATATTGTACGATGACTAGCGTTGCCGGTGCTTTTTTCTTAAAGAGTCAGTTCTTGGCACCCATTCCCTACTTGACTCAGCCTAATCTTCAAGAATATTTGTCAAGAACTAAAAAAAATCCAGAAAAGGTTTAACCTCCCCGTCGGGGAATTGAGCCCCGGTCTCCCGCGTGACAGGCGGGGATACTGACCACTATACTAACGAGGAGACGTGAGGGCATGAAATGAACAGCTGCTGATGTCTGCACAGCATCCAGCGACCACCTAGCTGGCCTAGGGGGTCTCATTTTCCCCCGTCAAACGGCTTGCCCGATCTAAGGCTAATTTCTTTCTTTTTATCGGCACCAGGCTTAAAACTCAGTTTAAGGCGATAGTTCCGGGCTATGTTTGACTCCAGAGTTGAATCTGTCATCCCGCATTTCCTCAGCAAATCAAGCTACCCATCTCAAGTCTCATGAGCTGAGGACGGCAAAGTCCCTGTGGGCTTAGGACAGTCAAAGAAACCCCTGGGCTGCATGCTAAGCCCCTTTTCGGCTTCACTTTCCGAATCCTGCCCTAGCTTGCGATTAGTTTTTTTCTCACTTCTTGCCCCCATCTCCCACCTTGCCTCATGGTCTCCCCTCCTCTGCGCACCTGACAGTTTGCCTGCCCTTCCACTGCCTGTCTCCAGACTTTCCAAGGAGAAAAGGCAAAGCACTAAAGCGGGCCGGGCAACGGGTCAAGTTCCGCTTTCGGCGACTAGCAGGGAGGTAGCGTGGCCGAGCGGTCTAAGGCGCTGGATTAAGGCTCCAGTCTCTTCGGAGGCGTGGGTTCAAATCCCACCGCTGCCACTTTTCCTGGCCTTGCATTTTAAAGAAGAACGTAACGTTGACCTCTTCCTTCATTAGTGCCACCTCTGTCGCAATGAGCAAGCGGATGGTATGCCACACCCTGCAGGAAAAAGGTTTCGCTTCTGACGTCTTGCTTTTCTGGACATCCAGTCTCAAGTTTCCCATCTGGAACGGCGCTCCCTGCTGCTTTGTGAAGGCTTGCTGCAAGAGCCTTCGAAACCCAGGAGCTCTTGCGTTGAGCTGTGACGCGTCCTGGGAAGACCTCCCGTTGCAGCGGAATGAGCCCCACTTCCAGGGCGTGCTGGTAGCAAATTTCCCACAGCCCACAGGGAGCAAACGATCCCAGGTGTGATGTATCACCAGGAGAGGCTGAGATGAGAGTAGGGGTTCACGCGTGTGCCCGGACCGAGGTTAATGATGGGATTAGAGCTAGGGTTAGATGCAGGGAAAGAGTGAGAGTTATAATTAGGGATAAAGCTAACAGGTGATCATTACTCGTCATGTAACATGATACAAAGGGTCAGAAGAGGAACTGATTCAGGGTTACAATTTGGACTTCGCAGACAACAGGAGCACTAAATGGTGCTGAGGGGGACTCAATAAAGTGGACCGGCCGCCTAATGTAAGCAATTGTGCACAAATATTGTACGATGACTAGCGTTGCCGGTGCTTTTTTCTTAAAGAGTCAGTTCTTGGCACCCATTCCCTACTTGACTCAGCCTAATCTTCAAGAATATTTGTCAAGAACTAAAAAAAATCCAGAAAAGGTTTAACCTCGGGGATACTGACCACTATACTAACGAGGAGACGTGAGGGCATGAAATGAACAGCTGCTGATGTCTGCACAGCATCCAGCGACCACCTAGCTGGCCTAGGGGGGTCTCATTTTCCCCGTCAAACGGCTTGCCCGATCTAAGGCTAATTTCTTTCTTTTTATCGGCACCAGGCTTAAAACTCAGTTTAAGGCGATAGTTCCGGGCTATGTTTGACTCCAGAGTTGAATCTGTCATCCCGCATTTCCTCAGCAAATCAAGCTACCCATCTCAAGTCTCATGAGCTGAGGACGGCAAAGTCCCTGTGGGCTTAGGACAGTCAAAGAAACCCCTGGGCTGCATGCTAAGCCCCTTTTCGGCTTCACTTTCCGAATCCTGCCCTAGCTTGCGATTAGTTTTTTTCTCACTTCTTGCCCCCATCTCCCACCTTGCCTCATGGTCTCCCCTCCTCTGCGCACCTGACAGTTTGCCTGCCCTTCCACTGCCTGTCTCCAGACTTTCCAAGGAGAAAAGGCAAAGCACTAAAGCGGGCCGGGCAACGGGTCAAGTTCCGCTTTCAGCGACTAGCAGGGAGGTAGCGTGGCCGAGCGGTCTAAGGCGCTGGATTAAGGCTCCAGTCTCTTCGGAGGCGTGGGTTCAAATCCCACCGCTGCCACTTTTCCTGGCCTTGCATTTTAAAGAAGAACATAACGTTGACCTCTTCCTTCATTAGTGCCACCTCTGTCGCAATGAGCAAGCGGATGGTATGCCACACCCTGCAGGAAAAAGGTTTCGCTTCTGACGTCTTGCTTTTCTGGACATCCAGTCTCAAGTTTCCCATCTGGAACGGCGCTCCCTGCTGCTTTGTGAAGGCTTGCTGCAAGAGCCTTCGAAACCCAGGAGCTCTTGCGTTGAGCTGTGACGCGTCCTGGGAAGACCTCCCGTTGCAGCGGAATGAGCCCCACTTCCAGGGCGTGCTGGTAGCAAATTTCCCACAGCCCACAGGGAGCAAACGATCCCAGGTGTGATGTATCACCAGGAGAGGCTGAGACGAGAGTAGGGGTTCACGCGTGTGCCCGGACCGAGGTTAATGATGGGATTAGAGCTAGGGTTAGATGCAGGGAAAGAGTGAGAGTTATAATTAGGGATAAAGCTAACAGGTGATCATTACTCGTCATGTAACATGATACAAAGGGTCAGAAGAGGAACTGATTCAGGGTTACAATTTGGACTTCGCAGACAACAGGAGCACTAAATGGTGCTGAGGGGGACTCAATAAAGTGGACCGGCCGCCTAATGTAAGCAATTGTGCACAAATATTGTACGATGACTAGCGTTGCCGGTGCTTTTTTCTTAAAGAGTCAGTTCTTGGCACCCATTCCCTACTTGACTCAGCCTAATCTTCAAGAATATTTGTCAAGAACTAAAAAAAATCCAGAAAAGGTTTAACCTCCCCGTCGGGGAATTGAACCCCGGTCTCCCGCGTGACAGGCGGGGATACTGACCACTATACTAACGAGGAGACGTGAGGGCATGAAATGAACAGCTGCTGATGTCTGCACAGCATCCAGCGACCACCTAGATGGCCTAGGGGGTCTCATTTTCCCCCGTCAAACGGCTTGCCCGATCTAAGGCTAATTTCTTTCTTTTTATCGGCACCAGGCTTAAAACTCAGTTTAAGGCGATAGTTCCGGGCTATGTTTGACTCCAGAGTTGAATCTGTCATCCCGCATTTCCTCAGCAAATCAAGCTACCCATCTCAAGTCTCATGAGCTGAGGACGGCAAAGTCCCTGTGGGCTTAGGACAGTCAAAGAAACCCCTGGGCTGCATGCTAAGCCCCTTTTCGGCTTCACTTTCCGAATCCTGCCCTAGCTTGCGATTAGTTTTTTTCTCACTTCTTGCCCCCATCTCCCACCTTGCCTCATGGTCTCCCCTCCTCTGCGCACCTGACAGTTTGCCTGCCCTTCCACTGCCTGTCTCCAGACTTTCCAAGGAGAAAAGGCAAAGCACTAAAGCGGGCCGGGCAACGGGTCAAGTTCCGCTTTCGGCGACTAGCAGGGAGGTAGCGTGGCCGAGCGGTCTAAGGCGCTGGATTAAGGCTCCAGTCTCTTCGGAGGCGTGGGTTCAAATCCCACCGCTGCCACTTTTCCTGGCCTTGCATTTTAAAGAAGAACGTAACGTTGACCTCTTCCTTCATTAGTGCCACCTCTGTCGCAATGAGCAAGCGGATGGTATGCCACACCCTGCAGGAAAAAGGTTTCGCTTCTGACGTCTTGCTTTTCTGGACATCCAGTCTCAAGTTTCCCATCTGGAACGGCGCTCCCTGCTGCTTTGTGAAGGCTTGCTGCAAGAGCCTTCGAAACCCAGGAGCTCTTGCGTTGAGCTGTGACGCGTCCTGGGAAGACCTCCCGTTGCAGCGGAATGAGCCCCACTTCCAGGGCGTGCTGGTAGCAAATTTCCCACAGCCCACAGGGAGCAAACGATCCCAGGTGTGATGTATCACCAGGAGAGGCTGAGACGAGAGTAGGGGTTCACGCGTGTGCCCGGACCGAGGTTAATGATGGGATTAGAGCTAGGGTTAGATGCAGGGAAAGAGTGAGAGTTATAATTAGGGATAAAGCTAACAGGTGATCATTACTCGTCATGTAACATGATACAAAGGGTCAGAAGAGGAACTGATTCAGGGTTACAATTTGGACTTCGCAGACAACAGGAGCACTAAATGGTGCTGAGGGGGACTCAATAAAGTGGACCGGCCGCCTAATGTAAGCAATTGTGCACAAATATTGTACGATGACTAGCGTTGCCGGTGCTTTTTTCTTAAAGAGTCAGTTCTTGGCACCCATTCCCTACTTGACTCAGCCTAATCTTCAAGAATATTTGTCAAGAACTAAAAAAAATCCAGAAAAGGTTTAACCTCCCCGTCGGGGAATTGAACCCCGGTCTCCCGCGTGACAGGCGGGGATACTGACCACTATACTAACGAGGAGACGTGAGGGCATGAAATGAACAGCTGCTGATGTCTGCACAGCATCCAGCGACCACCTAGATGGCCTAGGGGGTCTCATTTTCCCCCGTCAAACGGCTTGCCCGATCTAAGGCTAATTTCTTTCTTTTTATCGGCACCAGGCTTAAAACTCAGTTTAAGGCGATAGTTCCGGGCTATGTTTGACTCCAGAGTTGAATCTGTCATCCCGCATTTCCTCAGCAAATCAAGCTACCCATCTCAAGTCTCATGAGCTGAGGACGGCAAAGTCCCTGTGGGCTTAGGACAGTCAAAGAAACCCCTGGGCTGCATGCTAAGCCCCTTTTCGGCTTCACTTTCCGAATCCTGCCCTAGCTTGCGATTAGTTTTTTTCTCACTTCTTGCCCCCATCTCCCACCTTGCCTCATGGTCTCCCCTCCTCTGCGCACCTGACAGTTTGCCTGCCCTTCCACTGCCTGTCTCCAGACTTTCCAAGGAGAAAAGGCAAAGCACTAAAGCGGGCCGGGCAACGGGTCAAGTTCCGCTTTCGGCGACTAGCAGGGAGGTAGCGTGGCCGAGCGGTCTAAGGCGCTGGATTAAGGCTCCAGTCTCTTCGGAGGCGTGGGTTCAAATCCCACCGCTGCCACTTTTCCTGGCCTTGCATTTTAAAGAAGAACGTAACGTTGACCTCTTCCTTCATTAGTGCCACCTCTGTCGCAATGAGCAAGCGGATGGTATGCCACACCCTGCAGGAAAAAGGTTTCGCTTCTGACGTCTTGCTTTTCTGGACATCCAGTCTCAAGTTTCCCATCTGGAACGGCGCTCCCTGCTGCTTTGTGAAGGCTTGCTGCAAGAGCCTTCGAAACCCAGGAGCTCTTGCGTTGAGCTGTGACGCGTCCTGGGAAGACCTCCCGTTGCAGCGGAATGAGCCCCACTTCCAGGGCGTGCTGGTAGCAAATTTCCCACAGCCCACAGGGAGCAAACGATCCCAGGTGTGATGTATCACCAGGAGAGGCTGAGACGAGAGTAGGGGTTCACGCGTGTGCCCGGACCGAGGTTAATGATGGGATTAGAGCTAGGGTTAGATGCAGGGAAAGAGTGAGAGTTATAATTAGGGATAAAGCTAACAGGTGATCATTACTCGTCATGTAACATGATACAAAGGGTCAGAAGAGGAACTGATTCAGGGTTACAATTTGGACTTCGCAGACAACAGGAGCACTAAATGGTGCTGAGGGGGACTCAATAAAGTGGACCGGCCGCCTAATGTAAGCAATTGTGCACAAATATTGTACGATGACTAGCGTTGCCGGTGCTTTTTTCTTAAAGAGTCAGTTCTTGGCACCCATTCCCTACTTGACTCAGCCTAATCTTCAAGAATATTTGTCAAGAACTAAAAAAAATCCAGAAAAGGTTTAACCTCCCCGTCGGGGAATTGAACCCCGGTCTCCCGCGTGACAGGCGGGGATACTGACCACTATACTAACGAGGAGACGTGAGGGCATGAAATGAACAGCTGCTGATGTCTGCACAGCATCCAGCGACCACCTAGATGGCCTAGGGGGTCTCATTTTCCCCCGTCAAACGGCTTGCCCGATCTAAGGCTAATTTCTTTCTTTTTATCGGCACCAGGCTTAAAACTCAGTTTAAGGCGATAGTTCCGGGCTATGTTTGACTCCAGAGTTGAATCTGTCATCCCGCATTTCCTCAGCAAATCAAGCTACCCATCTCAAGTCTCATGAGCTGAGGACGGCAAAGTCCCTGTGGGCTTAGGACAGTCAAAGAAACCCCTGGGCTGCATGCTAAGCCCCTTTTCGGCTTCACTTTCCGAATCCTGCCCTAGCTTGCGATTAGTTTTTTTCTCACTTCTTGCCCCCATCTCCCACCTTGCCTCATGGTCTCCCCTCCTCTGCGCACCTGACAGTTTGCCTGCCCTTCCACTGCCTGTCTCCAGACTTTCCAAGGAGAAAAGGCAAAGCACTAAAGCGGGCCGGGCAACGGGTCAAGTTCCGCTTTCGGCGACTAGCAGGGAGGTAGCGTGGCCGAGCGGTCTAAGGCGCTGGATTAAGGCTCCAGTCTCTTCGGAGGCGTGGGTTCAAATCCCACCGCTGCCACTTTTCCTGGCCTTGCATTTTAAAGAAGAACGTAACGTTGACCTCTTCCTTCATTAGTGCCACCTCTGTCGCAATGAGCAAGCGGATGGTATGCCACACCCTGCAGGAAAAAGGTTTCGCTTCTGACGTCTTGCTTTTCTGGACATCCAGTCTCAAGTTTCCCATCTGGAACGGCGCTCCCTGCTGCTTTGTGAAGGCTTGCTGCAAGAGCCTTCGAAACCCAGGAGCTCTTGCGTTGAGCTGTGACGCGTCCTGGGAAGACCTCCCGTTGCAGCGGAATGAGCCCCACTTCCAGGGCGTGCTGGTAGCAAATTTCCCACAGCCCACAGGGAGCAAACGATCCCAGGTGTGATGTATCACCAGGAGAGGCTGAGATGAGAGTAAGGGTTCACGCGTGTGCCCGGACCGAGGTTAATGATGGGATTAGAGCTAGGGTTAGATGCAGGGAAAGAGTGAGAGTTATAATTAGGGATAAAGCTAACAGGTGATCATTACTCGTCATGTAACATGATACAAAGGGTCAGAAGAGGAACTGATTCAGGGTTACAATTTGGACTTCGCAGACAACAGGAGCACTAAATGGTGCTGAGGGGGACTCAATAAAGTGGACCGGCCGCCTAATGTAAGCAATTGTGCACAAATATTGTACGATGACTAGCGTTGCCGGTGCTTTTTTCTTAAAGAGTCAGTTCTTGGCACCCATTCCCTACTTGACTCAGCCTAATCTTCAAGAATATTTGTCAAGAACTAAAAAAAATCCAGAAAAGGTTTAACCTCCCCGTCGGGGAATTGAACCCCGATCTCCCGCGTGACAGGCGGGGATACTGACCACTATACTAACGAGGAGACGTGAGGGCATGAAATGAACAGCTGCTGATGTCTGCACAGCATCCAGCGACCACCTAGCTGGCCTAGGGGGGTCTCATTTTCCCCCGTCAAACGGCTTGCCCGATCTAAGGCTAATTTCTTTCTTTTTATCGGCACCAGGCTTAAAACTCAGTTTAAGGCGATAGTTCCGGGCTATGTTTGACTCCAGAGTTGAATCTGTCATCCCGCATTTCCTCAGCAAATCAAGCTACCCATATCAAGTCTCATGAGCTGAGGACGGCAAAGTCCCTGTGGGCTTAGGACAGTCAAAGAAACCCCTGGGCTGCATGCTAAGCCCCTTTTCGGCTTCACTTTCCGAATCCTGCCCTAGCTTGCGATTAGTTTTTTTCTCACTTCTTGCCCCCATCTCCCAC
Organism: Ambystoma mexicanum; assembly: GCF_040938575.1. Taxonomy (NCBI): domain Eukaryota; kingdom Metazoa; phylum Chordata; class Amphibia; order Caudata; family Ambystomatidae; genus Ambystoma; species Ambystoma mexicanum. Next base: position 829,977 of record NW_027182434.1, read on the forward strand.
CTTGCCTCATGGTCTCCCCTCCTCTGCGCACCTGACAGTTTGCCTGCCCTTCCACTGCCTGTCTCCAGACTTTCCAAGGAGAAAAGGCAAAGCACTAAAGCGGGCCGGGCAACGGGTCAAGTTCCGCTTTCGGCGACTAGCAGGGAGGTAGCGTGGCCGTCTCTTCGGAGGCGTGGGTTCAAATCCCACCGCTGCCACTTTTCCTGGCCTTGCATTTTAAAGAAGAACGTAACGTTGACCTCTTCCTTCATTAGTGCCACCTCTGTCGCAATGAGCAAGCGGATGGTATGCCACACCCTGCAGGAAAAAGGTTTCGCTTCTGACGTCTTGCTTTTCTGGACATCCAGTCTCAAGTTTCCCATCTGGAACGGCGCTCCCTGCTGCTTTGTGAAGGCTTGCTGCAAGAGCCTTCGAAACCCAGGAGCTCTTGCGTTGAGCTGTGACGCGTCCTGGGAAGACCTCCCGTTGCAGCGGAATGAGCCCCACTTCCAGGGCGTGCTGGTAGCAAATTTCCCACAGCCCACAGGGAGCAAACGATCCCAGGTGTGATGTATCACCAGGAGAGGCTGAGATGAGAGTAGGGGTTCACGCGTGTGCCCGGACCGAGGTTAATGATGGGATTAGAGCTAGGGTTAGATGCAGGGAAAGAGTGAGAGTTATAATTAGGGATAAAGCTAACAGGTGATCATTACTCGTCATGTAACATGATACAAAGGGTCAGAAGAGGAACTGATTCAGGGTTACAATTTGGACTTCGCAGACAACAGGAGCACTAAATGGTGCTGAGGGGGACTCAATAAAGTGGACCGGCCGCCTAATGTAAGCAATTGTGCACAAATATTGTACGATGACTAGCGTTGCCGGTGCTTTTTTCTTAAAGAGTCAGTTCTTGGCACCCATTCCCTACTTGACTCAGCCTAATCTTCAAGAATATTTGTCAAGAACTAAAAAAAATCCAGAAAAGGTTTAACCTCCCCGTCGGGGAATTGAGCCCCGGTCTCCCGCGTGACAGGCGGGGATACTGACCACTATACTAACGAGGAGACGTGAGGGCATGAAATGAACAGCTGCTGATGTCTGCACAGCATCCAGCGACCACCTAGCTGGCCTAGGGGGTCTCATTTTCCCCCGTCAAACGGCTTGCCCGATCTAAGGCTAATTTCTTTCTTTTTATCGGCACCAGGCTTAAAACTCAGTTTAAGGCGATAGTTCCGGGCTATGTTTGACTCCAGAGTTGAATCTGTCATCCCGCATTTCCTCAGCAAATCAAGCTACCCATCTCAAGTCTCATGAGCTGAGGACGGCAAAGTCCCTGTGGGCTTAGGACAGTCAAAGAAACCCCTGGGCTGCATGCTAAGCCCCTTTTCGGCTTCACTTTCCGAATCCTGCCCTAGCTTGCGATTAGTTTTTTTCTCACTTCTTGCCCCCATCTCCCACCTTGCCTCATGGTCTCCCCTCCTCTGCGCACCTGACAGTTTGCCTGCCCTTCCACTGCCTGTCTCCAGACTTTCCAAGGAGAAAAGGCAAAGCACTAAAGCGGGCCGGGCAACGGGTCAAGTTCCGCTTTCGGCGACTAGCAGGGAGGTAGCGTGGCCGAGCGGTCTAAGGCGCTGGATTAAGGCTCCAGTCTCTTCGGAGGCGTGGGTTCAAATCCCACCGCTGCCACTTTTCCTGGCCTTGCATTTTAAAGAAGAACGTAACGTTGACCTCTTCCTTCATTAGTGCCACCTCTGTCGCAATGAGCAAGCGGATGGTATGCCACACCCTGCAGGAAAAAGGTTTCGCTTCTGACGTCTTGCTTTTCTGGACATCCAGTCTCAAGTTTCCCATCTGGAACGGCGCTCCCTGCTGCTTTGTGAAGGCTTGCTGCAAGAGCCTTCGAAACCCAGGAGCTCTTGCGTTGAGCTGTGACGCGTCCTGGGAAGACCTCCCGTTGCAGCGGAATGAGCCCCACTTCCAGGGCGTGCTGGTAGCAAATTTCCCACAGCCCACAGGGAGCAAACGATCCCAGGTGTGATGTATCACCAGGAGAGGCTGAGATGAGAGTAGGGGTTCACGCGTGTGCCCGGACCGAGGTTAATGATGGGATTAGAGCTAGGGTTAGATGCAGGGAAAGAGTGAGAGTTATAATTAGGGATAAAGCTAACAGGTGATCATTACTCGTCATGTAACATGATACAAAGGGTCAGAAGAGGAACTGATTCAGGGTTACAATTTGGACTTCGCAGACAACAGGAGCACTAAATGGTGCTGAGGGGGACTCAATAAAGTGGACCGGCCGCCTAATGTAAGCAATTGTGCACAAATATTGTACGATGACTAGCGTTGCCGGTGCTTTTTTCTTAAAGAGTCAGTTCTTGGCACCCATTCCCTACTTGACTCAGCCTAATCTTCAAGAATATTTGTCAAGAACTAAAAAAAATCCAGAAAAGGTTTAACCTCGGGGATACTGACCACTATACTAACGAGGAGACGTGAGGGCATGAAATGAACAGCTGCTGATGTCTGCACAGCATCCAGCGACCACCTAGCTGGCCTAGGGGGGTCTCATTTTCCCCGTCAAACGGCTTGCCCGATCTAAGGCTAATTTCTTTCTTTTTATCGGCACCAGGCTTAAAACTCAGTTTAAGGCGATAGTTCCGGGCTATGTTTGACTCCAGAGTTGAATCTGTCATCCCGCATTTCCTCAGCAAATCAAGCTACCCATCTCAAGTCTCATGAGCTGAGGACGGCAAAGTCCCTGTGGGCTTAGGACAGTCAAAGAAACCCCTGGGCTGCATGCTAAGCCCCTTTTCGGCTTCACTTTCCGAATCCTGCCCTAGCTTGCGATTAGTTTTTTTCTCACTTCTTGCCCCCATCTCCCACCTTGCCTCATGGTCTCCCCTCCTCTGCGCACCTGACAGTTTGCCTGCCCTTCCACTGCCTGTCTCCAGACTTTCCAAGGAGAAAAGGCAAAGCACTAAAGCGGGCCGGGCAACGGGTCAAGTTCCGCTTTCAGCGACTAGCAGGGAGGTAGCGTGGCCGAGCGGTCTAAGGCGCTGGATTAAGGCTCCAGTCTCTTCGGAGGCGTGGGTTCAAATCCCACCGCTGCCACTTTTCCTGGCCTTGCATTTTAAAGAAGAACATAACGTTGACCTCTTCCTTCATTAGTGCCACCTCTGTCGCAATGAGCAAGCGGATGGTATGCCACACCCTGCAGGAAAAAGGTTTCGCTTCTGACGTCTTGCTTTTCTGGACATCCAGTCTCAAGTTTCCCATCTGGAACGGCGCTCCCTGCTGCTTTGTGAAGGCTTGCTGCAAGAGCCTTCGAAACCCAGGAGCTCTTGCGTTGAGCTGTGACGCGTCCTGGGAAGACCTCCCGTTGCAGCGGAATGAGCCCCACTTCCAGGGCGTGCTGGTAGCAAATTTCCCACAGCCCACAGGGAGCAAACGATCCCAGGTGTGATGTATCACCAGGAGAGGCTGAGACGAGAGTAGGGGTTCACGCGTGTGCCCGGACCGAGGTTAATGATGGGATTAGAGCTAGGGTTAGATGCAGGGAAAGAGTGAGAGTTATAATTAGGGATAAAGCTAACAGGTGATCATTACTCGTCATGTAACATGATACAAAGGGTCAGAAGAGGAACTGATTCAGGGTTACAATTTGGACTTCGCAGACAACAGGAGCACTAAATGGTGCTGAGGGGGACTCAATAAAGTGGACCGGCCGCCTAATGTAAGCAATTGTGCACAAATATTGTACGATGACTAGCGTTGCCGGTGCTTTTTTCTTAAAGAGTCAGTTCTTGGCACCCATTCCCTACTTGACTCAGCCTAATCTTCAAGAATATTTGTCAAGAACTAAAAAAAATCCAGAAAAGGTTTAACCTCCCCGTCGGGGAATTGAACCCCGGTCTCTCGCGTGACAGGCGGGGATACTGACCACTATACTAACGAGGAGACGTGAGGGCATGAAATGAACAGCTGCTGATGTCTGCACAGCATCCAGCGACCACCTAGATGGCCTAGGGGGTCTCATTTTCCCCCGTCAAACGGCTTGCCCGATCTAAGGCTAATTTCTTTCTTTTTATCGGCACCAGGCTTAAAACTCAGTTTAAGGCGATAGTTCCGGGCTATGTTTGACTCCAGAGTTGAATCTGTCATCCCGCATTTCCTCAGCAAATCAAGCTACCCATCTCAAGTCTCATGAGCTGAGGACGGCAAAGTCCCTGTGGGCTTAGGACAGTCAAAGAAACCCCTGGGCTGCATGCTAAGCCCCTTTTCGGCTTCACTTTCCGAATCCTGCCCTAGCTTGCGATTAGTTTTTTTCTCACTTCTTGCCCCCATCTCCCACCTTGCCTCATGGTCTCCCCTCCTCTGCGCACCTGACAGTTTGCCTGCCCTTCCACTGCCTGTCTCCAGACTTTCCAAGGAGAAAAGGCAAAGCACTAAAGCGGGCCGGGCAACGGGTCAAGTTCCGCTTTCGGCGACTAGCAGGGAGGTAGCGTGGCCGAGCGGTCTAAGGCGCTGGATTAAGGCTCCAGTCTCTTCGGAGGCGTGGGTTCAAATCCCACCGCTGCCACTTTTCCTGGCCTTGCATTTTAAAGAAGAACGTAACGTTGACCTCTTCCTTCATTAGTGCCACCTCTGTCGCAATGAGCAAGCGGATGGTATGCCACACCCTGCAGGAAAAAGGTTTCGCTTCTGACGTCTTGCTTTTCTGGACATCCAGTCTCAAGTTTCCCATCTGGAACGGCGCTCCCTGCTGCTTTGTGAAGGCTTGCTGCAAGAGCCTTCGAAACCCAGGAGCTCTTGCGTTGAGCTGTGACGCGTCCTGGGAAGACCTCCCGTTGCAGCGGAATGAGCCCCACTTCCAGGGCGTGCTGGTAGCAAATTTCCCACAGCCCACAGGGAGCAAACGATCCCAGGTGTGATGTATCACCAGGAGAGGCTGAGACGAGAGTAGGGGTTCACGCGTGTGCCCGGACCGAGGTTAATGATGGGATTAGAGCTAGGGTTAGATGCAGGGAAAGAGTGAGAGTTATAATTAGGGATAAAGCTAACAGGTGATCATTACTCGTCATGTAACATGATACAAAGGGTCAGAAGAGGAACTGATTCAGGGTTACAATTTGGACTTCGCAGACAACAGGAGCACTAAATGGTGCTGAGGGGGACTCAATAAAGTGGACCGGCCGCCTAATGTAAGCAATTGTGCACAAATATTGTACGATGACTAGCGTTGCCGGTGCTTTTTTCTTAAAGAGTCAGTTCTTGGCACCCATTCCCTACTTGACTCAGCCTAATCTTCAAGAATATTTGTCAAGAACTAAAAAAAATCCAGAAAAGGTTTAACCTCCCCGTCGGGGAATTGAACCCCGGTCTCCCGCGTGACAGGCGGGGATACTGACCACTATACTAACGAGGAGACGTGAGGGCATGAAATGAACAGCTGCTGATGTCTGCACAGCATCCAGCGACCACCTAGATGGCCTAGGGGGTCTCATTTTCCCCCGTCAAACGGCTTGCCCGATCTAAGGCTAATTTCTTTCTTTTTATCGGCACCAGGCTTAAAACTCAGTTTAAGGCGATAGTTCCGGGCTATGTTTGACTCCAGAGTTGAATCTGTCATCCCGCATTTCCTCAGCAAATCAAGCTACCCATCTCAAGTCTCATGAGCTGAGGACGGCAAAGTCCCTGTGGGCTTAGGACAGTCAAAGAAACCCCTGGGCTGCATGCTAAGCCCCTTTTCGGCTTCACTTTCCGAATCCTGCCCTAGCTTGCGATTAGTTTTTTTCTCACTTCTTGCCCCCATCTCCCACCTTGCCTCATGGTCTCCCCTCCTCTGCGCACCTGACAGTTTGCCTGCCCTTCCACTGCCTGTCTCCAGACTTTCCAAGGAGAAAAGGCAAAGCACTAAAGCGGGCCGGGCAACGGGTCAAGTTCCGCTTTCGGCGACTAGCAGGGAGGTAGCGTGGCCGAGCGGTCTAAGGCGCTGGATTAAGGCTCCAGTCTCTTCGGAGGCGTGGGTTCAAATCCCACCGCTGCCACTTTTCCTGGCCTTGCATTTTAAAGAAGAACGTAACGTTGACCTCTTCCTTCATTAGTGCCACCTCTGTCGCAATGAGCAAGCGGATGGTATGCCACACCCTGCAGGAAAAAGGTTTCGCTTCTGACGTCTTGCTTTTCTGGACATCCAGTCTCAAGTTTCCCATCTGGAACGGCGCTCCCTGCTGCTTTGTGAAGGCTTGCTGCAAGAGCCTTCGAAACCCAGGAGCTCTTGCGTTGAGCTGTGACGCGTCCTGGGAAGACCTCCCGTTGCAGCGGAATGAGCCCCACTTCCAGGGCGTGCTGGTAGCAAATTTCCCACAGCCCACAGGGAGCAAACGATCCCAGGTGTGATGTATCACCAGGAGAGGCTGAGACGAGAGTAGGGGTTCACGCGTGTGCCCGGACCGAGGTTAATGATGGGATTAGAGCTAGGGTTAGATGCAGGGAAAGAGTGAGAGTTATAATTAGGGATAAAGCTAACAGGTGATCATTACTCGTCATGTAACATGATACAAAGGGTCAGAAGAGGAACTGATTCAGGGTTACAATTTGGACTTCGCAGACAACAGGAGCACTAAATGGTGCTGAGGGGGACTCAATAAAGTGGACCGGCCGCCTAATGTAAGCAATTGTGCACAAATATTGTACGATGACTAGCGTTGCCGGTGCTTTTTTCTTAAAGAGTCAGTTCTTGGCACCCATTCCCTACTTGACTCAGCCTAATCTTCAAGAATATTTGTCAAGAACTAAAAAAAATCCAGAAAAGGTTTAACCTCCCCGTCGGGGAATTGAACCCCGGTCTCCCGCGTGACAGGCGGGGATACTGACCACTATACTAACGAGGAGACGTGAGGGCATGAAATGAACAGCTGCTGATGTCTGCACAGCATCCAGCGACCACCTAGATGGCCTAGGGGGTCTCATTTTCCCCCGTCAAACGGCTTGCCCGATCTAAGGCTAATTTCTTTCTTTTTATCGGCACCAGGCTTAAAACTCAGTTTAAGGCGATAGTTCCGGGCTATGTTTGACTCCAGAGTTGAATCTGTCATCCCGCATTTCCTCAGCAAATCAAGCTACCCATCTCAAGTCTCATGAGCTGAGGACGGCAAAGTCCCTGTGGGCTTAGGACAGTCAAAGAAACCCCTGGGCTGCATGCTAAGCCCCTTTTCGGCTTCACTTTCCGAATCCTGCCCTAGCTTGCGATTAGTTTTTTTCTCACTTCTTGCCCCCATCTCCCACCTTGCCTCATGGTCTCCCCTCCTCTGCGCACCTGACAGTTTGCCTGCCCTTCCACTGCCTGTCTCCAGACTTTCCAAGGAGAAAAGGCAAAGCACTAAAGCGGGCCGGGCAACGGGTCAAGTTCCGCTTTCGGCGACTAGCAGGGAGGTAGCGTGGCCGAGCGGTCTAAGGCGCTGGATTAAGGCTCCAGTCTCTTCGGAGGCGTGGGTTCAAATCCCACCGCTGCCACTTTTCCTGGCCTTGCATTTTAAAGAAGAACGTAACGTTGACCTCTTCCTTCATTAGTGCCACCTCTGTCGCAATGAGCAAGCGGATGGTATGCCACACCCTGCAGGAAAAAGGTTTCGCTTCTGACGTCTTGCTTTTCTGGACATCCAGTCTCAAGTTTCCCATCTGGAACGGCGCTCCCTGCTGCTTTGTGAAGGCTTGCTGCAAGAGCCTTCGAAACCCAGGAGCTCTTGCGTTGAGCTGTGACGCGTCCTGGGAAGACCTCCCGTTGCAGCGGAATGAGCCCCACTTCCAGGGCGTGCTGGTAGCAAATTTCCCACAGCCCACAGGGAGCAAACGATCCCAGGTGTGATGTATCACCAGGAGAGGCTGAGACGAGAGTAGGGGTTCACGCGTGTGCCCGGACCGAGGTTAATGATGGGATTAGAGCTAGGGTTAGATGCAGGGAAAGAGTGAGAGTTATAATTAGGGATAAAGCTAACAGGTGATCATTACTCGTCATGTAACATGATACAAAGGGTCAGAAGAGGAACTGATTCAGGGTTACAATTTGGACTTCGCAGACAACAGGAGCACTAAATGGTGCTGAGGGGGACTCAATAAAGTGGACCGGCCGCCTAATGTAAGCAATTGTGCACAAATATTGTACGATGACTAGCGTTGCCGGTGCTTTTTTCTTAAAGAGTCAGTTCTTGGCACCCATTCCCTACTTGACTCAGCCTAATCTTCAAGAATATTTGTCAAGAACTAAAAAAAATCCAGAAAAGGTTTAACCTCCCCGTCGGGGAATTGAACCCCGGTCTCCCGCGTGACAGGCGGGGATACTGACCACTATACTAACGAGGAGACGTGAGGGCATGAAATGAACAGCTGCTGATGTCTGCACAGCATCCAGCGACCACCTAGATGGCCTAGGGGGTCTCATTTTCCCCCGTCAAACGGCTTGCCCGATCTAAGGCTAATTTCTTTCTTTTTATCGGCACCAGGCTTAAAACTCAGTTTAAGGCGATAGTTCCGGGCTATGTTTGACTCCAGAGTTGAATCTGTCATCCCGCATTTCCTCAGCAAATCAAGCTACCCATCTCAAGTCTCATGAGCTGAGGACGGCAAAGTCCCTGTGGGCTTAGGACAGTCAAAGAAACCCCTGGGCTGCATGCTAAGCCCCTTTTCGGCTTCACTTTCCGAATCCTGCCCTAGCTTGCGATTAGTTTTTTTCTCACTTCTTGCCCCCATCTCCCACCTTGCCTCATGGTCTCCCCTCCTCTGCGCACCTGACAGTTTGCCTGCCCTTCCACTGCCTGTCTCCAGACTTTCCAAGGAGAAAAGGCAAAGCACTAAAGCGGGCCGGGCAACGGGTCAAGTTCCGCTTTCGGCGACTAGCAGGGAGGTAGCGTGGCCGAGCGGTCTAAGGCGCTGGATTAAGGCTCCAGTCTCTTCGGAGGCGTGGGTTCAAATCCCACCGCTGCCACTTTTCCTGGCCTTGCATTTTAAAGAAGAACGTAACGTTGACCTCTTCCTTCATTAGTGCCACCTCTGTCGCAATGAGCAAGCGGATGGTATGCCACACCCTGCAGGAAAAAGGTTTCGCTTCTGACGTCTTGCTTTTCTGGACATCCAGTCTCAAGTTTCCCATCTGGAACGGCGCTCCCTGCTGCTTTGTGAAGGCTTGCTGCAAGAGCCTTCGAAACCCAGGAGCTCTTGCGTTGAGCTGTGACGCGTCCTGGGAAGACCTCCCGTTGCAGCGGAATGAGCCCCACTTCCAGGGCGTGCTGGTAGCAAATTTCCCACAGCCCACAGGGAGCAAACGATCCCAGGTGTGATGTATCACCAGGAGAGGCTGAGACGAGAGTAGGGGTTCACGCGTGTGCCCGGACCGAGGTTAATGATGGGATTAGAGCTAGGGTTAGATGCAGGGAAAGAGTGAGAGTTATAATTAGGGATAAAGCTAACAGGTGATCATTACTCGTCATGTAACATGATACAAAGGGTCAGAAGAGGAACTGATTCAGGGTTACAATTTGGACTTCGCAGACAACAGGAGCACTAAATGGTGCTGAGGGGGACTCAATAAAGTGGACCGGCCGCCTAATGTAAGCAATTGTGCACAAATATTGTACGATGACTAGCGTTGCCGGTGCTTTTTTCTTAAAGAGTCAGTTCTTGGCACCCATTCCCTACTTGACTCAGCCTAATCTTCAAGAATATTTGTCAAGAACTAAAAAAAATCCAGAAAAGGTTTAACCTCCCCGTCGGGGAATTGAACCCCGGTCTCCCGCGTGACAGGCGGGGATACTGACCACTATACTAACGAGGAGACGTGAGGGCATGAAATGAACAGCTGCTGATGTCTGCACAGCATCCAGCGACCACCTAGATGGCCTAGGGGGTCTCATTTTCCCCCGTCAAACGGCTTGCCCGATCTAAGGCTAATTTCTTTCTTTTTATCGGCACCAGGCTTAAAACTCAGTTTAAGGCGATAGTTCCGGGCTATGTTTGACTCCAGAGTTGAATCTGTCATCCCGCATTTCCTCAGCAAATCAAGCTACCCATCTCAAGTCTCATGAGCTGAGGACGGCAAAGTCCCTGTGGGCTTAGGACAGTCAAAGAAACCCCTGGGCTGCATGCTAAGCCCCTTTTCGGCTTCACTTTCCGAATCCTGCCCTAGCTTGCGATTAGTTTTTTTCTCACTTCTTGCCCCCACCTCCCACCTTGCCTCATGGTCTCCCCTCCTCTGCGCACCTGACAGTTTGCCTGCCCTTCCACTGCCTGTCTCCAGACTTTCCAAGGAGAAAAGGCAAAGCACTAAAGCGGGCCGGGCAACGGGTCAAGTTCCGCTTTCGGCGACTAGCAGGGAGGTAGCGTGGCCGAGCGGTCTAAGGCGCTGGATTAAGGCTCCAGTCTCTTCGGAGGCGTGGGTTCAAATCCCACCGCTGCCACTTTTCCTGGCCTTGCATTTTAAAGAAGAACGTAACGTTGACCTCTTCCTTCATTAGTGCCACCTCTGTCGCAATGAGCAAGCGGATGGTATGCCACACCCTGCAGGAAAAAGGTTTCGCTTCTGACGTCTTGCTTTTCTGGACATCCAGTCTCAAGTTTCCCATCTGGAACGGCGCTCCCTGCTGCTTTGTGAAGGCTTGCTGCAAGAGCCTTCGAAACCCAGGAGCTCTTGCGTTGAGCTGTGACGCGTCCTGGGAAGACCTCCCGTTGCAGCGGAATGAGCCCCACTTCCAGGGCGTGCTGGTAGCAAATTTCCCACAGCCCACAGGGAGCAAACGATCCCAGGTGTGATGTATCACCAGGAGAGGCTGAGATGAGAGTAAGGGTTCACGCGTGTGCCCGGACCGAGGTTAATGATGGGATTAGAGCTAGGGTTAGATGCAGGGAAAGAGTGAGAGTTATAATTAGGGATAAAGCTAACAGGTGATCATTACTCGTCATGTAACATGATACAAAGGGTCAGAAGAGGAACTGATTCAGGGTTACAATTTGGACTTCGCAGACAACAGGAGCACTAAATGGTGCTGAGGGGGACTCAATAAAGTGGACCGGCCGCCTAATGTAAGCAATTGTGCACAAATATTGTACGATGACTAGCGTTGCCGGTGCTTTTTTCTTAAAGAGTCAGTTCTTGGCACCCATTCCCTACTTGACTCAGCCTAATCTTCAAGAATATTTGTCAAGAACTAAAAAAAATCCAGAAAAGGTTTAACCTCCCCGTCGGGGAATTGAACCCCGATCTCCCGCGTGACAGGCGGGGATACTGACCACTATACTAACGAGGAGACGTGAGGGCATGAAATGAACAGCTGCTGATGTCTGCACAGCATCCAGCGACCACCTAGCTGGCCTAGGGGGGTCTCATTTTCCCCCGTCAAACGGCTTGCCCGATCTAAGGCTAATTTCTTTCTTTTTATCGGCACCAGGCTTAAAACTCAGTTTAAGGCGATAGTTCCGGGCTATGTTTGACTCCAGAGTTGAATCTGTCATCCCGCATTTCCTCAGCAAATCAAGCTACCCATATCAAGTCTCATGAGCTGAGGACGGCAAAGTCCCTGTGGGCTTAGGACAGTCAAAGAAACCCCTGGGCTGCATGCTAAGCCCCTTTTCGGCTTCACTTTCCGAATCCTGCCCTAGCTTGCGATTAGTTTTTTTCTCACTTCTTGCCCCCATCTCCCACCTTGCCTCATGGTCTCCCCTCCTCTGCGCACCTGACAGTTTGCCTGCCCTTCCACTGCCTGTCTCCAGACTTTCCAAGGAGAAAAGGCAAAGCACTAAAGCGGGCCGGGCAACGGGTCAAGTTCCGCTTTCGGCGACTAGCAGGGAGGTAGCGTGGCCGAGCGGTCTAAGGCGCTGGATTAAGGCTCCAGTCTCTTCGGAGGCGTGGGTTCAAATCCCACCGCTGCCACTTTTCCTGGCCTTGCATTTTAAAGAAGAACGTAACGTTGACCTCTTCCTTCATTAGTGCCACCTCTGTCGCAATGAGCAAGCGGATGGTATGCCACACCCTGCAGGAAAAAGGTTTCGCTTCTGACGTCTTGCTTTTCTGGACATCCAGTCTCAAGTTTCCCATCTGGAACGGCGCTCCCTGCTGCTTTGTGAAGGCTTGCTGCAAGAGCCTTCGAAACCCAGGAGCTCTTGCGTTGAGCTGTGACGCGTCCTGGGAAGACCTCCCGTTGCAGCGGAATGAGCCCCACTTCCAGGGCGTGCTGGTAGCAAATTTCCCACAGCCCACAGGGAGCAAACGATCCCAGGTGTGATGTATCACCAGGAGAGGCTGAGATGAGAGTAGGGGTTCACGCGTGTGCCCGGACCGAGGTTAATGATGGGATTAGAGCTAGGGTTAGATGCAGGGAAAGAGTGAGAGTTATAATTAGGGATAAAGCTAACAGGTGATCATTACTCGTCATGTAACATGATACAAAGGGTCAGAAGAGGAACTGATTCAGGGTTACAATTTGGACTTCGCAGACAACAGGAGCACTAAATGGTGCTGAGGGGGACTCAATAAAGTGGACCGGCCGCCTAATGTAAGCAATTGTGCACAAATATTGTACGATGACTAGCGTTGCCGGTGCTTTTTTCTTAAAGAGTCAGTTCTTGGCACCCATTCCCTACTTGACTCAGCCTAATCTTCAAGAATATTTGTCAAGAACTAAAAAAAATCCAGAAAAGGTTTAACCTCCCAGGCGGGGATACTGACCACTATACTAACGAGGAGACGTGAGGGCATGAAATGAACAGCTGCTGATGTCTGCACAGCATCCAGCGACCACCTAGCTGGCCTAGGGGGGTCTCATTTTCCCCGTCAAACGGCTTGCCCGATCTAAGGCTAATTTCTTTCTTTTTATCGGCACCAGGCTTAAAACTCAGTTTAAGGCGATAGTTCCGGGCTATGTTTGACTCCAGAGTTGAATCTGTCATCCCGCATTTCCTCAGCAAATCAAGCTACCCATCTCAAGTCTCATGAGCTGAGGACGGCAAAGTCCCTGTGGGCTTAGGACAGTCAAAGAAACCCCTGGGCTGCATGCTAAGCCCCTTTTCGGCTTCACTTTCCGAATCCTGCCCTAGCTTGCGATTAGTTTTTTTCTCACTTCTTGCCCCCATCTCCCACCTTGCCTCATGGTCTCCCCTCCTCTGCGCACCTGACAGTTTGCCTGCCCTTCCACTGCCTGTCTCCAGACTTTCCAAGGAGAAAAGGCAAAGCACTAAAGCGGGCCGGGCAACGGGTCAAGTTCCGCTTTCGGCGACTAGCAGGGAGGTAGCGTGGCCGAGCGGTCTAAGGCGCTGGATTAAGGCTCCAGTCTCTTCGGAGGCGTGGGTTCAAATCCCACCGCTGCCACTTTTCCTGGCCTTGCATTTTAAAGAAGAACGTAACGTTGACCTCTTCCTTCATTAGTGCCACCTCTGTCGCAATGAGCAAGCGGATGGTATGCCACACCCTGCAGGAAAAAGGTTTCGCTTCTGACGTCTTGCTTTTCTGGACATCCAGTCTCAAGTTTCCCATCTGGAACGGCGCTCCCTGCTGCTTTGTGAAGGCTTGCTGCAAGACCCTTCGAAACCCAGGAGCTCTTGCGTTGAGCTGTGACGCGTCCTGGGAAGACCTCCCGTTGCAGCGGAATGAGCCCCACTTCCAGGGCGTGCTGGTAGCAAATTTCCCACAGCCCACAGGGAGCAAACGATCCCAGGTGTGATGTATCACCAGGAGAGGCTGAGATGAGAGTAGGGGTTCACGCGTGTGCCCGGACCGAGGTTAATGATGGGATTAGAGCTAGGGTTAGATGCAGGGAAAGAGTGAGAGTTATAATTAGGGATAAAGCTAACAGGTGATCATTACTCGTCATGTAACATGATACAAAGGGTCAGAAGAGGAACTGATTCAGGGTTACAATTTGGACTTCGCAGACAACAGGAGCACTAAATGGTGCTGAGGGGGACTCAATAAAGTGGACCGGCCGCCTAATGTAAGCAATTGTGCACAAATATTGTACGATGACTAGCGTTGCCGGTGCTTTTTTCTTAAAGAGTCAGTTCTTGGCACCCATTCCCTACTTGACTCAGCCTAATCTTCAAGAATATTTGTCAAGAACTAAAAAAAATCCAGAAAAGGTTTAACCTCCCCCCGGTCTCCCGCGTGACAGGCGGGGATACTGACCATTATACTAACGAGGAGACGTGAGGGCATGAAATGAACAGCTGCTGATGTCTGCACAGCATCCAGCGACCACCTAGCTGGCCTAGGGGGTCTCATTTTCCCCCGTCAAACGGCTTGCCCGATCTAAGGCTAATTTCTTTCTTTTTATCGGCACCAGGCTTAAAACTCAGTTTAAGGCGATAGTTCCGGGCTATGTTTGACTCCAGAGTTGAATCTGTCATCCCGCATTTCCTCAGCAAATCAAGCTACCCATCTCAAGTCTCATGAGCTGAGGACGGCAAAGTCCCTGTGGGCTTAGGACAGTCAAAGAAACCCCTGGGCTGCATGCTAAGCCCCTTTTCGGCTTCACTTTCCGAATCCTGCCCTAGCTTGCGATTAGTTTTTTTCTCACTTCTTGCCCCCATCTCCCACCTTGCCTCATGGTCTCCCCTCCTCTGCGCACCTGACAGTTTGCCTGCCCTTCCACTGCCTGTCTCCAGACTTTCCAAGGAGAAAAGGCAAAGCACTAAAGCGGGCCGGGCAACGGGTCAAGTTCCGCTTTCGGCGACTAGCAGGGAGGTAGCGTGGCCGAGCGGTCTAAGGCGCTGGATTAAGGCTCCAGTCTCTTCGGAGGCGTGGGTTCAAATCCCACCGCTGCCACTTTTCCTGGCCTTGCATTTTAAAGAAGAACGTAACGTTGACCTCTTCCTTCATTAGTGCCACCTCTGTCGCAATGAGCAAGCGGATGGTATGCCACACCCTGCAGGAAAAAGGTTTCGCTTCTGACGTCTTGCTTTTCTGGACATCCAGTCTCAAGTTTCCCATCTGGAACGGCGCTCCCTGCTGCTTTGTGAAGGCTTGCTGCAAGACCCTTCGAAACCCAGGAGCTCTTGCGTTGAGCTGTGACGCGTCCTGGGAAGACCTCCCGTTGCAGCGGAATGAGCCCCACTTCCAGGGCGTGCTGGTAGCAAATTTCCCACAGCCCACAGGGAGCAAACGATCCCAGGTGTGATGTATCACCAGGAGAGGCTGAGATGAGAGTAGGGGTTCACGCGTGTGCCCGGACCGAGGTTAATGATGGGATTAGAGCTAGGGTTAGATGCAGGGAAAGAGTGAGAGTTATAATTAGGGATAAAGCTAACAGGTGATCATTACTCGTCATGTAACATGATACAAAGGGTCAGAAGAGGAACTGATTCAGGGTTACAATTTGGACTTCGCAGACAACAGGAGCACTAAATGGTGCTGAGGGGGACTCAATAAAGTGGACCGGCCGCCTAATGTAAGCAATTGTGCACAAATATTGTACGATGACTAGCGTTGCCGGTGCTTTTTTCTTAAAGAGTCAGTTCTTGGCACCCATTCCCTACTTGACTCAGCCTAATCTTCAAGAATATTTGTCAAGAACTAAAAAAAATCCAGAAAAGGTTTAACCTCCCCGTCGGGGAATTGAGCCCCGGTCTCCCGCGTGACAGGCGGGGATACTGACCACTATACTAACGAGGAGACGTGAGGGCATGAAATGAACAGCTGCTGATGTCTGCACAGCATCCAGCGACCACCTAGCTGGCCTAGGGGGTCTCATTTTCCCCCGTCAAACGGCTTGCCCGATCTAAGGCTAATTTCTTTCTTTTTATCGGCACCAGGCTTAAAACTCAGTTTAAGGCGATAGTTCCGGGCTATGTTTGACTCCAGAGTTGAATCTGTCATCCCGCATTTCCTCAGCAAATCAAGCTACCCATCTCAAGTCTCATGAGCTGAGGACGGCAAAGTCCCTGTGGGCTTAGGACAGTCAAAGAAACCCCTGGGCTGCATGCTAAGCCCCTTTTCGGCTTCACTTTCCGAATCCTGCCCTAGCTTGCGATTAGTTTTTTTCTCACTTCTTGTCCCCATCTCCCACCTTGCCTCATGGTCTCCCCTCCTCTGCGCACCTGACAGTTTGCCTGCCCTTCCACTGCCTGTCTCCAGACTTTCCAAGGAGAAAAGGCAAAGCACTAAAGCGGGCCGGGCAACGGGTCAAGTTCCGCTTTCGGCGACTAGCAGGGAGGTAGCGTGGCCGAGCGGTCTAAGGCGCTGGATTAAGGCTCCAGTCTCTTCGGAGGCGTGGGTTCAAATCCCACCGCTGCCACTTTTCCTGGCCTTGCATTTTAAAGAAGAACGTAACGTTGACCTCTTCCTTCATTAGTGCCACCTCTGTCGCAATGAGCAAGCGGATGGTATGCCACACCCTGCAGGAAAAAGGTTTCGCTTCTGACGTCTTGCTTTTCTGGACATCCAGTCTCAAGTTTCCCATCTGGAACGGCGCTCCCTGCTGCTTTGTGAAGGCTTGCTGCAAGAGCCTTCGAAACCCAGGAGCTCTTGCGTTGAGCTGTGACGCGTCCTGGGAAGACCTCCCGTTGCAGCGGAATGAGCCCCACTTCCAGGGCGTGCTGGTAGCAAATTTCCCACAGCCCACAGGGAGCAAACGATCCCAGGTGTGATGTATCACCAGGAGAGGCTGAGATGAGAGTAGGGGTTCACGCGTGTGCCCGGACCGAGGTTAATGATGGGATTAGAGCTAGGGTTAGATGCAGGGAAAGAGTGAGAGTTATAATTAGGGATAAAGCTAACAGGTGATCATTACTCGTCATGTAACATGATACAAAGGGTCAGAAGAGGAACTGATTCAGGGTTACAATTTGGACTTCGCAGACAACAGGAGCACTAAATGGTGCTGAGGGGGACTCAATAAAGTGGACCGGCCGCCTAATGTAAGCAATTGTGCACAAATATTGTACGATGACTAGCGTTGCCGGTGCTTTTTTCTTAAAGAGTCAGTTCTTGGCACCCATTCCCTACTTGACTCAGCCTAATCTTCAAGAATATTTGTCAAGAACTAAAAAAAATCCAGAAAAGGTTTAACCTCCCCCCGGTCTCCCGCGTGACAGGCGGGGATACTGACCACTATACTAACGAGGAGACGTGAGGGCATGAAATGAACAGCTGCTGATGTCTGCACAGCATCCAGCGACCACCTAGATGGCCTAGGGGGTCTCATTTTCCCCCGTCAAACGGCTTGCCCGATCTAAGGCTAATTTCTTTCTTTTTATCGGCACCAGGCTTAAAACTCAGTTTAAGGCGATAGTTCCGGGCTATGTTTGACTCCAGAGTTGAATCTGTCATCCCGCATTTCCTCAGCAAATCAAGCTACCCATCTCAAGTCTCATGAGCTGAGGACGGCAAAGTCCCTGTGGGCTTAGGACAGTCAAAGAAACCCCTGGGCTGCATGCTAAGCCCCTTTTCGGCTTCACTTTCCGAATCCTGCCCTAGCTTGCGATTAGTTTTTTTCTCACTTCTTGCCCCCATCTCCCACCTTGCCTCATGGTCTCCCCTCCTCTGCGCACCTGACAGTTTGCCTGCCCTTCCACTGAAGCGGGCCGGGCAACGGGTCAAGTTCCGCTTTCGGCGACTAGCAGGGAGGTAGCGTGGCCGAGCGGTCTAAGGCGCTGGATTAAGGCTCCAGTCTCTTCGGAGGCGTGGGTTCAAATCCCACCGCTGCCACTTTTCCTGGCCTTGCATTTTAAAGAAGAACGTAACGTTGACCTCTTCCTTCATTAGTGCCACCTCTGTCGCAATGAGCAAGCGGATGGTATGCCACACCCTGCAGGAAAAAGGTTTCGCTTCTGACGTCTTGCTTTTCTGGACATCCAGTCTCAAGTTTCCCATCTGGAACGGCGCTCCCTGCTGCTTTGTGAAGGCTTGCTGCAAGAGCCTTCGAAACCCAGGAGCTCTTGCGTTGAGCTGTGACGCGTCCTGGGAAGACCTCCCGTTGCAGCGGAATGAGCCCCACTTCCAGGGCGTGCTGGTAGCAAATTTCCCACAGCCCACAGGGAGCAAACGATCCCAGGTGTGATGTATCACCAGGAGAGGCTGAGATGAGAGTAGGGGTTCACGCGTGTGCCCGGACCGAGGTTAATGATGGGATTAGAGCTAGGGTTAGATGCAGGGAAAGAGTGAGAGTTATAATTAGGGATAAAGCTAACAGGTGATCATTACTCGTCATGTAACATGATACAAAGGGTCAGAAGAGGAACTGATTCAGGGTTACAATTTGGACTTCGCAGACAACAGGAGCACTAAATGGTGCTGAGGGGGACTCAATAAAGTGGACCGGCCGCCTAATGTAAGCAATTGTGCACAAATATTGTACGATGACTAGCGTTGCCGGTGCTTTTTTCTTAAAGAGTCAGTTCTTGGCACCCATTCCCTACTTGACTCAGCCTAATCTTCAAGAATATTTGTCAAGAACTAAAAAAAATCCAGAAAAGGTTTAACCTCCCCGTCGGGAATTGAACCCCCGTCTCCCGCGTGACAGGCGGGGATACTGACCACTATACTAACGAGGAGACGTGAGGGCATGAAATGAACAGCTGCTGATGTCTGCACAGCATCCAGCGACCACCTAGCTGGCCTAGGGGGTCTCATTTTCCCCCGTCAAACGGCTTGCCCGATCTAAGGCTAATTTCTTTCTTTTTATCGGCACCAGGCTTAAAACTCAGTTTAAGGCGATAGTTCCGGGCTATGTTTGACTCCAGAGTTGAATCTGTCATCCCGCATTTCCTCAGCAAATCAAGCTACCCATCTCAAGTCTCATGAGCTGAGGACGGCAAAGTCCCTGTGGGCTTAGGACAGTCAAAGAAACCCCTGGGCTGCATGCTAAGCCCCTTTTCGGCTTCACTTTCCGAATCCTGCCCTAGCTTGCGATTAGTTTTTTTCTCACTTCTTGCCCCCATCTCCCACCTTGCCTCATGGTCTCCCCTCCTCTGCGCACCTGACAGTTTGCCTGCCCTTCCACTGCCTGTCTCCAGACTTTCCAAGGAGAAAAGGCAAAGCACTAAAGCGGGCCGGGCAACGGGTCAAGTTCCGCTTTCGGCGACTAGCAGGGAGGTAGCGTGGCCGAGCGGTCTAAGGCGCTGGATTAAGGCTCCAGTCTCTTCGGAGGCGTGGGTTCAAATCCCACCGCTGCCACTTTTCCTGGCCTTGCATTTTAAAGAAGAACGTAACGTTGACCTCTTCCTTCATTAGTGCCACCTCTGTCGCAATGAGCAAGCGGATGGTATGCCACACCCTGCAGGAAAAAGGTTTCGCTTCTGACGTCTTGCTTTTCTGGACATCCAGTCTCAAGTTTCCCATCTGGAACGGCGCTCCCTGCTGCTTTGTGAAGGCTTGCTGCAAGAGCCTTCGAAACCCAGGAGCTCTTGCGTTGAGCTGTGACGCGTCCTGGGAAGACCTCCCGTTGCAGCGGAATGAGCCCCACTTCCAGGGCGTGCTGGTAGCAAATTTCCCACAGCCCACAGGGAGCAAACGATCCCAGGTGTGATGTATCACCAGGAGAGGCTGAGATGAGAGTAGGGGTTCACGCGTGTGCCCGGACCGAGGTTAATGATGGGATTAGAGCTAGGGTTAGATGCAGGGAAAGAGTGAGAGTTATAATTAGGGATAAAGCTAACAGGTGATCATTACTCGTCATGTAACATGATACAAAGGGTCAGAAGAGGAACTGATTCAGGGTTACAATTTGGACTTCGCAGACAACAGGAGCACTAAATGGTGCTGAGGGGGACTCAATAAAGTGGACCGGCCGCCTAATGTAAGCAATTGTGCACAAATATTGTACGATGACTAGCGTTGCCGGTGCTTTTTTCTTAAAGAGTCAGTTCTTGGCACCCATTCCCTACTTGACTCAGCCTAATCTTCAAGAATATTTGTCAAGAACTAAAAAAAATCCAGAAAAGGTTTAACCTCCCCCCGGTCTCCCGCGTGACAGGCGGGGATACTGACCATTATACTAACGAGGAGACGTGAGGGCATGAAATGAACAGCTGCTGATGTCTGCACAGCATCCAGCGACCACCTAGCTGGCCTAGGGGGTCTCATTTTCCCCCGTCAAACGGCTTGCCCGATCTAAGGCTAATTTCTTTCTTTTTATCGGCACCAGGCTTAAAACTCAGTTTAAGGCGATAGTTCCGGGCTATGTTTGACTCCAGAGTTGAATCTGTCATCCCGCATTTCCTCAGCAAATCAAGCTACCCATCTCAAGTCTCATGAGCTGAGGACGGCAAAGTCCCTGTGGGCTTAGGACAGTCAAAGAAACCCCTGGGCTGCATGCTAAGCCCCTTTTCGGCTTCACTTTCCGAATCCTGCCCTAGCTTGCGATTAGTTTTTTTCTCACTTCTTGCCCCCATCTCCCACCTTGCCTCATGGTCTCCCCTCCTCTGCGCACCTGACAGTTTGCCTGCCCTTCCACTGCCTGTCTCCAGACTTTCCAAGGAGAAAAGGCAAAGCA
This sequence comes from Ambystoma mexicanum, assembly GCF_040938575.1. NCBI lineage: Eukaryota > Metazoa > Chordata > Amphibia > Caudata > Ambystomatidae > Ambystoma > Ambystoma mexicanum. The sequence continues at coordinate 850,430 of NW_027182434.1, forward strand.
CTAAAGCGGGCCGGGCAACGGGTCAAGTTCCGCTTTCGGCGACTAGCAGGGAGGTAGCGTGGCCGAGCGGTCTAAGGCGCTGGATTAAGGCTCCAGTCTCTTCGGAGGCGTGGGTTCAAATCCCACCGCTGCCACTTTTCCTGGCCTTGCATTTTAAAGAAGAACGTAACGTTGACCTCTTCCTTCATTAGTGCCACCTCTGTCGCAATGAGCAAGCGGATGGTATGCCACACCCTGCAGGAAAAAGGTTTCGCTTCTGACGTCTTGCTTTTCTGGACATCCAGTCTCAAGTTTCCCATCTGGAACGGCGCTCCCTGCTGCTTTGTGAAGGCTTGCTGCAAGACCCTTCGAAACCCAGGAGCTCTTGCGTTGAGCTGTGACGCGTCCTGGGAAGACCTCCCGTTGCAGCGGAATGAGCCCCACTTCCAGGGCGTGCTGGTAGCAAATTTCCCACAGCCCACAGGGAGCAAACGATCCCAGGTGTGATGTATCACCAGGAGAGGCTGAGATGAGAGTAGGGGTTCACGCGTGTGCCCGGACCGAGGTTAATGATGGGATTAGAGCTAGGGTTAGATGCAGGGAAAGAGTGAGAGTTATAATTAGGGATAAAGCTAACAGGTGATCATTACTCGTCATGTAACATGATACAAAGGGTCAGAAGAGGAACTGATTCAGGGTTACAATTTGGACTTCGCAGACAACAGGAGCACTAAATGGTGCTGAGGGGGACTCAATAAAGTGGACCGGCCGCCTAATGTAAGCAATTGTGCACAAATATTGTACGATGACTAGCGTTGCCGGTGCTTTTTTCTTAAAGAGTCAGTTCTTGGCACCCATTCCCTACTTGACTCAGCCTAATCTTCAAGAATATTTGTCAAGAACTAAAAAAAATCCAGAAAAGGTTTAACCTCCCCGTCGGGGAATTGAGCCCCGGTCTCCCGCGTGACAGGCGGGGATACTGACCACTATACTAACGAGGAGACGTGAGGGCATGAAATGAACAGCTGCTGATGTCTGCACAGCATCCAGCGACCACCTAGCTGGCCTAGGGGGTCTCATTTTCCCCCGTCAAACGGCTTGCCCGATCTAAGGCTAATTTCTTTCTTTTTATCGGCACCAGGCTTAAAACTCAGTTTAAGGCGATAGTTCCGGGCTATGTTTGACTCCAGAGTTGAATCTGTCATCCCGCATTTCCTCAGCAAATCAAGCTACCCATCTCAAGTCTCATGAGCTGAGGACGGCAAAGTCCCTGTGGGCTTAGGACAGTCAAAGAAACCCCTGGGCTGCATGCTAAGCCCCTTTTCGGCTTCACTTTCCGAATCCTGCCCTAGCTTGCGATTAGTTTTTTTCTCACTTCTTGTCCCCATCTCCCACCTTGCCTCATGGTCTCCCCTCCTCTGCGCACCTGACAGTTTGCCTGCCCTTCCACTGCCTGTCTCCAGACTTTCCAAGGAGAAAAGGCAAAGCACTAAAGCGGGCCGGGCAACGGGTCAAGTTCCGCTTTCGGCGACTAGCAGGGAGGTAGCGTGGCCGAGCGGTCTAAGGCGCTGGATTAAGGCTCCAGTCTCTTCGGAGGCGTGGGTTCAAATCCCACCGCTGCCACTTTTCCTGGCCTTGCATTTTAAAGAAGAACGTAACGTTGACCTCTTCCTTCATTAGTGCCACCTCTGTCGCAATGAGCAAGCGGATGGTATGCCACACCCTGCAGGAAAAAGGTTTCGCTTCTGACGTCTTGCTTTTCTGGACATCCAGTCTCAAGTTTCCCATCTGGAACGGCGCTCCCTGCTGCTTTGTGAAGGCTTGCTGCAAGAGCCTTCGAAACCCAGGAGCTCTTGCGTTGAGCTGTGACGCGTCCTGGGAAGACCTCCCGTTGCAGCGGAATGAGCCCCACTTCCAGGGCGTGCTGGTAGCAAATTTCCCACAGCCCACAGGGAGCAAACGATCCCAGGTGTGATGTATCACCAGGAGAGGCTGAGATGAGAGTAGGGGTTCACGCGTGTGCCCGGACCGAGGTTAATGATGGGATTAGAGCTAGGGTTAGATGCAGGGAAAGAGTGAGAGTTATAATTAGGGATAAAGCTAACAGGTGATCATTACTCGTCATGTAACATGATACAAAGGGTCAGAAGAGGAACTGATTCAGGGTTACAATTTGGACTTCGCAGACAACAGGAGCACTAAATGGTGCTGAGGGGGACTCAATAAAGTGGACCGGCCGCCTAATGTAAGCAATTGTGCACAAATATTGTACGATGACTAGCGTTGCCGGTGCTTTTTTCTTAAAGAGTCAGTTCTTGGCACCCATTCCCTACTTGACTCAGCCTAATCTTCAAGAATATTTGTCAAGAACTAAAAAAAATCCAGAAAAGGTTTAACCTCCCCCCGGTCTCCCGCGTGACAGGCGGGGATACTGACCACTATACTAACGAGGAGACGTGAGGGCATGAAATGAACAGCTGCTGATGTCTGCACAGCATCCAGCGACCACCTAGATGGCCTAGGGGGTCTCATTTTCCCCCGTCAAACGGCTTGCCCGATCTAAGGCTAATTTCTTTCTTTTTATCGGCACCAGGCTTAAAACTCAGTTTAAGGCGATAGTTCCGGGCTATGTTTGACTCCAGAGTTGAATCTGTCATCCCGCATTTCCTCAGCAAATCAAGCTACCCATCTCAAGTCTCATGAGCTGAGGACGGCAAAGTCCCTGTGGGCTTAGGACAGTCAAAGAAACCCCTGGGCTGCATGCTAAGCCCCTTTTCGGCTTCACTTTCCGAATCCTGCCCTAGCTTGCGATTAGTTTTTTTCTCACTTCTTGCCCCCATCTCCCACCTTGCCTCATGGTCTCCCCTCCTCTGCGCACCTGACAGTTTGCCTGCCCTTCCACTGAAGCGGGCCGGGCAACGGGTCAAGTTCCGCTTTCGGCGACTAGCAGGGAGGTAGCGTGGCCGAGCGGTCTAAGGCGCTGGATTAAGGCTCCAGTCTCTTCGGAGGCGTGGGTTCAAATCCCACCGCTGCCACTTTTCCTGGCCTTGCATTTTAAAGAAGAACGTAACGTTGACCTCTTCCTTCATTAGTGCCACCTCTGTCGCAATGAGCAAGCGGATGGTATGCCACACCCTGCAGGAAAAAGGTTTCGCTTCTGACGTCTTGCTTTTCTGGACATCCAGTCTCAAGTTTCCCATCTGGAACGGCGCTCCCTGCTGCTTTGTGAAGGCTTGCTGCAAGAGCCTTCGAAACCCAGGAGCTCTTGCGTTGAGCTGTGACGCGTCCTGGGAAGACCTCCCGTTGCAGCGGAATGAGCCCCACTTCCAGGGCGTGCTGGTAGCAAATTTCCCACAGCCCACAGGGAGCAAACGATCCCAGGTGTGATGTATCACCAGGAGAGGCTGAGATGAGAGTAGGGGTTCACGCGTGTGCCCGGACCGAGGTTAATGATGGGATTAGAGCTAGGGTTAGATGCAGGGAAAGAGTGAGAGTTATAATTAGGGATAAAGCTAACAGGTGATCATTACTCGTCATGTAACATGATACAAAGGGTCAGAAGAGGAACTGATTCAGGGTTACAATTTGGACTTCGCAGACAACAGGAGCACTAAATGGTGCTGAGGGGGACTCAATAAAGTGGACCGGCCGCCTAATGTAAGCAATTGTGCACAAATATTGTACGATGACTAGCGTTGCCGGTGCTTTTTTCTTAAAGAGTCAGTTCTTGGCACCCATTCCCTACTTGACTCAGCCTAATCTTCAAGAATATTTGTCAAGAACTAAAAAAAATCCAGAAAAGGTTTAACCTCCCCGTCGGGAATTGAACCCCCGTCTCCCGCGTGACAGGCGGGGATACTGACCACTATACTAACGAGGAGACGTGAGGGCATGAAATGAACAGCTGCTGATGTCTGCACAGCATCCAGCGACCACCTAGCTGGCCTAGGGGGGTCTCATTTTCCCCGTCAAACGGCTTGCCCGATCTAAGGCTAATTTCTTTCTTTTTATCGGCACCAGGCTTAAAACTCAGTTTAAGGCGATAGTTCCGGGCTATGTTTGACTCCAGAGTTGAATCTGTCATCCCGCATTTCCTCAGCAAATCAAGCTACCCATCTCAAGTCTCATGAGCTGAGGACGGCAAAGTCCCTGTGGGCTTAGGACAGTCAAAGAAACCCCTGGGCTGCATGCTAAGCCCCTTTTCGGCTTCACTTTCCGAATCCTGCCCTAGCTTGCGATTAGTTTTTTTCTCACTTCTTGCCCCCATCTCCCACCTTGCCTCATGGTCTCCCCTCCTCTGCGCACCTGACAGTTTGCCTGCCCTTCCACTGCCTGTCTCCAGACTTTCCAAGGAGAAAAGGCAAAGCACTAAAGCGGGCCGGGCAACGGGTCAAGTTCCGCTTTCGGCGACTAGCAGGGAGGTAGCGTGGCCGAGCGGTCTAAGGCGCTGGATTAAGGCTCCAGTCTCTTCGGAGGCGTGGGTTCAAATCCCACCGCTGCCACTTTTCCTGGCCTTGCATTTTAAAGAAGAACGTAATGTTGACCTCTTCCTTCATTAGTGCCACCTCTGTCGCAATGAGCAAGCGGATGGTATGCCACACCCTGCAGGAAAAAGGTTTCGCTTCTGACGTCTTGCTTTTCTGGACATCCAGTCTCAAGTTTCCCATCTGGAACGGCGCTCCCTGCTGCTTTGTGAAGGCTTGCTGCAAGACCCTTCGAAACCCAGGAGCTCTTGCGTTGAGCTGTGACGCGTCCTGGGAAGACCTCCCGTTGCAGCGGAATGAGCCCCACTTCCAGGGCGTGCTGGTAGCAAATTTCCCACAGCCCACAGGGAGCAAACGATCCCAGGTGTGATGTATCACCAGGAGAGGCTGAGATGAGAGTAGGGGTTCACGCGTGTGCCCGGACCGAGGTTAATGATGGGATTAGAGCTAGGGTTAGATGCAGGGAAAGAGTGAGAGTTATAATTAGGGATAAAGCTAACAGGTGATCATTACTCGTCATGTAACATGATACAAAGGGTCAGAAGAGGAACTGATTCAGGGTTACAATTTGGACTTCGCAGACAACAGGAGCACTAAATGGTGCTGAGGGGGACTCAATAAAGTGGACCGGCCGCCTAATGTAAGCAATTGTGCACAAATATTGTACGATGACTAGCGTTGCCGGTGCTTTTTTCTTAAAGAGTCAGTTCTTGGCACCCATTCCCTACTTGACTCAGCCTAATCTTCAAGAATATTTGTCAAGAACTAAAAAAAATCCAGAAAAGGTTTAACCTCCCCGTCGGGGAATTGAACCCCGGGGATACTGACCATTATACTAACGAGGAGACGTGAGGGCATGAAATGAACAGCTGCTGATGTCTGCACAGCATCCAGCGACCACCTAGCTGGCCTAGGGGGTCTCATTTTCCCCCGTCAAACGGCTTGCCCGATCTAAGGCTAATTTCTTTCTTTTTATCGGCACCAGGCTTAAAACTCAGTTTAAGGCGATAGTTCCGGGCTATGTTTGACTCCAGAGTTGAATCTGTCATCCCGCATTTCCTCAGCAAATCAAGCTACCCATCTCAAGTCTCATGAGCTGAGGACGGCAAAGTCCCTGTGGGCTTAGGACAGTCAAAGAAACCCCTGGGCTGCATGCTAAGCCCCTTTTCGGCTTCACTTTCCGAATCCTGCCCTAGCTTGCGATTAGTTTTTTTCTCACTTCTTGCCCCCATCTCCCACCTTGCCTCATGGTCTCCCCTCCTCTGCGCACCTGACAGTTTGCCTGCCCTTCCACTGCCTGTCTCCAGACTTTCCAAGGAGAAAAGGCAAAGCACTAAAGCGGGCCGGGCAACGGGTCAAGTTCCGCTTTCGGCGACTAGCAGGGAGGTAGCGTGGCCGAGCGGTCTAAGGCGCTGGATTAAGGCTCCAGTCTCTTCGGAGGCGTGGGTTCAAATCCCACCGCTGCCACTTTTCCTGGCCTTGCATTTTAAAGAAGAACGTAACGTTGACCTCTTCCTTCATTAGTGCCACCTCTGTCGCAATGAGCAAGCGGATGGTATGCCACACCCTGCAGGAAAAAGGTTTCGCTTCTGACGTCTTGCTTTTCTGGACATCCAGTCTCAAGTTTCCCATCTGGAACGGCGCTCCCTGCTGCTTTGTGAAGGCTTGCTGCAAGACCCTTCGAAACCCAGGAGCTCTTGCGTTGAGCTGTGACGCGTCCTGGGAAGACCTCCCGTTGCAGCGGAATGAGCCCCACTTCCAGGGCGTGCTGGTAGCAAATTTCCCACAGCCCACAGGGAGCAAACGATCCCAGGTTTGATGTATCACCAGGAGAGGCTGAGATGAGAGTAGGGGTTCACGCGTGTGCCCGGACCGAGGTTAATGATGGGATTAGAGCTAGGGTTAGATGCAGGGAAAGAGTGAGAGTTATAATTAGGGATAAAGCTAACAGGTGATCATTACTCGTCATGTAACATGATACAAAGGGTCAGAAGAGGAACTGATTCAGGGTTACAATTTGGACTTCGCAGACAACAGGAGCACTAAATGGTGCTGAGGGGGACTCAATAAAGTGGACCGGCCGCCTAATGTAAGCAATTGTGCACAAATATTGTACGATGACTAGCGTTGCCGGTGCTTTTTTCTTAAAGAGTCAGTTCTTGGCACCCATTCCCTACTTGACTCAGCCTAATCTTCAAGAATATTTGTCAAGAACTAAAAAAAATCCAGAAAAGGTTTAACCTCCCCGTCGGGGAATTGAGCCCCGGTCTCCCGCGTGACAGGCGGGGATACTGACCACTATACTAACGAGGAGACGTGAGGGCATGAAATGAACAGCTGCTGATGTCTGCACAGCATCCAGCGACCACCTAGCTGGCCTAGGGGGTCTCATTTTCCCCCGTCAAACGGCTTGCCCGATCTAAGGCTAATTTCTTTCTTTTTATCGGCACCAGGCTTAAAACTCAGTTTAAGGCGATAGTTCCGGGCTATGTTTGACTCCAGAGTTGAATCTGTCATCCCGCATTTCCTCAGCAAATCAAGCTACCCATCTCAAGTCTCATGAGCTGAGGACGGCAAAGTCCCTGTGGGCTTAGGACAGTCAAAGAAACCCCTGGGCTGCATGCTAAGCCCCTTTTCGGCTTCACTTTCCGAATCCTGCCCTAGCTTGCGATTAGTTTTTTTCTCACTTCTTGTCCCCATCTCCCACCTTGCCTCATGGTCTCCCCTCCTCTGCGCACCTGACAGTTTGCCTGCCCTTCCACTGCCTGTCTCCAGACTTTCCAAGGAGAAAAGGCAAAGCACTAAAGCGGGCCGGGCAACGGGTCAAGTTCCGCTTTCGGCGACTAGCAGGGAGGTAGCGTGGCCGAGCGGTCTAAGGCGCTGGATTAAGGCTCCAGTCTCTTCGGAGGCGTGGGTTCAAATCCCACCGCTGCCACTTTTCCTGGCCTTGCATTTTAAAGAAGAACGTAACGTTGACCTCTTCCTTCATTAGTGCCACCTCTGTCGCAATGAGCAAGCGGATGGTATGCCACACCCTGCAGGAAAAAGGTTTCGCTTCTGACGTCTTGCTTTTCTGGACATCCAGTCTCAAGTTTCCCATCTGGAACGGCGCTCCCTGCTGCTTTGTGAAGGCTTGCTGCAAGAGCCTTCGAAACCCAGGAGCTCTTGCGTTGAGCTGTGACGCGTCCTGGGAAGACCTCCCGTTGCAGCGGAATGAGCCCCACTTCCAGGGCGTGCTGGTAGCAAATTTCCCACAGCCCACAGGGAGCAAACGATCCCAGGTGTGATGTATCACCAGGAGAGGCTGAGATGAGAGTAGGGGTTCACGCGTGTGCCCGGACCGAGGTTAATGATGGGATTAGAGCTAGGGTTAGATGCAGGGAAAGAGTGAGAGTTATAATTAGGGATAAAGCTAACAGGTGATCATTACTCGTCATGTAACATGATACAAAGGGTCAGAAGAGGAACTGATTCAGGGTTACAATTTGGACTTCGCAGACAACAGGAGCACTAAATGGTGCTGAGGGGGACTCAATAAAGTGGACCGGCCGCCTAATGTAAGCAATTGTGCACAAATATTGTACGATGACTAGCGTTGCCGGTGCTTTTTTCTTAAAGAGTCAGTTCTTGGCACCCATTCCCTACTTGACTCAGCCTAATCTTCAAGAATATTTGTCAAGAACTAAAAAAAATCCAGAAAAGGTTTAACCTCCCCGTCGGGAATTGAACCCCCGTCTCCCACGTGACAGGCGGGGATACTGACCACTATACTAACGAGGAGACGTGAGGGCATGAAATGAACAGCTGCTGATGTCTGCACAGCATCCAGCGACCACCTAGCTGGCCTAGGGGGGTCTCATTTTCCCCGTCAAACGGCTTGCCCGATCTAAGGCTAATTTCTTTCTTTTTATCGGCACCAGGCTTAAAACTCAGTTTAAGGCGATAGTTCCGGGCTATGTTTGACTCCAGAGTTGAATCTGTCATCCCGCATTTCCTCAGCAAATCAAGCTACCCATCTCAAGTCTCATGAGCTGAGGACGGCAAAGTCCCTGTGGGCTTAGGACAGTCAAAGAAACCCCTGGGCTGCATGCTAAGCCCCTTTTCGGCTTCACTTTCCGAATCCTGCCCTAGCTTGCGATTAGTTTTTTTCTCACTTCTTGCCCCCATCTCCCACCTTGCCTCATGGTCTCCCCTCCTCTGCGCACCTGACAGTTTGCCTGCCCTTCCACTGCCTGTCTCCAGACTTTCCAAGGAGAAAAGGCAAAGCACTAAAGCGGGCCGGGCAACGGGTCAAGTTCCGCTTTCGGCGACTAGCAGGGAGGTAGCGTGGCCGAGCGGTCTAAGGCGCTGGATTAAGGCTCCAGTCTCTTCGGAGGCGTGGGTTCAAATCCCACCGCTGCCACTTTTCCTGGCCTTGCATTTTAAAGAAGAACGTAACGTTGACCTCTTCCTTCATTAGTGCCACCTCTGTCGCAATGAGCAAGCGGATGGTATGCCACACCCTGCAGGAAAAAGGTTTCGCTTCTGACGTCTTGCTTTTCTGGACATCCAGTCTCAAGTTTCCCATCTGGAACGGCGCTCCCTGCTGCTTTGTGAAGGCTTGCTGCAAGACCCTTCGAAACCCAGGAGCTCTTGCGTTGAGCTGTGACGCGTCCTGGGAAGACCTCCCGTTGCAGCGGAATGAGCCCCACTTCCAGGGCGTGCTGGTAGCAAATTTCCCACAGCCCACAGGGAGCAAACGATCCCAGGTGTGATGTATCACCAGGAGAGGCTGAGATGAGAGTAGGGGTTCACGCGTGTGCCCGGACCGAGGTTAATGATGGGATTAGAGCTAGGGTTAGATGCAGGGAAAGAGTGAGAGTTATAATTAGGGATAAAGCTAACAGGTGATCATTACTCGTCATGTAACATGATACAAAGGGTCAGAAGAGGAACTGATTCAGGGTTACAATTTGGACTTCGCAGACAACAGGAGCACTAAATGGTGCTGAGGGGGACTCAATAAAGTGGACCGGCCGCCTAATGTAAGCAATTGTGCACAAATATTGTACGATGACTAGCGTTGCCGGTGCTTTTTTCTTAAAGAGTCAGTTCTTGGCACCCATTCCCTACTTGACTCAGCCTAATCTTCAAGAATATTTGTCAAGAACTAAAAAAAATCCAGAAAAGGTTTAACCTCCCCCCGGTCTCCCGCGTGACAGGCGGGGATACTGACCATTATACTAACGAGGAGACGTGAGGGCATGAAATGAACAGCTGCTGATGTCTGCACAGCATCCAGCGACCACCTAGCTGGCCTAGGGGGTCTCATTTTCCCCCGTCAAACGGCTTGCCCGATCTAAGGCTAATTTCTTTCTTTTTATCGGCACCAGGCTTAAAACTCAGTTTAAGGCGATAGTTCCGGGCTATGTTTGACTCCAGAGTTGAATCTGTCATCCCGCATTTCCTCAGCAAATCAAGCTACCCATCTCAAGTCTCATGAGCTGAGGACGGCAAAGTCCCTGTGGGCTTAGGACAGTCAAAGAAACCCCTGGGCTGCATGCTAAGCCCCTTTTCGGCTTCACTTTCCGAATCCTGCCCTAGCTTGCGATTAGTTTTTTTCTCACTTCTTGCCCCCATCTCCCACCTTGCCTCATGGTCTCCCCTCCTCTGCGCACCTGACAGTTTGCCTGCCCTTCCACTGCCTGTCTCCAGACTTTCCAAGGAGAAAAGGCAAAGCACTAAAGCGGGCCGGGCAACGGGTCAAGTTCCGCTTTCGGCGACTAGCAGGGAGGTAGCGTGGCCGAGCGGTCTAAGGCGCTGGATTAAGGCTCCAGTCTCTTCGGAGGCGTGGGTTCAAATCCCACCGCTGCCACTTTTCCTGGCCTTGCATTTTAAAGAAGAACGTAACGTTGACCTCTTCCTTCATTAGTGCCACCTCTGTCGCAATGAGCAAGCGGATGGTATGCCACACCCTGCAGGAAAAAGGTTTCGCTTCTGACGTCTTGCTTTTCTGGACATCCAGTCTCAAGTTTCCCATCTGGAACGGCGCTCCCTGCTGCTTTGTGAAGGCTTGCTGCAAGACCCTTCGAAACCCAGGAGCTCTTGCGTTGAGCTGTGACGCGTCCTGGGAAGACCTCCCGTTGCAGCGGAATGAGCCCCACTTCCAGGGCGTGCTGGTAGCAAATTTCCCACAGCCCACAGGGAGCAAACGATCCCAGGTGTGATGTATCACCAGGAGAGGCTGAGATGAGAGTAGGGGTTCACGCGTGTGCCCGGACCGAGGTTAATGATGGGATTAGAGCTAGGGTTAGATGCAGGGAAAGAGTGAGAGTTATAATTAGGGATAAAGCTAACAGGTGATCATTACTCGTCATGTAACATGATACAAAGGGTCAGAAGAGGAACTGATTCAGGGTTACAATTTGGACTTCGCAGACAACAGGAGCACTAAATGGTGCTGAGGGGGACTCAATAAAGTGGACCGGCCGCCTAATGTAAGCAATTGTGCACAAATATTGTACGATGACTAGCGTTGCCGGTGCTTTTTTCTTAAAGAGTCAGTTCTTGGCACCCATTCCCTACTTGACTCAGCCTAATCTTCAAGAATATTTGTCAAGAACTAAAAAAAATCCAGAAAAGGTTTAACCTCCCCGTCGGGGAATTGAGCCCCGGTCTCCCGCGTGACAGGCGGGGATACTGACCACTATACTAACGAGGAGACGTGAGGGCATGAAATGAACAGCTGCTGATGTCTGCACAGCATCCAGCGACCACCTAGCTGGCCTAGGGGGTCTCATTTTCCCCCGTCAAACGGCTTGCCCGATCTAAGGCTAATTTCTTTCTTTTTATCGGCACCAGGCTTAAAACTCAGTTTAAGGCGATAGTTCCGGGCTATGTTTGACTCCAGAGTTGAATCTGTCATCCCGCATTTCCTCAGCAAATCAAGCTACCCATCTCAAGTCTCATGAGCTGAGGACGGCAAAGTCCCTGTGGGCTTAGGACAGTCAAAGAAACCCCTGGGCTGCATGCTAAGCCCCTTTTCGGCTTCACTTTCCGAATCCTGCCCTAGCTTGCGATTAGTTTTTTTCTCACTTCTTGTCCCCATCTCCCACCTTGCCTCATGGTCTCCCCTCCTCTGCGCACCTGACAGTTTGCCTGCCCTTCCACTGCCTGTCTCCAGACTTTCCAAGGAGAAAAGGCAAAGCACTAAAGCGGGCCGGGCAACGGGTCAAGTTCCGCTTTCGGCGACTAGCAGGGAGGTAGCGTGGCCGAGCGGTCTAAGGCGCTGGATTAAGGCTCCAGTCTCTTCGGAGGCGTGGGTTCAAATCCCACCGCTGCCACTTTTCCTGGCCTTGCATTTTAAAGAAGAACGTAACGTTGACCTCTTCCTTCATTAGTGCCACCTCTGTCGCAATGAGCAAGCGGATGGTATGCCACACCCTGCAGGAAAAAGGTTTCGCTTCTGACGTCTTGCTTTTCTGGACATCCAGTCTCAAGTTTCCCATCTGGAACGGCGCTCCCTGCTGCTTTGTGAAGGCTTGCTGCAAGAGCCTTCGAAACCCAGGAGCTCTTGCGTTGAGCTGTGACGCGTCCTGGGAAGACCTCCCGTTGCAGCGGAATGAGCCCCACTTCCAGGGCGTGCTGGTAGCAAATTTCCCACAGCCCACAGGGAGCAAACGATCCCAGGTGTGATGTATCACCAGGAGAGGCTGAGATGAGAGTAGGGGTTCACGCGTGTGCCCGGACCGAGGTTAATGATGGGATTAGAGCTAGGGTTAGATGCAGGGAAAGAGTGAGAGTTATAATTAGGGATAAAGCTAACAGGTGATCATTACTCGTCATGTAACATGATACAAAGGGTCAGAAGAGGAACTGATTCAGGGTTACAATTTGGACTTCGCAGACAACAGGAGCACTAAATGGTGCTGAGGGGGACTCAATAAAGTGGACCGGCCGCCTAATGTAAGCAATTGTGCACAAATATTGTACGATGACTAGCGTTGCCGGTGCTTTTTTCTTAAAGAGTCAGTTCTTGGCACCCATTCCCTACTTGACTCAGCCTAATCTTCAAGAATATTTGTCAAGAACTAAAAAAAATCCAGAAAAGGTTTAACCTCCCCGTCGGGGAATTGAACCCCGGTCTCCCGCGTGACAGGCGGGGATACTGACCACTATACTAACGAGGAGACGTGAGGGCACGAAATGAACAGCTGCTGATGTCTGCACAGCATCCAGCGACCACCTAGATGGCCTAGGGGGTCTCATTTTCCCCCGTCAAACGGCTTGCCCGATCTAAGGCTAATTTCTTTCTTTTTATCGGCACCAGGCTTAAAACTCAGTTTAAGGCGATAGTTCCGGGCTATGTTTGACTCCAGAGTTGAATCTGTCATCCCGCATTTCCTCAGCAAATCAAGCTACCCATCTCAAGTCTCATGAGCTGAGGACGGCAAAGTCCCTGTGGGCTTAGGACAGTCAAAGAAACCCCTGGGCTGCATGCTAAGCCCCTTTTCGGCTTCACTTTCCGAATCCTGCCCTAGCTTGCGATTAGTTTTTTTCTCACTTCTTGCCCCCATCTCCCACCTTGCCTCATGGTCTCCCCTCCTCTGCGCACCTGACAGTTTGCCTGCCCTTCCACTGCCTGTCTCCAGACTTTCCAAGGAGAAAAGGCAAAGCACTAAAGCGGGCCGGGCAACGGGTCAAGTTCCGCTTTCGGCGACTAGCAGGGAGGTAGCGTGGCCGAGCGGTCTAAGGCGCTGGATTAAGGCTCCAGTCTCTTCGGAGGCGTGGGTTCAAATCCCACCGCTGCCACTTTTCCTGGCCTTGCATTTTAAAGAAGAACGTAACGTTGACCTCTTCCTTCATTAGTGCCACCTCTGTCGCAATGAGCAAGCGGATGGTATGCCACACCCTGCAGGAAAAAGGTTTCGCTTCTGACGTCTTGCTTTTCTGGACATCCAGTCTCAAGTTTCCCATCTGGAACGGCGCTCCCTGCTGCTTTGTGAAGGCTTGCTGCAAGAGCCTTCGAAACCCAGGAGCTCTTGCGTTGAGCTGTGACGCGTCCTGGGAAGACCTCCCGTTGCAGCGGAATGAGCCCCACTTCCAGGGCGTGCTGGTAGCAAATTTCCCACAGCCCACAGGGAGCAAACGATCCCAGGTGTGATGTATCACCAGGAGAGGCTGAGATGAGAGTAGGGGTTCACGCGTGTTGCCGGACCGAGGTTAATGATGGGATTAGAGCTAGGGTTAGATGCAGGGAAAGAGTGAGAGTTATAATTAGGGATAAAGCTAACAGGTGATCATTACTCGTCATGTAACATGATACAAAGGGTCAGAAGAGGAACTGATTCAGGGTTACAATTTGGACTTCGCAGACAACAGGAGCACTAAATGGTGCTGAGGGGGACTCAATAAAGTGGACCGGCCGCCTAATGTAAGCAATTGTGCACAAATATTGTACGATGACTAGCGTTGCCGGTGCTTTTTTCTTAAAGAGTCAGTTCTTGGCACCCATTCCCTACTTGACTCAGCCTAATCTTCAAGAATATTTGTCAAGAACTAAAAAAAATCCAGAAAAGGTTTAACCTCCCCCCGGTCTCCCGCGTGACAGGCGGGGATACTGACCACTATACTAACGAGGAGACGTGAGGGCATGAAATGAACAGCTGCTGATGTCTGCACAGCATCCAGCGACCACCTAGATGGCCTAGGGGGTCTCATTTTCCCCCGTCAAACGGCTTGCCCGATCTAAGGCTAATTTCTTTCTTTTTATCGGCACCAGGCTTAAAACTCAGTTTAAGGCGATAGTTCCGGGCTATGTTTGACTCCAGAGTTGAATCTGTCATCCCGCATTTCCTCAGCAAATCAAGCTACCCATCTCAAGTCTCATGAGCTGAGGACGGCAAAGTCCCTGTGGGCTTAGGACAGTCAAAGAAACCCCTGGGCTGCATGCTAAGCCCCTTTTCGGCTTCACTTTCCGAATCCTGCCCTAGCTTGCGATTAGTTTTTTTCTCACTTCTTGCCCCCATCTCCCACCTTGCCTCATGGTCTCCCCTCCTCTGCGCACCTGACAGTTTGCCTGCCCTTCCACTGAAGCGGGCCGGGCAACGGGTCAAGTTCCGCTTTCGGCGACTAGCAGGGAGGTAGCGTGGCCGAGCGGTCTAAGGCGCTGGATTAAGGCTCCAGTCTCTTCGGAGGCGTGGGTTCAAATCCCACCGCTGCCACTTTTCCTGGCCTTGCATTTTAAAGAAGAACGTAACGTTGACCTCTTCCTTCATTAGTGCCACCTCTGTCGCAATGAGCAAGCGGATGGTATGCCACACCCTGCAGGAAAAAGGTTTCGCTTCTGACGTCTTGCTTTTCTGGACATCCAGTCTCAAGTTTCCCATCTGGAACGGCGCTCCCTGCTGCTTTGTGAAGGCTTGCTGCAAGAGCCTTCGAAACCCAGGAGCTCTTGCGTTGAGCTGTGACGCGTCCTGGGAAGACCTCCCGTTGCAGCGGAATGAGCCCCACTTCCAGGGCGTGCTGGTAGCAAATTTCCCACAGCCCACAGGGAGCAAACGATCCCAGGTGTGATGTATCACCAGGAGAGGCTGAGATGAGAGTAGGGGTTCACGCGTGTGCCCGGACCGAGGTTAATGATGGGATTAGAGCTAGGGTTAGATGCAGGGAAAGAGTGAGAGTTATAATTAGGGATAAAGCTAACAGGTGATCATTACTCGTCATGTAACATGATACAAAGGGTCAGAAGAGGAACTGATTCAGGGTTACAATTTGGACTTCGCAGACAACAGGAGCACTAAATGGTGCTGAGGGGGACTCAATAAAGTGGACCGGCCGCCTAATGTAAGCAATTGTGCACAAATATTGTACGATGACTAGCGTTGCCGGTGCTTTTTTCTTAAAGAGTCAGTTCTTGGCACCCATTCCCTACTTGACTCAGCCTAATCTTCAAGAATATTTGTCAAGAACTAAAAAAAATCCAGAAAAGGTTTAACCTCCCCGTCGGGAATTGAACCCCCGTCTCCCGCGTGACAGGCGGGGATACTGACCACTATACTAACGAGGAGACGTGAGGGCATGAAATGAACAGCTGCTGATGTCTGCACAGCATCCAGCGACCACCTAGCTGGCCTAGGGGGGTCTCATTTTCCCCGTCAAACGGCTTGCCCGATCTAAGGCTAATTTCTTTCTTTTTATCGGCACCAGGCTTAAAACTCAGTTTAAGGCGATAGTTCCGGGCTATGTTTGACTCCAGAGTTGAATCTGTCATCCCGCATTTCCTCAGCAAATCAAGCTACCCATCTCAAGTCTCATGAGCTGAGGACGGCAAAGTCCCTGTGGGCTTAGGACAGTCAAAGAAACCCCTGGGCTGCATGCTAAGCCCCTTTTCGGCTTCACTTTCCGAATCCTGCCCTAGCTTGCGATTAGTTTTTTTCTCACTTCTTGCCCCCATCTCCCACCTTGCCTCATGGTCTCCCCTCCTCTGCGCACCTGACAGTTTGCCTGCCCTTCCACTGCCTGTCTCCAGACTTTCCAAGGAGAAAAGGCAAAGCACTAAAGCGGGCCGGGCAACGGGTCAAGTTCCGCTTTCGGCGACTAGCAGGGAGGTAGCGTGGCCGAGCGGTCTAAGGCGCTGGATTAAGGCTCCAGTCTCTTCGGAGGCGTGGGTTCAAATCCCACCGCTGCCACTTTTCCTGGCCTTGCATTTTAAAGAAGAACGTAACGTTGACCTCTTCCTTCATTAGTGCCACCTCTGTCGCAATGAGCAAGCGGATGGTATGCCACACCCTGCAGGAAAAAGGTTTCGCTTCTGACGTCTTGCTTTTCTGGACATCCAGTCTCAAGTTTCCCATCTGGAACGGCGCTCCCTGCTGCTTTGTGAAGGCTTGCTGCAAGAGCCTTCGAAACCCAGGAGCTCTTGCGTTGAGCTGTGACGCGTCCTGGGAAGACCTCCCGTTGCAGCGGAATGAGCCCCACTTCCAGGGCGTGCTGGTAGCAAATTTCCCACAGCCCACAGGGAGCAAACGATCCCAGGTGTGATGTATCACCAGGAGAGGCTGAGATGAGAGTAGGGGTTCACGCGTGTGCCCGGACCGAGGTTAATGATGGGATTAGAGCTAGGGTTAGATGCAGGGAAAGAGTGAGAGTTATAATTAGGGATAAAGCTAACAGGTGATCATTACTCGTCATGTAACATGATACAAAGGGTCAGAAGAGGAACTGATTCAGGGTTACAATTTGGACTTCGCAGACAACAGGAGCACTAAATGGTGCTGAGGGGGACTCAATAAAGTGGACCGGCCGCCTAATGTAAGCAATTGTGCACAAATATTGTACGATGACTAGCGTTGCCGGTGCTTTTTTCTTAAAGAGTCAGTTCTTGGCACCCATTCCCTACTTGACTCAGCCTAATCTTCAAGAATATTTGTCAAGAACTAAAAAAAATCCAGAAAAGGTTTAACCTCCCCGTCGGGGAATTGAACCCCGGGGATACTGACCATTATACTAACGAGGAGACGTGAGGGCATGAAATGAACAGCTGCTGATGTCTGCACAGCATCCAGCGACCACCTAGCTGGCCTAGGGGGTCTCATTTTCCCCCGTCAAACGGCTTGCCCGATCTAAGGCTAATTTCTTTCTTTTTATCGGCACCAGGCTTAAAACTCAGTTTAAGGCGATAGTTCCGGGCTATGTTTGACTCCAGAGTTGAATCTGTCATCCCGCATTTCCTCAGCAAATCAAGCTACCCATCTCAAGTCTCATGAGCTGAGGACGGCAAAGTCCCTGTGGGCTTAGGACAGTCAAAGAAACCCCTGGGCTGCATGCTAAGCCCCTTTTCGGCTTCACTTTCCGAATCCTGCCCTAGCTTGCGATTAGTTTTTTTCTCACTTCTTGCCCCCATCTCCCACCTTGCCTCATGGTCTCCCCTCCTCTGCGCACCTGACAGTTTGCCTGCCCTTCCACTGCCTGTCTCCAGACTTTCCAAGGAGAAAAGGCAAAGCACTAAAGCGGGCCGGGCAACGGGTCAAGTTCCGCTTTCGGCGACTAGCAGGGAGGTAGCGTGGCCGAGCGGTCTAAGGCGCTGGATTAAGGCTCCAGTCTCTTCGGAGGCGTGGGTTCAAATCCCACCGCTGCCACTTTTCCTGGCCTTGCATTTTAAAGAAGAACGTAACGTTGACCTCTTCCTTCATTAGTGCCACCTCTGTCGCAATGAGCAAGCGGATGGTATGCCACACCCTGCAGGAAAAAGGTTTCGCTTCTGACGTCTTGCTTTTCTGGACATCCAGTCTCAAGTTTCCCATCTGGAACGGCGCTCCCTGCTGCTTTGTGAAGGCTTGCTGCAAGAGCCTTCGAAACCCAGGAGCTCTTGCGTTGAGCTGTGACGCGTCCTGGGAAGACCTCCCGTTGCAGCGGAATGAGCCCCACTTCCAGGGCGTGCTGGTAGCAAATTTCCCACAGCCCACAGGGAGCAAACGATCCCAGGTGTGATGTATCACCAGGAGAGGCTGAGATGAGAGTAAGGGTTCACGCGTGTGCCCGGACCGAGGTTAATGATGGGATTAGAGCTAGGGTTAGATGCAGGGAAAGAGTGAGAGTTATAATTAGGGATAAAGCTAACAGGTGATCATTACTCGTCATGTAACATGATACAAAGGGTCAGAAGAGGAACTGATTCAGGGTTACAATTTGGACTTCGCAGACAACAGGAGCACTAAATGGTGCTGAGGGGGACTCAATAAAGTGGACCGGCCGCCTAATGTAAGCAATTGTGCACAAATATTGTACGATGACTAGCGTTGCCGGTGCTTTTTTCTTAAAGAGTCAGTTCTTGGCACCCATTCCCTACTTGACTCAGCCTAATCTTCAAGAATATTTGTCAAGAACTAAAAAAAATCCAGAAAAGGTTTAACCTCCCCGTCGGGGAATTGAACCCGGGATACTGACCACTATACTAACGAGGAGACGTGAGGGCATGAAATGAACAGCTGCTGATGTCTGCACAGCATCCAGCGACCACCTAGCTGGTCTAGGGGGGTCTCATTTTCCCCCGTCAAACGGCTTGCCCGATCTAAGGCTAATTTCTTTCTTTTTATCGGCACCAGGCTTAAAACTCAGTTTAAGGCGATAGTTCCGGGCTATGTTTGACTCCAGAGTTGAATCTGTCATCCCGCATTTCCTCAGCAAATCAAGCTACCCATATCAAGTCTCATGAGCTGAGGACGGCAAAGTCCCTGTGGGCTTAGGACAGTCAAAGAAACCCCTGGGCTGCATGCTAAGCCCCTTTTCGGCTTCACTTTCCGAATCCTGCCCTAGCTTGCGATTAGTTTTTTTCTCACTTCTTGCCCCCATCTCCCACCTTGCCTCATGGTCTCCCCTCCTCTGCGCACCTGACAGTTTGCCTGCCCTTCCACTGCCTGTCTCCAGACTTTCCAAGGAGAAAAGGCAAAGCACTAAAGCGGGCCGGGCAACGGGTCAAGTTCCGCTTTCGGCGACTAGCAGGGAGGTAGCGTGGCCGAGCGGTCTAAGGCGCTGGATTAAGGCTCCAGTCTCTTCGGAGGCGTGGGTTCAAATCCCACCGCTGCCACTTTTCCTGGCCTTGCATTTTAAAGAAGAACGTAACGTTGACCTCTTCCTTCATTAGTGCCACCTCTGTCGCAATGAGCAAGCGGATGGTATGCCACACCCTGCAGGAAAAAGGTTTCGCTTCTGACGTCTTGCTTTTCTGGACATCCAGTCTCAAGTTTCCCATCTGGAACGGCGCTCCCTGCTGCTTTGTGAAGGCTTGCTGCAAGAGCCTTCGAAACCCAGGAGCTCTTGCGTTGAGCTGTGACGCGTCCTGGGAAGACCTCCCGTTGCAGCGGAATGAGCCCCACTTCCAGGGCGTGCTGGTAGCAAATTTCCCACAGCCCACAGGGAGCAAACGATCCCAGGTGTGATGTATCACCAGGAGAGGCTGAGATGAGAGTAGGGGTTCACGCGTGTGCCCGGACCGAGGTTAATGATGGGATTAGAGCTAGGGTTAGATGCAGGGAAAGAGTGAGAGTTATAATTAGGGATAAAGCTAACAGGTGATCATTACTCGTCATGTAACATGATACAAAGGGTCAGAAGAGGAACTGATTCAGGGTTACAATTTGGACTTCGCAGACAACAGGAGCACTAAATGGTGCTGAGGGGGACTCAATAAAGTGGACCGGCCGCCTAATGTAAGCAATTGTGCACAAATATTGTACGATGACTAGCGTTGCCGGTGCTTTTTTCTTAAAGAGTCAGTTCTTGGCACCCATTCCCTACTTGACTCAGCCTAATCTTCAAGAATATTTGTCAAGAACTAAAAAAAATCCAGAAAAGGTTTAACCTCCCCGTCGGGGAATTGAACCCCGGGGATACTGACCATTATACTAACGAGGAGACGTGAGGGCATGAAATGAACAGCTGCTGATGTCTGCACAGCATCCAGCGACCACCTAGCTGGCCTAGGGGGTCTCATTTTCCCCCGTCAAACGGCTTGCCCGATCTAAGGCTAATTTCTTTCTTTTTATCGGCACCAGGCTTAAAACTCAGTTTAAGGCGATAGTTCCGGGCTATGTTTGACTCCAGAGTTGAATCTGTCATCCCGCATTTCCTCAGCAAATCAAGCTACCCATCTCAAGTCTCATGAGCTGAGGACGGCAAAGTCCCTGTGGGCTTAGGACAGTCAAAGAAACCCCTGGGCTGCATGCTAAGCCCCTTTTCGGCTTCACTTTCCGAATCCTGCCCTAGCTTGCGATTAGTTTTTTTCTCACTTCTTGCCCCCATCTCCCACCTTGCCTCATGGTCTCCCCTCCTCTGCGCACCTGACAGTTTGCCTGCCCTTCCACTGCCTGTCTCCAGACTTTCCAAGGAGAAAAGGCAAAGCACTAAAGCGGGCCGGGCAACGGGTCAAGTTCCGCTTTCGGCGACTAGCAGGGAGGTAGCGTGGCCGAGCGGTCTAAGGCGCTGGATTAAGGCTCCAGTCTCTTCGGAGGCGTGGGTTCAAATCCCACCGCTGCCACTTTTCCTGGCCTTGCATTTTAAAGAAGAACGTAACGTTGACCTCTTCCTTCATTAGTGCCACCTCTGTCGCAATGAGCAAGCGGATGGTATGCCACACCCTGCAGGAAAAAGGTTTCGCTTCTGACGTCTTGCTTTTCTGGACATCCAGTCTCAAGTTTCCCATCTGGAACGGCGCTCCCTGCTGCTTTGTGAAGGCTTGCTGCAAGACCCTTCGAAACCCAGGAGCTCTTGCGTTGAGCTGTGACGCGTCCTGGGAAGACCTCCCGTTGCAGCGGAATGAGCCCCACTTCCAGGGCGTGCTGGTAGCAAATTTCCCACAGCCCACAGGGAGCAAACGATCCCAGGTGTGATGTATCACCAGGAGAGGCTGAGATGAGAGTAGGGGTTCACGCGTGTGCCCGGACCGAGGTTAATGATGGGATTAGAGCTAGGGTTAGATGCAGGGAAAGAGTGAGAGTTATAATTAGGGATAAAGCTAACAGGTGATCATTACTCGTCATGTAACATGATACAAAGGGTCAGAAGAGGAACTGATTCAGGGTTACAATTTGGACTTCGCAGACAACAGGAGCACTAAATGGTGCTGAGGGGGACTCAATAAAGTGGACCGGCCGCCTAATGTAAGCAATTGTGCACAAATATTGTACGATGACTAGCGTTGCCGGTGCTTTTTTCTTAAAGAGTCAGTTCTTGGCACCCATTCCCTACTTGACTCAGCCTAATCTTCAAGAATATTTGTCAAGAACTAAAAAAAATCCAGAAAAGGTTTAACCTCCCCGTCGGGGAATTGAACCCCGGTCTCCCGCGTGACAGGCGGGGATACTGACCACTATACTAACGAGGAGACGTGAGGGCATGAAATGAACAGCTGCTGATGTCTG
Source organism: Ambystoma mexicanum (assembly GCF_040938575.1). Classification (NCBI taxonomy): domain Eukaryota; kingdom Metazoa; phylum Chordata; class Amphibia; order Caudata; family Ambystomatidae; genus Ambystoma; species Ambystoma mexicanum. Next base: position 871,791 of record NW_027182434.1, read on the forward strand.
CACAGCATCCAGCGACCACCTAGCTGGCCTAGGGGGTCTCATTTTCCCCCGTCAAACGGCTTGCCCGATCTAAGGCTAATTTCTTTCTTTTTATCGGCACCAGGCTTAAAACTCAGTTTAAGGCGATAGTTCCGGGCTATGTTTGACTCCAGAGTTGAATCTGTCATCCCGCATTTCCTCAGCAAATCAAGCTACCCATCTCAAGTCTCATGAGCTGAGGACGGCAAAGTCCCTGTGGGCTTAGGACAGTCAAAGAAACCCCTGGGCTGCATGCTAAGCCCCTTTTCGGCTTCACTTTCCGAATCCTGCCCTAGCTTGCGATTAGTTTTTTTCTCACTTCTTGCCCCCATCTCCCACCTTGCCTCATGGTCTCCCCTCCTCTGCGCACCTGACAGTTTGCCTGCCCTTCCACTGCCTGTCTCCAGACTTTCCAAGGAGAAAAGGCAAAGCACTAAAGCGGGCCGGGCAACGGGTCAAGTTCCGCTTTCGGCGACTAGCAGGGAGGTAGCGTGGCCGAGCGGTCTAAGGCGCTGGATTAAGGCTCCAGTCTCTTCGGAGGCGTGGGTTCAAATCCCACCGCTGCCACTTTTCCTGGCCTTGCATTTTAAAGAAGAACGTAACGTTGACCTCTTCCTTCATTAGTGCCACCTCTGTCGCAATGAGCAAGCGGATGGTATGCCACACCCTGCAGGAAAAAGGTTTCGCTTCTGACGTCTTGCTTTTCTGGACATCCAGTCTCAAGTTTCCCATCTGGAACGGCGCTCCCTGCTGCTTTGTGAAGGCTTGCTGCAAGACCCTTCGAAACCCAGGAGCTCTTGCGTTGAGCTGTGACGCGTCCTGGGAAGACCTCCCGTTGCAGCGGAATGAGCCCCACTTCCAGGGCGTGCTGGTAGCAAATTTCCCACAGCCCACAGGGAGCAAACGATCCCAGGTGTGATGTATCACCAGGAGAGGCTGAGATGAGAGTAGGGGTTCACGCGTGTGCCCGGACCGAGGTTAATGATGGGATTAGAGCTAGGGTTAGATGCAGGGAAAGAGTGAGAGTTATAATTAGGGATAAAGCTAACAGGTGATCATTACTCGTCATGTAACATGATACAAAGGGTCAGAAGAGGAACTGATTCAGGGTTACAATTTGGACTTCGCAGACAACAGGAGCACTAAATGGTGCTGAGGGGGACTCAATAAAGTGGACCGGCCGCCTAATGTAAGCAATTGTGCACAAATATTGTACGATGACTAGCGTTGCCGGTGCTTTTTTCTTAAAGAGTCAGTTCTTGGCACCCATTCCCTACTTGACTCAGCCTAATCTTCAAGAATATTTGTCAAGAACTAAAAAAAATCCAGAAAAGGTTTAACCTCCCCCCGGTCTCCCGCGTGACAGGCGGGGATACTGACCATTATACTAACGAGGAGACGTGAGGGCATGAAATGAACAGCTGCTGATGTCTGCACAGCATCCAGCGACCACCTAGCTGGCCTAGGGGGTCTCATTTTCCCCCGTCAAACGGCTTGCCCGATCTAAGGCTAATTTCTTTCTTTTTATCGGCACCAGGCTTAAAACTCAGTTTAAGGCGATAGTTCCGGGCTATGTTTGACTCCAGAGTTGAATCTGTCATCCCGCATTTCCTCAGCAAATCAAGCTACCCATATCAAGTCTCATGAGCTGAGGACGGCAAAGTCCCTGTGGGCTTAGGACAGTCAAAGAAACCCCTGGGCTGCATGCTAAGCCCCTTTTCGGCTTCACTTTCCGAATCCTGCCCTAGCTTGCGATTAGTTTTTTTCTCACTTCTTGCCCCCATCTCCCACCTTGCCTCATGGTCTCCCCTCCTCTGCGCACCTGACAGTTTGCCTGCCCTTCCACTGCCTGTCTCCAGACTTTCCAAGGAGAAAAGGCAAAGCACTAAAGCGGGCCGGGCAACGGGTCAAGTTCCGCTTTCGGCGACTAGCAGGGAGGTAGCGTGGCCGAGCGGTCTAAGGCGCTGGATTAAGGCTCCAGTCTCTTCGGAGGCGTGGGTTCAAATCCCACCGCTGCCACTTTTCCTGGCCTTGCATTTTAAAGAAGAACGTAACGTTGACCTCTTCCTTCATTAGTGCCACCTCTGTCGCAATGAGCAAGCGGATGGTATGCCACACCCTGCAGGAAAAAGGTTTCGCTTCTGACGTCTTGCTTTTCTGGACATCCAGTCTCAAGTTTCCCATCTGGAACGGCGCTCCCTGCTGCTTTGTGAAGGCTTGCTGCAAGAGCCTTCGAAACCCAGGAGCTCTTGCGTTGAGCTGTGACGCGTCCTGGGAAGACCTCCCGTTGCAGCGGAATGAGCCCCACTTCCAGGGCGTGCTGGTAGCAAATTTCCCACAGCCCACAGGGAGCAAACGATCCCAGGTGTGATGTATCACCAGGAGAGGCTGAGATGAGAGTAGGGGTTCACGCGTGTGCCCGGACCGAGGTTAATGATGGGATTAGAGCTAGGGTTAGATGCAGGGAAAGAGTGAGAGTTATAATTAGGGATAAAGCTAACAGGTGATCATTACTCGTCATGTAACATGATACAAAGGGTCAGAAGAGGAACTGATTCAGGGTTACAATTTGGACTTCGCAGACAACAGGAGCACTAAATGGTGCTGAGGGGGACTCAATAAAGTGGACCGGCCGCCTAATGTAAGCAATTGTGCACAAATATTGTACGATGACTAGCGTTGCCGGTGCTTTTTTCTTAAAGAGTCAGTTCTTGGCACCCATTCCCTACTTGACTCAGCCTAATCTTCAAGAATATTTGTCAAGAACTAAAAAAAATCCAGAAAAGGTTTAACCTCCCCGTCGGGGAATTGGACCCCGGTCTCCCGCGTGACAGGCGGGGATACTGACCACTATACTAACGAGGAGACGTGAGGGCATGCAATGAACAGCTGCTGATGTCTGCACAGCATCCAGCGACCACCTAGCTGGCCTAGGGGGTCTCATTTTCCCCCGTCAAACGGCTTGCCCGATCTAAGGCTAATTTCTTTCTTTTTATCGGCACCAGGCTTAAAACTCAGTTTAAGGCGATAGTTCCGGGCTATGTTTGACTCCAGAGTTGAATCTGTCATCCCGCATTTCCTCAGCAAATCAAGCTACCCATCTCAAGTCTCATGAGCTGAGGACGGCAAAGTCCCTGTGGGCTTAGGACAGTCAAAGAAACCCCTGGGCTGCATGCTAAGCCCCTTTTCGGCTTCACTTTCCGAATCCTGCCCTAGCTTGCGATTAGTTTTTTTCTCACTTCTTGCCCCCATCTCCCACCTTGCCTCATGGTCTCCCCTCCTCTGCGCACCTGACAGTTTGCCTGCCCTTCCACTGCCTGTCTCCAGACTTTCCAAGGAGAAAAGGCAAAGCACTAAAGCGGGCCGGGCAACGGGTCAAGTTCCGCTTTCGGCGACTAGCAGGGAGGTAGCGTGGCCGAGCGGTCTAAGGCGCTGGATTAAGGCTCCAGTCTCTTCGGAGGCGTGGGTTCAAATCCCACCGCTGCCACTTTTCCTGGCCTTGCATTTTAAAGAAGAACGTAACGTTGACCTCTTCCTTCATTAGTGCCACCTCTGTCGCAATGAGCAAGCGGATGGTATGCCACACCCTGCAGGAAAAAGGTTTCGCTTCTGACGTCTTGCTTTTCTGGACATCCAGTCTCAAGTTTCCCATCTGGAACGGCGCTCCCTGCTGCTTTGTGAAGGCTTGCTGCAAGACCCTTCGAAACCCAGGAGCTCTTGCGTTGAGCTGTGACGCGTCCTGGGAAGACCTCCCGTTGCAGCGGAATGAGCCCCACTTCCAGGGCGTGCTGGTAGCAAATTTCCCACAGCCCACAGGGAGCAAACGATCCCAGGTGTGATGTATCACCAGGAGAGGCTGAGATGAGAGTAGGGGTTCACGCGTGTGCCCGGACCGAGGTTAATGATGGGATTAGAGCTAGGGTTAGATGCAGGGAAAGAGTGAGAGTTATAATTAGGGATAAAGCTAACAGGTGATCATTACTCGTCATGTAACATGATACAAAGGGTCAGAAGAGGAACTGATTCAGGGTTACAATTTGGACTTCGCAGACAACAGGAGCACTAAATGGTGCTGAGGGGGACTCAATAAAGTGGACCGGCCGCCTAATGTAAGCAATTGTGCACAAATATTGTACGATGACTAGCGTTGCCGGTGCTTTTTTCTTAAAGAGTCAGTTCTTGGCACCCATTCCCTACTTGACTCAGCCTAATCTTCAAGAATATTTGTCAAGAACTAAAAAAAATCCAGAAAAGGTTTAACCTCCCCGTCGGGGAATTGAACCCCGGTCTCCCGCGTGACAGGCGGGGATACTGACCACTATACTAACGAGGAGACGTGAGGGCATGAAATGAACAGCTGCTGATGTCTGCACAGCATCCAGCGACCACCTAGCTGGCCTAGGGGGTCTCATTTTCCCCCGTCAAACGGCTTGCCCGATCTAAGGCTAATTTCTTTCTTTTTATCGGCACCAGGCTTAAAACTCAGTTTAAGGCGATAGTTCCGGGCTATGTTTGACTCCAGAGTTGAATCTGTCATCCCGCATTTCCTCAGCAAATCAAGCTACCCATCTCAAGTCTCATGAGCTGAGGACGGCAAAGTCCCTGTGGGCTTAGGACAGTCAAAGAAACCCCTGGGCTGCATGCTAAGCCCCTTTTCGGCTTCACTTTCCGAATCCTGCCCTAGCTTGCGATTAGTTTTTTTCTCACTTCTTGCCCCCATCTCCCACCTTGCCTCATGGTCTCCCCTCCTCTGCGCACCTGACAGTTTGCCTGCCCTTCCACTGCCTGTCTCCAGACTTTCCAAGGAGAAAAGGCAAAGCACTAAAGCGGGCCGGGCAACGGGTCAAGTTCCGCTTTCGGCGACTAGCAGGGAGGTAGCGTGGCCGAGCGGTCTAAGGCGCTGGATTAAGGCTCCAGTCTCTTCGGAGGCGTGGGTTCAAATCCCACCGCTGCCACTTTTCCTGGCCTTGCATTTTAAAGAAGAACGTAACGTTGACCTCTTCCTTCATTAGTGCCACCTCTGTCGCAATGAGCAAGCGGATGGTATGCCACACCCTGCAGGAAAAAGGTTTCGCTTCTGACGTCTTGCTTTTCTGGACATCCAGTCTCAAGTTTCCCATCTGGAACGGCGCTCCCTGCTGCTTTGTGAAGGCTTGCTGCAAGAGCCTTCGAAACCCAGGAGCTCTTGCGTTGAGCTGTGACGCGTCCTGGGAAGACCTCCCGTTGCAGCGGAATGAGCCCCACTTCCAGGGCGTGCTGGTAGCAAATTTCCCACAGCCCACAGGGAGCAAACGATCCCAGGTGTGATGTATCACCAGGAGAGGCTGAGATGAGAGTAAGGGTTCACGCGTGTGCCCGGACCGAGGTTAATGATGGGATTAGAGCTAGGGTTAGATGCAGGGAAAGAGTGAGAGTTATAATTAGGGATAAAGCTAACAGGTGATCATTACTCGTCATGTAACATGATACAAAGGGTCAGAAGAGGAACTGATTCAGGGTTACAATTTGGACTTCGCAGACAACAGGAGCACTAAATGGTGCTGAGGGGGACTCAATAAAGTGGACCGGCCGCCTAATGTAAGCAATTGTGCACAAATATTGTACGATGACTAGCGTTGCCGGTGCTTTTTTCTTAAAGAGTCAGTTCTTGGCACCCATTCCCTACTTGACTCAGCCTAATCTTCAAGAATATTTGTCAAGAACTAAAAAAAATCCAGAAAAGGTTTAACCTCCCCGTCGGGGAATTGAACCCGGGATACTGACCACTATACTAACGAGGAGACGTGAGGGCATGAAATGAACAGCTGCTGATGTCTGCACAGCATCCAGCGACCACCTAGCTGGTCTAGGGGGGTCTCATTTTCCCCCGTCAAACGGCTTGCCCGATCTAAGGCTAATTTCTTTCTTTTTATCGGCACCAGGCTTAAAACTCAGTTTAAGGCGATAGTTCCGGGCTATGTTTGACTCCAGAGTTGAATCTGTCATCCCGCATTTCCTCAGCAAATCAAGCTACCCATATCAAGTCTCATGAGCTGAGGACGGCAAAGTCCCTGTGGGCTTAGGACAGTCAAAGAAACCCCTGGGCTGCATGCTAAGCCCCTTTTCGGCTTCACTTTCCGAATCCTGCCCTAGCTTGCGATTAGTTTTTTTCTCACTTCTTGCCCCCATCTCCCACCTTGCCTCATGGTCTCCCCTCCTCTGCGCACCTGACAGTTTGCCTGCCCTTCCACTGCCTGTCTCCAGACTTTCCAAGGAGAAAAGGCAAAGCACTAAAGCGGGCCGGGCAACGGGTCAAGTTCCGCTTTCGGCGACTAGCAGGGAGGTAGCGTGGCCGAGCGGTCTAAGGCGCTGGATTAAGGCTCCAGTCTCTTCGGAGGCGTGGGTTCAAATCCCACCGCTGCCACTTTTCCTGGCCTTGCATTTTAAAGAAGAACGTAACGTTGACCTCTTCCTTCATTAGTGCCACCTCTGTCGCAATGAGCAAGCGGATGGTATGCCACACCCTGCAGGAAAAAGGTTTCGCTTCTGACGTCTTGCTTTTCTGGACATCCAGTCTCAAGTTTCCCATCTGGAACGGCGCTCCCTGCTGCTTTGTGAAGGCTTGCTGCAAGAGCCTTCGAAACCCAGGAGCTCTTGCGTTGAGCTGTGACGCGTCCTGGGAAGACCTCCCGTTGCAGCGGAATGAGCCCCACTTCCAGGGCGTGCTGGTAGCAAATTTCCCACAGCCCACAGGGAGCAAACGATCCCAGGTGTGATGTATCACCAGGAGAGGCTGAGATGAGAGTAGGGGTTCACGCGTGTGCCCGGACCGAGGTTAATGATGGGATTAGAGCTAGGGTTAGATGCAGGGAAAGAGTGAGAGTTATAATTAGGGATAAAGCTAACAGGTGATCATTACTCGTCATGTAACATGATACAAAGGGTCAGAAGAGGAACTGATTCAGGGTTACAATTTGGACTTCGCAGACAACAGGAGCACTAAATGGTGCTGAGGGGGACTCAATAAAGTGGACCGGCCGCCTAATGTAAGCAATTGTGCACAAATATTGTACGATGACTAGCGTTGCCGGTGCTTTTTTCTTAAAGAGTCAGTTCTTGGCACCCATTCCCTACTTGACTCAGCCTAATCTTCAAGAATATTTGTCAAGAACTAAAAAAAATCCAGAATAGGTTTAACCTCCCCGTCGGGGAATTGAGCCCCGGTCTCCCGCGTGACAGGCGGGGATACTGACCACTATACTAACGAGGAGACGTGAGGGCATGGAATGAACAGCTGCTGATGTCTGCACAGCATCCAGCGACCACCTAGCTGGCCTAGGGGGTCTCATTTTCCCCCGTCAAACGGCTTGCCCGATCTAAGGCTAATTTCTTTCTTTTTATCGGCACCAGGCTTAAAACTCAGTTTAAGGCGATAGTTCCGGGCTATGTTTGACTCCAGAGTTGAATCTGTCATCCCGCATTTCCTCAGCAAATCAAGCTACCCATCTCAAGTCTCATGAGCTGAGGACGGCAAAGTCCCTGTGGGCTTAGGACAGTCAAAGAAACCCCTGGGCTGCATGCTAAGCCCCTTTTCGGCTTCACTTTCCGAATCCTGCCCTAGCTTGCGATTAGTTTTTTTCTCACTTCTTGTCCCCATCTCCCACCTTGCCTCATGGTCTCCCCTCCTCTGCGCACCTGACAGTTTGCCTGCCCTTCCACTGCCTGTCTCCAGACTTTCCAAGGAGAAAAGGCAAAGCACTAAAGCGGGCCGGGCAACGGGTCAAGTTCCGCTTTCGGCGACTAGCAGGGAGGTAGCGTGGCCGAGCGGTCTAAGGCGCTGGATTAAGGCTCCAGTCTCTTCGGAGGCGTGGGTTCAAATCCCACCGCTGCCACTTTTCCTGGCCTTGCATTTTAAAGAAGAACGTAACGTTGACCTCTTCCTTCATTAGTGCCACCTCTGTCGCAATGAGCAAGCGGATGGTATGCCACACCCTGCAGGAAAAAGGTTTCGCTTCTGACGTCTTGCTTTTCTGGACATCCAGTCTCAAGTTTCCCATCTGGAACGGCGCTCCCTGCTGCTTTGTGAAGGCTTGCTGCAAGAGCCTTCGAAACCCAGGAGCTCTTGCGTTGAGCTGTGACGCGTCCTGGGAAGACCTCCCGTTGCAGCGGAATGAGCCCCACTTCCAGGGCGTGCTGGTAGCAAATTTCCCACAGCCCACAGGGAGCAAACGATCCCAGGTGTGATGTATCACCAGGAGAGGCTGAGATGAGAGTAGGGGTTCACGCGTGTGCCCGGACCGAGGTTAATGATGGGATTAGAGCTAGGGTTAGATGCAGGGAAAGAGTGAGAGTTATAATTAGGGATAAAGCTAACAGGTGATCATTACTCGTCATGTAACATGATACAAAGGGTCAGAAGAGGAACTGATTCAGGGTTACAATTTGGACTTCGCAGACAACAGGAGCACTAAATGGTGCTGAGGGGGACTCAATAAAGTGGACCGGCCGCCTAATGTAAGCAATTGTGCACAAATATTGTACGATGACTAGCGTTGCCGGTGCTTTTTTCTTAAAGAGTCAGTTCTTGGCACCCATTCCCTACTTGACTCAGCCTAATCTTCAAGAATATTTGTCAAGAACTAAAAAAAATCCAGAAAAGGTTTAACCTCCCCGTCGGGGAATTGAACCCCGGTCTCCCGCGTGACAGGCGGGGATACTGACCACTATACTAACGAGGAGACGTGAGGGCACGAAATGAACAGCTGCTGATGTCTGCACAGCATCCAGCGACCACCTAGATGGCCTAGGGGGTCTCATTTTCCCCCGTCAAACGGCTTGCCCGATCTAAGGCTAATTTCTTTCTTTTTATCGGCACCAGGCTTAAAACTCAGTTTAAGGCGATAGTTCCGGGCTATGTTTGACTCCAGAGTTGAATCTGTCATCCCGCATTTCCTCAGCAAATCAAGCTACCCATCTCAAGTCTCATGAGCTGAGGACGGCAAAGTCCCTGTGGGCTTAGGACAGTCAAAGAAACCCCTGGGCTGCATGCTAAGCCCCTTTTCGGCTTCACTTTCCGAATCCTGCCCTAGCTTGCGATTAGTTTTTTTCTCACTTCTTGCCCCCATCTCCCACCTTGCCTCATGGTCTCCCCTCCTCTGCGCACCTGACAGTTTGCCTGCCCTTCCACTGCCTGTCTCCAGACTTTCCAAGGAGAAAAGGCAAAGCACTAAAGCGGGCCGGGCAACGGGTCAAGTTCCGCTTTCGGCGACTAGCAGGGAGGTAGCGTGGCCGAGCGGTCTAAGGCGCTGGATTAAGGCTCCAGTCTCTTCGGAGGCGTGGGTTCAAATCCCACCGCTGCCACTTTTCCTGGCCTTGCATTTTAAAGAAGAACGTAACGTTGACCTCTTCCTTCATTAGTGCCACCTCTGTCGCAATGAGCAAGCGGATGGTATGCCACACCCTGCAGGAAAAAGGTTTCGCTTCTGACGTCTTGCTTTTCTGGACATCCAGTCTCAAGTTTCCCATCTGGAACGGCGCTCCCTGCTGCTTTGTGAAGGCTTGCTGCAAGAGCCTTCGAAACCCAGGAGCTCTTGCGTTGAGCTGTGACGCGTCCTGGGAAGACCTCCCGTTGCAGCGGAATGAGCCCCACTTCCAGGGCGTGCTGGTAGCAAATTTCCCACAGCCCACAGGGAGCAAACGATCCCAGGTGTGATGTATCACCAGGAGAGGCTGAGATGAGAGTAGGGGTTCACGCGTGTTGCCGGACCGAGGTTAATGATGGGATTAGAGCTAGGGTTAGATGCAGGGAAAGAGTGAGAGTTATAATTAGGGATAAAGCTAACAGGTGATCATTACTCGTCATGTAACATGATACAAAGGGTCAGAAGAGGAACTGATTCAGGGTTACAATTTGGACTTCGCAGACAACAGGAGCACTAAATGGTGCTGAGGGGGACTCAATAAAGTGGACCGGCCGCCTAATGTAAGCAATTGTGCACAAATATTGTACGATGACTAGCGTTGCCGGTGCTTTTTTCTTAAAGAGTCAGTTCTTGGCACCCATTCCCTACTTGACTCAGCCTAATCTTCAAGAATATTTGTCAAGAACTAAAAAAAATCCAGAAAAGGTTTAACCTCCCCCCGGTCTCCCGCGTGACAGGCGGGGATACTGACCACTATACTAACGAGGAGACGTGAGGGCATGAAATGAACAGCTGCTGATGTCTGCACAGCATCCAGCGACCACCTAGATGGCCTAGGGGGTCTCATTTTCCCCCGTCAAACGGCTTGCCCGATCTAAGGCTAATTTCTTTCTTTTTATCGGCACCAGGCTTAAAACTCAGTTTAAGGCGATAGTTCCGGGCTATGTTTGACTCCAGAGTTGAATCTGTCATCCCGCATTTCCTCAGCAAATCAAGCTACCCATCTCAAGTCTCATGAGCTGAGGACGGCAAAGTCCCTGTGGGCTTAGGACAGTCAAAGAAACCCCTGGGCTGCATGCTAAGCCCCTTTTCGGCTTCACTTTCCGAATCCTGCCCTAGCTTGCGATTAGTTTTTTTCTCACTTCTTGCCCCCATCTCCCACCTTGCCTCATGGTCTCCCCTCCTCTGCGCACCTGACAGTTTGCCTGCCCTTCCACTGAAGCGGGCCGGGCAACGGGTCAAGTTCCGCTTTCGGCGACTAGCAGGGAGGTAGCGTGGCCGAGCGGTCTAAGGCGCTGGATTAAGGCTCCAGTCTCTTCGGAGGCGTGGGTTCAAATCCCACCGCTGCCACTTTTCCTGGCCTTGCATTTTAAAGAAGAACGTAACGTTGACCTCTTCCTTCATTAGTGCCACCTCTGTCGCAATGAGCAAGCGGATGGTATGCCACACCCTGCAGGAAAAAGGTTTCGCTTCTGACGTCTTGCTTTTCTGGACATCCAGTCTCAAGTTTCCCATCTGGAACGGCGCTCCCTGCTGCTTTGTGAAGGCTTGCTGCAAGACCCTTCGAAACCCAGGAGCTCTTGCGTTGAGCTGTGACGCGTCCTGGGAAGACCTCCCGTTGCAGCGGAATGAGCCCCACTTCCAGGGCGTGCTGGTAGCAAATTTCCCACAGCCCACAGGGAGCAAACGATCCCAGGTGTGATGTATCACCAGGAGAGGCTGAGATGAGAGTAGGGGTTCACGCGTGTGCCCGGACCGAGGTTAATGATGGGATTAGAGCTAGGGTTAGATGCAGGGAAAGAGTGAGAGTTATAATTAGGGATAAAGCTAACAGGTGATCATTACTCGTCATGTAACATGATACAAAGGGTCAGAAGAGGAACTGATTCAGGGTTACAATTTGGACTTCGCAGACAACAGGAGCACTAAATGGTGCTGAGGGGGACTCAATAAAGTGGACCGGCCGCCTAATGTAAGCAATTGTGCACAAATATTGTACGATGACTAGCGTTGCCGGTGCTTTTTTCTTAAAGAGTCAGTTCTTGGCACCCATTCCCTACTTGACTCAGCCTAATCTTCAAGAATATTTGTCAAGAACTAAAAAAAATCCAGAAAAGGTTTAACCTCCCGGGGAATTGAACCCCGGTCTCCCGCGTGACAGGCGGGGATACTGACCATTATACTAACGAGGAGACGTGAGGGCATGAAATGAACAGCTGCTGATGTCTGCACAGCATCCAGCGACCACCTAGCTGGCCTAGGGGGTCTCATTTTCCCCCGTCAAACGGCTTGCCCGATCTAAGGCTAATTTCTTTCTTTTTATCGGCACCAGGCTTAAAACTCAGTTTAAGGCGATAGTTCCGGGCTATGTTTGACTCCAGAGTTGAATCTGTCATCCCGCATTTCCTCAGCAAATCAAGCTACCCATCTCAAGTCTCATGAGCTGAGGACGGCAAAGTCCCTGTGGGCTTAGGACAGTCAAAGAAACCCCTGGGCTGCATGCTAAGCCCCTTTTCGGCTTCACTTTCCGAATCCTGCCCTAGCTTGCGATTAGTTTTTTTCTCACTTCTTGCCCCCATCTCCCACCTTGCCTCATGGTCTCCCCTCCTCTGCGCACCTGACAGTTTGCCTGCCCTTCCACTGCCTGTCTCCAGACTTTCCAAGGAGAAAAGGCAAAGCACTAAAGCGGGCCGGGCAACGGGTCAAGTTCCGCTTTCGGCGACTAGCAGGGAGGTAGCGTGGCCGAGCGGTCTAAGGCGCTGGATTAAGGCTCCAGTCTCTTCGGAGGCGTGGGTTCAAATCCCACCGCTGCCACTTTTCCTGGCCTTGCATTTTAAAGAAGAACGTAACGTTGACCTCTTCCTTCATTAGTGCCACCTCTGTCGCAATGAGCAAGCGGATGGTATGCCACACCCTGCAGGAAAAAGGTTTCGCTTCTGACGTCTTGCTTTTCTGGACATCCAGTCTCAAGTTTCCCATCTGGAACGGCGCTCCCTGCTGCTTTGTGAAGGCTTGCTGCAAGACCCTTCGAAACCCAGGAGCTCTTGCGTTGAGCTGTGACGCGTCCTGGGAAGACCTCCCGTTGCAGCGGAATGAGCCCCACTTCCAGGGCGTGCTGGTAGCAAATTTCCCACAGCCCACAGGGAGCAAACGATCCCAGGTGTGATGTATCACCAGGAGAGGCTGAGATGAGAGTAGGGGTTCACGCGTGTGCCCGGACCGAGGTTAATGATGGGATTAGAGCTAGGGTTAGATGCAGGGAAAGAGTGAGAGTTATAATTAGGGATAAAGCTAACAGGTGATCATTACTCGTCATGTAACATGATACAAAGGGTCAGAAGAGGAACTGATTCAGGGTTACAATTTGGACTTCGCAGACAACAGGAGCACTAAATGGTGCTGAGGGGGACTCAATAAAGTGGACCGGCCGCCTAATGTAAGCAATTGTGCACAAATATTGTACGATGACTAGCGTTGCCGGTGCTTTTTTCTTAAAGAGTCAGTTCTTGGCACCCATTCCCTACTTGACTCAGCCTAATCTTCAAGAATATTTGTCAAGAACTAAAAAAAATCCAGAAAAGGTTTAACCTCCCCGTCGGGGAATTGAACCCCGGTCTCCCGCGTGACAGGCGGGGATACTGACCACTATACTAACGAGGAGACGTGAGGGCATGAAATGAACAGCTGCTGATGTCTGCACAGCATCCAGCGACCACCTAGCTGGCCTAGGGGGTCTCATTTTCCCCCGTCAAACGGCTTGCCCGATCTAAGGCTAATTTCTTTCTTTTTATCGGCACCAGGCTTAAAACTCAGTTTAAGGCGATAGTTCCGGGCTATGTTTGACTCCAGAGTTGAATCTGTCATCCCGCATTTCCTCAGCAAATCAAGCTACCCATCTCAAGTCTCATGAGCTGAGGACGGCAAAGTCCCTGTGGGCTTAGGACAGTCAAAGAAACCCCTGGGCTGCATGCTAAGCCCCTTTTCGGCTTCACTTTCCGAATCCTGCCCTAGCTTGCGATTAGTTTTTTTCTCACTTCTTGCCCCCATCTCCCACCTTGCCTCATGGTCTCCCCTCCTCTGCGCACCTGACAGTTTGCCTGCCCTTCCACTGCCTGTCTCCAGACTTTCCAAGGAGAAAAGGCAAAGCACTAAAGCGGGCCGGGCAACGGGTCAAGTTCCGCTTTCGGCGACTAGCAGGGAGGTAGCGTGGCCGAGCGGTCTAAGGCGCTGGATTAAGGCTCCAGTCTCTTCGGAGGCGTGGGTTCAAATCCCACCGCTGCCACTTTTCCTGGCCTTGCATTTTAAAGAAGAACGTAACGTTGACCTCTTCCTTCATTAGTGCCACCTCTGTCGCAATGAGCAAGCGGATGGTATGCCACACCCTGCAGGAAAAAGGTTTCGCTTCTGACGTCTTGCTTTTCTGGACATCCAGTCTCAAGTTTCCCATCTGGAACGGCGCTCCCTGCTGCTTTGTGAAGGCTTGCTGCAAGAGCCTTCGAAACCCAGGAGCTCTTGCGTTGAGCTGTGACGCGTCCTGGGAAGACCTCCCGTTGCAGCGGAATGAGCCCCACTTCCAGGGCGTGCTGGTAGCAAATTTCCCACAGCCCACAGGGAGCAAACGATCCCAGGTGTGATGTATCACCAGGAGAGGCTGAGATGAGAGTAAGGGTTCACGCGTGTGCCCGGACCGAGGTTAATGATGGGATTAGAGCTAGGGTTAGATGCAGGGAAAGAGTGAGAGTTATAATTAGGGATAAAGCTAACAGGTGATCATTACTCGTCATGTAACATGATACAAAGGGTCAGAAGAGGAACTGATTCAGGGTTACAATTTGGACTTCGCAGACAACAGGAGCACTAAATGGTGCTGAGGGGGACTCAATAAAGTGGACCGGCCGCCTAATGTAAGCAATTGTGCACAAATATTGTACGATGACTAGCGTTGCCGGTGCTTTTTTCTTAAAGAGTCAGTTCTTGGCACCCATTCCCTACTTGACTCAGCCTAATCTTCAAGAATATTTGTCAAGAACTAAAAAAAATCCAGAAAAGGTTTAACCTCCCCGTCGGGGAATTGAACCCCGGTCTCCCGCGTGACAGGCGGGGATACTGACCACTATACTAACGAGGAGACGTGAGGGCATGAAATGAACAGCTGCTGATGTCTGCACAGCATCCAGCGACCACCTAGCTGGCCTAGGGGGGTCTCATTTTCCCCCGTCAAACGGCTTGCCCGATCTAAGGCTAATTTCTTTCTTTTTATCGGCACCAGGCTTAAAACTCAGTTTAAGGCGATAGTTCCGGGCTATGTTTGACTCCAGAGTTGAATCTGTCATCCCGCATTTCCTCAGCAAATCAAGCTACCCATATCAAGTCTCATGAGCTGAGGACGGCAAAGTCCCTGTGGGCTTAGGACAGTCAAAGAAACCCCTGGGCTGCATGCTAAGCCCCTTTTCGGCTTCACTTTCCGAATCCTGCCCTAGCTTGCGATTAGTTTTTTTCTCACTTCTTGCCCCCATCTCCCACCTTGCCTCATGGTCTCCCCTCCTCTGCGCACCTGACAGTTTGCCTGCCCTTCCACTGCCTGTCTCCAGACTTTCCAAGGAGAAAAGGCAAAGCACTAAAGCGGGCCGGGCAACGGGTCAAGTTCCGCTTTCGGCGACTAGCAGGGAGGTAGCGTGGCCGAGCGGTCTAAGGCGCTGGATTAAGGCTCCAGTCTCTTCGGAGGCGTGGGTTCAAATCCCACCGCTGCCACTTTTCCTGGCCTTGCATTTTAAAGAAGAACGTAACGTTGACCTCTTCCTTCATTAGTGCCACCTCTGTCGCAATGAGCAAGCGGATGGTATGCCACACCCTGCAGGAAAAAGGTTTCGCTTCTGACGTCTTGCTTTTCTGGACATCCAGTCTCAAGTTTCCCATCTGGAACGGCGCTCCCTGCTGCTTTGTGAAGGCTTGCTGCAAGAGCCTTCGAAACCCAGGAGCTCTTGCGTTGAGCTGTGACGCGTCCTGGGAAGACCTCCCGTTGCAGCGGAATGAGCCCCACTTCCAGGGCGTGCTGGTAGCAAATTTCCCACAGCCCACAGGGAGCAAACGATCCCAGGTGTGATGTATCACCAGGAGAGGCTGAGATGAGAGTAGGGGTTCACGCGTGTGCCCGGACCGAGGTTAATGATGGGATTAGAGCTAGGGTTAGATGCAGGGAAAGAGTGAGAGTTATAATTAGGGATAAAGCTAACAGGTGATCATTACTCGTCATGTAACATGATACAAAGGGTCAGAAGAGGAACTGATTCAGGGTTACAATTTGGACTTCGCAGACAACAGGAGCACTAAATGGTGCTGAGGGGGACTCAATAAAGTGGACCGGCCGCCTAATGTAAGCAATTGTGCACAAATATTGTACGATGACTAGCGTTGCCGGTGCTTTTTTCTTAAAGAGTCAGTTCTTGGCACCCATTCCCTACTTGACTCAGCCTAATCTTCAAGAATATTTGTCAAGAACTAAAAAAAATCCAGAAAAGGTTTAACCTCCCCGTCGGGGAATTGAGCCCCGGTCTCCCGCGTGACAGGCGGGGATACTGACCACTATACTAACGAGGAGACGTGAGGGCATGAAATGAACAGCTGCTGATGTCTGCACAGCATCCAGCGACCACCTAGCTGGCCTAGGGGGTCTCATTTTCCCCCGTCAAACGGCTTGCCCGATCTAAGGCTAATTTCTTTCTTTTTATCGGCACCAGGCTTAAAACTCAGTTTAAGGCGATAGTTCCGGGCTATGTTTGACTCCAGAGTTGAATCTGTCATCCCGCATTTCCTCAGCAAATCAAGCTACCCATCTCAAGTCTCATGAGCTGAGGACGGCAAAGTCCCTGTGGGCTTAGGACAGTCAAAGAAACCCCTGGGCTGCATGCTAAGCCCCTTTTCGGCTTCACTTTCCGAATCCTGCCCTAGCTTGCGATTAGTTTTTTTCTCACTTCTTGTCCCCATCTCCCACCTTGCCTCATGGTCTCCCCTCCTCTGCGCACCTGACAGTTTGCCTGCCCTTCCACTGCCTGTCTCCAGACTTTCCAAGGAGAAAAGGCAAAGCACTAAAGCGGGCCGGGCAACGGGTCAAGTTCCGCTTTCGGCGACTAGCAGGGAGGTAGCGTGGCCGAGCGGTCTAAGGCGCTGGATTAAGGCTCCAGTCTCTTCGGAGGCGTGGGTTCAAATCCCACCGCTGCCACTTTTCCTGGCCTTGCATTTTAAAGAAGAACGTAACGTTGACCTCTTCCTTCATTAGTGCCACCTCTGTCGCAATGAGCAAGCGGATGGTATGCCACACCCTGCAGGAAAAAGGTTTCGCTTCTGACGTCTTGCTTTTCTGGACATCCAGTCTCAAGTTTCCCATCTGGAACGGCGCTCCCTGCTGCTTTGTGAAGGCTTGCTGCAAGACCCTTCGAAACCCAGGAGCTCTTGGGTTGAGCTGTGACGCGTCCTGGGAAGACCTCCCGTTGCAGCGGAATGAGCCCCACTTCCAGGGCGTGCTGGTAGCAAATTTCCCACAGCCCACAGGGAGCAAACGATCCCAGGTGTGATGTATCACCAGGAGAGGCTGAGATGAGAGTAGGGGTTCACGCGTGTGCCCGGACCGAGGTTAATGATGGGATTAGAGCTAGGGTTAGATGCAGGGAAAGAGTGAGAGTTATAATTAGGGATAAAGCTAACAGGTGATCATTACTCGTCATGTAACATGATACAAAGGGTCAGAAGAGGAACTGATTCAGGGTTACAATTTGGACTTCGCAGACAACAGGAGCACTAAATGGTGCTGAGGGGGACTCAATAAAGTGGACCGGCCGCCTAATGTAAGCAATTGTGCACAAATATTGTACGATGACTAGCGTTGCCGGTGCTTTTTTCTTAAAGAGTCAGTTCTTGGCACCCATTCCCTACTTGACTCAGCCTAATCTTCAAGAATATTTGTCAAGAACTAAAAAAAATCCAGAAAAGGTTTAACCTCCCCGTCGGGGAATTGAACCCCGGTCTCCCGCGTGACAGGCGGGGATACTGACCACTATACTAACGAGGAGACGTGAGGGCATGAAATGAACAGCTGCTGATGTCTGCACAGCATCCAGCGACCACCTAGCTGGCCTAGGGGGTCTCATTTTCCCCCGTCAAACGGCTTGCCCGATCTAAGGCTAATTTCTTTCTTTTTATCGGCACCAGGCTTAAAACTCAGTTTAAGGCGATAGTTCCGGGCTATGTTTGACTCCAGAGTTGAATCTGTCATCCCGCATTTCCTCAGCAAATCAAGCTACCCATCTCAAGTCTCATGAGCTGAGGACGGCAAAGTCCCTGTGGGCTTAGGACAGTCAAAGAAACCCCTGGGCTGCATGCTAAGCCCCTTTTCGGCTTCACTTTCCGAATCCTGCCCTAGCTTGCGATTAGTTTTTTTCTCACTTCTTGCCCCCATCTCCCACCTTGCCTCATGGTCTCCCCTCCTCTGCGCACCTGACAGTTTGCCTGCCCTTCCACTGCCTGTCTCCAGACTTTCCAAGGAGAAAAGGCAAAGCACTAAAGCGGGCCGGGCAACGGGTCAAGTTCCGCTTTCGGCGACTAGCAGGGAGGTAGCGTGGCCGAGCGGTCTAAGGCGCTGGATTAAGGCTCCAGTCTCTTCGGAGGCGTGGGTTCAAATCCCACCGCTGCCACTTTTCCTGGCCTTGCATTTTAAAGAAGAACGTAACGTTGACCTCTTCCTTCATTAGTGCCACCTCTGTCGCAATGAGCAAGCGGATGGTATGCCACACCCTGCAGGAAAAAGGTTTCGCTTCTGACGTCTTGCTTTTCTGGACATCCAGTCTCAAGTTTCCCATCTGGAACGGCGCTCCCTGCTGCTTTGTGAAGGCTTGCTGCAAGAGCCTTCGAAACCCAGGAGCTCTTGCGTTGAGCTGTGACGCGTCCTGGGAAGACCTCCCGTTGCAGCGGAATGAGCCCCACTTCCAGGGCGTGCTGGTAGCAAATTTCCCACAGCCCACAGGGAGCAAACGATCCCAGGTGTGATGTATCACCAGGAGAGGCTGAGATGAGAGTAGGGGTTCACGCGTGTGCCCGGACCGAGGTTAATGATGGGATTAGAGCTAGGGTTAGATGCAGGGAAAGAGTGAGAGTTATAATTAGGGATAAAGCTAACAGGTGATCATTACTCGTCATGTAACATGATACAAAGGGTCAGAAGAGGAACTGATTCAGGGTTACAATTTGGACTTCGCAGACAACAGGAGCACTAAATGGTGCTGAGGGGGACTCAATAAAGTGGACCGGCCGCCTAATGTAAGCAATTGTGCACAAATATTGTACGATGACTAGCGTTGCCGGTGCTTTTTTCTTAAAGAGTCAGTTCTTGGCACCCATTCCCTACTTGACTCAGCCTAATCTTCAAGAATATTTGTCAAGAACTAAAAAAAATCCAGAAAAGGTTTAACCTCCCCGTCGGGGAATTGGACCCCGGTCTCCCGCGTGACAGGCGGGGATACTGACCACTATACTAACGAGGAGACGTGAGGGCATGAAATGAACAGCTGCTGATGTCTGCACAGCATCCAGCGACCACCTAGCTGGCCTAGGGGGGTCTCATTTTCCCCCGTCAAACGGCTTGCCCGATCTAAGGCTAATTTCTTTCTTTTTATCGGCACCAGGCTTAAAACTCAGTTTAAGGCGATAGTTCCGGGCTATGTTTGACTCCAGAGTTGAATCTGTCATCCCGCATTTCCTCAGCAAATCAAGCTACCCATATCAAGTCTCATGAGCTGAGGACGGCAAAGTCCCTGTGGGCTTAGGACAGTCAAAGAAACCCCTGGGCTGCATGCTAAGCCCCTTTTCGGCTTCACTTTCCGAATCCTGCCCTAGCTTGCGATTAGTTTTTTTCTCACTTCTTGCCCCCATCTCCCACCTTGCCTCATGGTCTCCCCTCCTCTGCGCACCTGACAGTTTGCCTGCCCTTCCACTGCCTGTCTCCAGACTTTCCAAGGAGAAAAGGCAAAGCACTAAAGCGGGCCGGGCAACGGGTCAAGTTCCGCTTTCGGCGACTAGCAGGGAGGTAGCGTGGCCGAGCGGTCTAAGGCGCTGGATTAAGGCTCCAGTCTCTTCGGAGGCGTGGGTTCAAATCCCACCGCTGCCACTTTTCCTGGCCTTGCATTTTAAAGAAGAACGTAACGTTGACCTCTTCCTTCATTAGTGCCACCTCTGTCGCAATGAGCAAGCGGATGGTATGCCACACCCTGCAGGAAAAAGGTTTCGCTTCTGACGTCTTGCTTTTCTGGACATCCAGTCTCAAGTTTCCCATCTGGAACGGCGCTCCCTGCTGCTTTGTGAAGGCTTGCTGCAAGAGCCTTCGAAACCCAGGAGCTCTTGCGTTGAGCTGTGACGCGTCCTGGGAAGACCTCCCGTTGCAGCGGAATGAGCCCCACTTCCAGGGCGTGCTGGTAGCAAATTTCCCACAGCCCACAGGGAGCAAACGATCCCAGGTGTGATGTATCACCAGGAGAGGCTGAGATGAGAGTAGGGGTTCACGCGTGTGCCCGGACCGAGGTTAATGATGGGATTAGAGCTAGGGTTAGATGCAGGGAAAGAGTGAGAGTTATAATTAGGGATAAAGCTAACAGGTGATCATTACTCGTCATGTAACATGATACAAAGGGTCAGAAGAGGAACTGATTCAGGGTTACAATTTGGACTTCGCAGACAACAGGAGCACTAAATGGTGCTGAGGGGGACTCAATAAAGTGGACCGGCCGCCTAATGTAAGCAATTGTGCACAAATATTGTACGATGACTAGCGTTGCCGGTGCTTTTTTCTTAAAGAGTCAGTTCTTGGCACCCATTCCCTACTTGACTCAGCCTAATCTTCAAGAATATTTGTCAAGAACTAAAAAAAATCCAGAAAAGGTTTAACCTCCCCGTCGGGGAATTGAGCCCCGGTCTCCCGCGTGACAGGCGGGGATACTGACCACTATACTAACGAGGAGACGTGAGGGCATGAAATGAACAGCTGCTGATGTCTGCACAGCATCCAGCGACCACCTAGCTGGCCTAGGGGGTCTCATTTTCCCCCGTCAAACGGCTTGCCCGATCTAAGGCTAATTTCTTTCTTTTTATCGGCACCAGGCTTAAAACTCAGTTTAAGGCGATAGTTCCGGGCTATGTTTGACTCCAGAGTTGAATCTGTCATCCCGCATTTCCTCAGCAAATCAAGCTACCCATCTCAAGTCTCATGAGCTGAGGACGGCAAAGTCCCTGTGGGCTTAGGACAGTCAAAGAAACCCCTGGGCTGCATGCTAAGCCCCTTTTCGGCTTCACTTTCCGAATCCTGCCCTAGCTTGCGATTAGTTTTTTTCTCACTTCTTGCCCCCATCTCCCACCTTGCCTCATGGTCTCCCCTCCTCTGCGCACCTGACAGTTTGCCTGCCCTTCCACTGCCTGTCTCCAGACTTTCCAAGGAGAAAAGGCAAAGCACTAAAGCGGGCCGGGCAACGGGTCAAGTTCCGCTTTCGGCGACTAGCAGGGAGGTAGCGTGGCCGAGCGGTCTAAGGCGCTGGATTAAGGCTCCAGTCTCTTCGGAGGCGTGGGTTCAAATCCCACCGCTGCCACTTTTCCTGGCCTTGCATTTTAAAGAAGAACGTAACGTTGACCTCTTCCTTCATTAGTGCCACCTCTGTCGCAATGAGCAAGCGGATGGTATGCCACACCCTGCAGGAAAAAGGTTTCGCTTCTGACGTCTTGCTTTTCTGGACATCCAGTCTCAAGTTTCCCATCTGGAACGGCGCTCCCTGCTGCTTTGTGAAGGCTTGCTGCAAGAGCCTTCGAAACCCAGGAGCTCTTGCGTTGAGCTGTGACGCGTCCTGGGAAGACCTCCCGTTGCAGCGGAATGAGCCCCACTTCCAGGGCGTGCTGGTAGCAAATTTCCCACAGCCCACAGGGAGCAAACGATCCCAGGTGTGATGTATCACCAGGAGAGGCTGAGATGAGAGTAGGGGTTCACGCGTGTTGCCGGACCGAGGTTAATGATGGGATTAGAGCTAGGGTTAGATGCAGGGAAAGAGTGAGAGTTATAATTAGGGATAAAGCTAACAGGTGATCATTACTCGTCATGTAACATGATACAAAGGGTCAGAAGAGGAACTGATTCAGGGTTACAATTTGGACTTCGCAGACAACAGGAGCACTAAATGGTGCTGAGGGGGACTCAATAAAGTGGACCGGCCGCCTAATGTAAGCAATTGTGCACAAATATTGTACGATGACTAGCGTTGCCGGTGCTTTTTTCTTAAAGAGTCAGTTCTTGGCACCCATTCCCTACTTGACTCAGCCTAATCTTCAAGAATATTTGTCAAGAACTAAAAAAAATCCAGAAAAGGTTTAACCTCCCCCCGGTCTCCCGCGTGACAGGCGGGGATACTGACCACTATACTAACGAGGAGACGTGAGGGCATGAAATGAACAGCTGCTGATGTCTGCACAGCATCCAGCGACCACCTAGATGGCCTAGGGGGTCTCATTTTCCCCCGTCAAACGGCTTGCCCGATCTAAGGCTAATTTCTTTCTTTTTATCGGCACCAGGCTTAAAACTCAGTTTAAGGCGATAGTTCCGGGCTATGTTTGACTCCAGAGTTGAATCTGTCATCCCGCATTTCCTCAGCAAATCAAGCTACCCATCTCAAGTCTCATGAGCTGAGGACGGCAAAGTCCCTGTGGGCTTAGGACAGTCAAAGAAACCCCTGGGCTGCATGCTAAGCCCCTTTTCGGCTTCACTTTCCGAATCCTGCCCTAGCTTGCGATTAGTTTTTTTCTCACTTCTTGCCCCCATCTCCCACCTTGCCTCATGGTCTCCCCTCCTCTGCGCACCTGACAGTTTGCCTGCCCTTCCACTGAAGCGGGCCGGGCAACGGGTCAAGTTCCGCTTTCGGCGACTAGCAGGGAGGTAGCGTGGCCGAGCGGTCTAAGGCGCTGGATTAAGGCTCCAGTCTCTTCGGAGGCGTGGGTTCAAATCCCACCGCTGCCACTTTTCCTGGCCTTGCATTTTAAAGAAGAACGTAACGTTGACCTCTTCCTTCATTAGTGCCACCTCTGTCGCAATGAGCAAGCGGATGGTATGCCACACCCTGCAGGAAAAAGGTTTCGCTTCTGACGTCTTGCTTTTCTGGACATCCAGTCTCAAGTTTCCCATCTGGAACGGCGCTCCCTGCTGCTTTGTGAAGGCTTGCTGCAAGACCCTTCGAAACCCAGGAGCTCTTGCGTTGAGCTGTGACGCGTCCTGGGAAGACCTCCCGTTGCAGCGGAATGAGCCCCACTTCCAGGGCGTGCTGGTAGCAAATTTCCCACAGCCCACAGGGAGCAAACGATCCCAGGTGTGATGTATCACCAGGAGAGGCTGAGATGAGAGTAGGGGTTCACGCGTGTGCCCGGACCGAGGTTAATGATGGGATTAGAGCTAGGGTTAGATGCAGGGAAAGAGTGAGAGTTATAATTAGGGATAAAGCTAACAGGTGATCATTACTCGTCATGTAACATGATACAAAGGGTCAGAAGAGGAACTGATTCAGGGTTACAATTTGGACTTCGCAGACAACAGGAGCACTAAATGGTGCTGAGGGGGACTCAATAAAGTGGACCGGCCGCCTAATGTAAGCAATTGTGCACAAATATTGTACGATGACTAGCGTTGCCGGTGCTTTTTTCTTAAAGAGTCAGTTCTTGGCACCCATTCCCTACTTGACTCAGCCTAATCTTCAAGAATATTTGTCAAGAACTAAAAAAAATCCAGAAAAGGTTTAACCTCCCCGTCGGGAATTGAACCCCCGTCTCCCGCGTGACAGGCGGGGATACTGACCACTATACTAACGAGGAGACGTGAGGGCATGAAATGAACAGCTGCTGATGTCTGCACAGCATCCAGCGACCACCTAGCTGGCCTAGGGGGGTCTCATTTTCCCCGTCAAACGGCTTGCCCGATCTAAGGCTAATTTCTTTCTTTTTATCGGCACCAGGCTTAAAACTCAGTTTAAGGCGATAGTTCCGGGCTATGTTTGACTCCAGAGTTGAATCTGTCATCCCGCATTTCCTCAGCAAATCAAGCTACCCATCTCAAGTCTCATGAGCTGAGGACGGCAAAGTCCCTGTGGGCTTAGGACAGTCAAAGAAACCCCTGGGCTGCATGCTAAGCCCCTTTTCGGCTTCACTTTCCGAATCCTGCCCTAGCTTGCGATTAGTTTTTTTCTCACTTCTTGCCCCCATCTCCCACCTTGCCTCATGGTCTCCCCTCCTCTGCGCACCTGACAGTTTGCCTGCCCTTCCACTGCCTGTCTCCAGACTTTCCAAGGAGAAAAGGCAAAGCACTAAAGCGGGCCGGGCAACGGGTCAAGTTCCGCTTTCGGCGACTAGCAGGGAGGTAGCGTGGCCGAGCGGTCTAAGGCGCTGGATTAAGGCTCCAGTCTCTTCGGAGGCGTGGGTTCAAATCCCACCGCTGCCACTTTTCCTGGCCTTGCATTTTAAAGAAGAACGTAACGTTGACCTCTTCCTTCATTAGTGCCACCTCTGTCGCAATGAGCAAGCGGATGGTATGCCACACCCTGCAGGAAAAAGGTTTCGCTTCTGACGTCTTGCTTTTCTGGACATCCAGTCTCAAGTTTCCCATCTGGAACGGCGCTCCCTGCTGCTTTGTGAAGTCTTGCTGCAAGAGCCTTCGAAACCCAGGAGCTCTTGCGTTGAGCTGTGACGCGTCCTGGGAAGACCTCCCGTTGCAGCGGAATGAGCCCCACTTCCAGGGCGTGCTGGTAGCAAATTTCCCACAGCCCACAGGGAGCAAACGATCCCAGGTGTGATGTATCACCAGGAGAGGCTGAGATGAGAGTAGGGGTTCACGCGTGTGCCCGGACCGAGGTTAATGATGGGATTAGAGCTAGGGTTAGATGCAGGGAAAGAGTGAGAGTTATAATTAGGGATAAAGCTAACAGGTGATCATTACTCGTCATGTAACATGATACAAAGGGTCAGAAGAGGAACTGATTCAGGGTTACAATTTGGACTTCGCAGACAACAGGAGCACTAAATGGTGCTGAGGGGGACTCAATAAAGTGGACCGGCCGCCTAATGTAAGCAATTGTGCACAAATATTGTACGATGACTAGCGTTGCCGGTGCTTTTTTCTTAAAGAGTCAGTTCTTGGCACCCATTCCCTACTTGACTCAGCCTAATCTTCAAGAATATTTGTCAAGAACTAAAAAAAATCCAGAAAAGGTTTAACCTCCCCGTCGGGGAATTGAACCCCGGGGATACTGACCATTATACTAACGAGGAGACGTGAGGGCATGAAATGAACAGCTGCTGATGTCTGCACAGCATCCAGCGACCACCTAGCTGGCCTAGGGGGTCTCATTTTCCCCCGTCAAACGGCTTGCCCGATCTAAGGCTAATTTCTTTCTTTTTATCGGCACCAGGCTTAAAACTCAGTTTAAGGCGATAGTTCCGGGCTATGTTTGACTCCAGAGTTGAATCTGTCATCCCGCATTTCCTCAGCAAATCAAGCTACCCATCTCAAGTCTCATGAGCTGAGGACGGCAAAGTCCCTGTGGGCTTAGGACAGTCAAAGAAACCCCTGGGCTGCATGCTAAGCCCCTTTTCGGCTTCACTTTCCGAATCCTGCCCTAGCTTGCGATTAGTTTTTTTCTCACTTCTTGCCCCCATCTCCCACCTTGCCTCATGGTCTCCCCTCCTCTGCGCACCTGACAGTTTGCCTGCCCTTCCACTGCCTGTCTCCAGACTTTCCAAGGAGAAAAGGCAAAGCACTAAAGCGGGCCGGGCAACGGGTCAAGTTCCGCTTTCGGCGACTAGCAGGGAGGTAGCGTGGCCGAGCGGTCTAAGGCGCTGGATTAAGGCTCCAGTCTCTTCGGAGGCGTGGGTTCAAATCCCACCGCTGCCACTTTTCCTGGCCTTGCATTTTAAAGAAGAACGTAACGTTGACCTCTTCCTTCATTAGTGCCACCTCTGTCGCAATGAGCAAGCGGATGGTATGCCACACCCTGCAGGAAAAAGGTTTCGCTTCTGACGTCTTGCTTTTCTGGACATCCAGTCTCAAGTTTCCCATCTGGAACGGCGCTCCCTGCTGCTTTGTGAAGGCTTGCTGCAAGACCCTTCGAAACCCAGGAGCTCTTGCGTTGAGCTGTGACGCGTCCTGGGAAGACCTCCCGTTGCAGCGGAATGAGCCCCACTTCCAGGGCGTGCTGGTAGCAAATTTCCCACAGCCCACAGGGAGCAAACGATCCCAGGTGTGATGTATCACCAGGAGAGGCTGAGATGAGAGTAGGGGTTCACGCGTGTGCCCGGACCGAGGTTAATGATGGGATTAGAGCTAGGGTTAGATGCAGGGAAAGAGTGAGAGTTATAATTAGGGATAAAGCTAACAGGTGATCATTACTCGTCATGTAACATGATACAAAGGGTCAGAAGAGGAACTGATTCAGGGTTACAATTTGGACTTCGCAGACAACAGGAGCACTAAATGGTGCTGAGGGGGACTCAATAAAGTGGACCGGCCGCCTAATGTAAGCAATTGTGCACAAATATTGTACGATGACTAGCGTTGCCGGTGCTTTTTTCTTAAAGAGTCAGTTCTTGGCACCCATTCCCTACTTGACTCAGCCTAATCTTCAAGAATATTTGTCAAGAACTAAAAAAAATCCAGAAAAGGTTTAACCTCCCCGTCGGGGAATTGAACCCCGGTCTCCCGCGTGACAGGCGGGGATACTGACCACTATACTAACGAGGAGACGTGAGGGCATGAAATGAACAGCTGCTGATGTCTGCACAGCATCCAGCGACCACCTAGCTGGCCTAGGGGGTCTCATTTTCCCCCGTCAAACGGCTTGCCCGATCTAAGGCTAATTTCTTTCTTTTTATCGGCACCAGGCTTAAAACTCAGTTTAAGGCGATAGTTCCGGGCTATGTTTGACTCCAGAGTTGAATCTGTCATCCCGCATTTCCTCAGCAAATCAAGCTACCCATCTCAAGTCTCATGAGCTGAGGACGGCAAAGTCCCTGTGGGCTTAGGACAGTCAAAGAAACCCCTGGGCTGCATGCTAAGCCCCTTTTCGGCTTCACTTTCCGAATCCTGCCCTAGCTTGCGATTAGTTTTTTTCTCACTTCTTGCCCCCATCTCCCACCTTGCCTCATGGTCTCCCCTCCTCTGCGCACCTGACAGTTTGCCTGCCCTTCCACTGCCTGTCTCCAGACTTTCCAAGGAGAAAAGGCAAAGCACTAAAGCGGGCCGGGCAACGGGTCAAGTTCCGCTTTCGGCGACTAGCAGGGAGGTAGCGTGGCCGAGCGGTCTAAGGCGCTGGATTAAGGCTCCAGTCTCTTCGGAGGCGTGGGTTCAAATCCCACCGCTGCCACTTTTCCTGGCCTTGCATTTTAAAGAAGAACGTAACGTTGACCTCTTCCTTCATTAGTGCCACCTCTGTCGCAATGAGCAAGCGGATGGTATGCCAC
The DNA here is from genome assembly GCF_040938575.1 of Ambystoma mexicanum. Classification (NCBI taxonomy): domain Eukaryota; kingdom Metazoa; phylum Chordata; class Amphibia; order Caudata; family Ambystomatidae; genus Ambystoma; species Ambystoma mexicanum. Next base: position 898,727 of record NW_027182434.1, read on the forward strand.
ACCCTGCAGGAAAAAGGTTTCGCTTCTGACGTCTTGCTTTTCTGGACATCCAGTCTCAAGTTTCCCATCTGGAACGGCGCTCCCTGCTGCTTTGTGAAGGCTTGCTGCAAGACCCTTCGAAACCCAGGAGCTCTTGCGTTGAGCTGTGACGCGTCCTGGGAAGACCTCCCGTTGCAGCGGAATGAGCCCCACTTCCAGGGCGTGCTGGTAGCAAATTTCCCACAGCCCACAGGGAGCAAACGATCCCAGGTGTGATGTATCACCAGGAGAGGCTGAGATGAGAGTAGGGGTTCACGCGTGTGCCCGGACCGAGGTTAATGATGGGATTAGAGCTAGGGTTAGATGCAGGGAAAGAGTGAGAGTTATAATTAGGGATAAAGCTAACAGGTGATCATTACTCGTCATGTAACATGATACAAAGGGTCAGAAGAGGAACTGATTCAGGGTTACAATTTGGACTTCGCAGACAACAGGAGCACTAAATGGTGCTGAGGGGGACTCAATAAAGTGGACCGGCCGCCTAATGTAAGCAATTGTGCACAAATATTGTACGATGACTAGCGTTGCCGGTGCTTTTTTCTTAAAGAGTCAGTTCTTGGCACCCATTCCCTACTTGACTCAGCCTAATCTTCAAGAATATTTGTCAAGAACTAAAAAAAATCCAGAAAAGGTTTAACCTCCCCCCGGTCTCCCGCGTGACAGGCGGGGATACTGACCATTATACTAACGAGGAGACGTGAGGGCATGAAATGAACAGCTGCTGATGTCTGCACAGCATCCAGCGACCACCTAGCTGGCCTAGGGGGTCTCATTTTCCCCCGTCAAACGGCTTGCCCGATCTAAGGCTAATTTCTTTCTTTTTATCGGCACCAGGCTTAAAACTCAGTTTAAGGCGATAGTTCCGGGCTATGTTTGACTCCAGAGTTGAATCTGTCATCCCGCATTTCCTCAGCAAATCAAGCTACCCATATCAAGTCTCATGAGCTGAGGACGGCAAAGTCCCTGTGGGCTTAGGACAGTCAAAGAAACCCCTGGGCTGCATGCTAAGCCCCTTTTCGGCTTCACTTTCCGAATCCTGCCCTAGCTTGCGATTAGTTTTTTTCTCACTTCTTGCCCCCATCTCCCACCTTGCCTCATGGTCTCCCCTCCTCTGCGCACCTGACAGTTTGCCTGCCCTTCCACTGCCTGTCTCCAGACTTTCCAAGGAGAAAAGGCAAAGCACTAAAGCGGGCCGGGCAACGGGTCAAGTTCCGCTTTCGGCGACTAGCAGGGAGGTAGCGTGGCCGAGCGGTCTAAGGCGCTGGATTAAGGCTCCAGTCTCTTCGGAGGCGTGGGTTCAAATCCCACCGCTGCCACTTTTCCTGGCCTTGCATTTTAAAGAAGAACGTAACGTTGACCTCTTCCTTCATTAGTGCCACCTCTGTCGCAATGAGCAAGCGGATGGTATGCCACACCCTGCAGGAAAAAGGTTTCGCTTCTGACGTCTTGCTTTTCTGGACATCCAGTCTCAAGTTTCCCATCTGGAACGGCGCTCCCTGCTGCTTTGTGAAGGCTTGCTGCAAGAGCCTTCGAAACCCAGGAGCTCTTGCGTTGAGCTGTGACGCGTCCTGGGAAGACCTCCCGTTGCAGCGGAATGAGCCCCACTTCCAGGGCGTGCTGGTAGCAAATTTCCCACAGCCCACAGGGAGCAAACGATCCCAGGTGTGATGTATCACCAGGAGAGGCTGAGATGAGAGTAGGGGTTCACGCGTGTGCCCGGACCGAGGTTAATGATGGGATTAGAGCTAGGGTTAGATGCAGGGAAAGAGTGAGAGTTATAATTAGGGATAAAGCTAACAGGTGATCATTACTCGTCATGTAACATGATACAAAGGGTCAGAAGAGGAACTGATTCAGGGTTACAATTTGGACTTCGCAGACAACAGGAGCACTAAATGGTGCTGAGGGGGACTCAATAAAGTGGACCGGCCGCCTAATGTAAGCAATTGTGCACAAATATTGTACGATGACTAGCGTTGCCGGTGCTTTTTTCTTAAAGAGTCAGTTCTTGGCACCCATTCCCTACTTGACTCAGCCTAATCTTCAAGAATATTTGTCAAGAACTAAAAAAAATCCAGAAAAGGTTTAACCTCCCCGTCGGGGAATTGGACCCCGGTCTCCCGCGTGACAGGCGGGGATACTGACCACTATACTAACGAGGAGACGTGAGGGCATGCAATGAACAGCTGCTGATGTCTGCACAGCATCCAGCGACCACCTAGCTGGCCTAGGGGGTCTCATTTTCCCCCGTCAAACGGCTTGCCCGATCTAAGGCTAATTTCTTTCTTTTTATCGGCACCAGGCTTAAAACTCAGTTTAAGGCGATAGTTCCGGGCTATGTTTGACTCCAGAGTTGAATCTGTCATCCCGCATTTCCTCAGCAAATCAAGCTACCCATCTCAAGTCTCATGAGCTGAGGACGGCAAAGTCCCTGTGGGCTTAGGACAGTCAAAGAAACCCCTGGGCTGCATGCTAAGCCCCTTTTCGGCTTCACTTTCCGAATCCTGCCCTAGCTTGCGATTAGTTTTTTTCTCACTTCTTGCCCCCATCTCCCACCTTGCCTCATGGTCTCCCCTCCTCTGCGCACCTGACAGTTTGCCTGCCCTTCCACTGCCTGTCTCCAGACTTTCCAAGGAGAAAAGGCAAAGCACTAAAGCGGGCCGGGCAACGGGTCAAGTTCCGCTTTCGGCGACTAGCAGGGAGGTAGCGTGGCCGAGCGGTCTAAGGCGCTGGATTAAGGCTCCAGTCTCTTCGGAGGCGTGGGTTCAAATCCCACCGCTGCCACTTTTCCTGGCCTTGCATTTTAAAGAAGAACGTAACGTTGACCTCTTCCTTCATTAGTGCCACCTCTGTCGCAATGAGCAAGCGGATGGTATGCCACACCCTGCAGGAAAAAGGTTTCGCTTCTGACGTCTTGCTTTTCTGGACATCCAGTCTCAAGTTTCCCATCTGGAACGGCGCTCCCTGCTGCTTTGTGAAGGCTTGCTGCAAGACCCTTCGAAACCCAGGAGCTCTTGCGTTGAGCTGTGACGCGTCCTGGGAAGACCTCCCGTTGCAGCGGAATGAGCCCCACTTCCAGGGCGTGCTGGTAGCAAATTTCCCACAGCCCACAGGGAGCAAACGATCCCAGGTGTGATGTATCACCAGGAGAGGCTGAGATGAGAGTAGGGGTTCACGCGTGTGCCCGGACCGAGGTTAATGATGGGATTAGAGCTAGGGTTAGATGCAGGGAAAGAGTGAGAGTTATAATTAGGGATAAAGCTAACAGGTGATCATTACTCGTCATGTAACATGATACAAAGGGTCAGAAGAGGAACTGATTCAGGGTTACAATTTGGACTTCGCAGACAACAGGAGCACTAAATGGTGCTGAGGGGGACTCAATAAAGTGGACCGGCCGCCTAATGTAAGCAATTGTGCACAAATATTGTACGATGACTAGCGTTGCCGGTGCTTTTTTCTTAAAGAGTCAGTTCTTGGCACCCATTCCCTACTTGACTCAGCCTAATCTTCAAGAATATTTGTCAAGAACTAAAAAAAATCCAGAAAAGGTTTAACCTCCCCGTCGGGGAATTGAACCCCGGTCTCCCGCGTGACAGGCGGGGATACTGACCACTATACTAACGAGGAGACGTGAGGGCATGAAATGAACAGCTGCTGATGTCTGCACAGCATCCAGCGACCACCTAGCTGGCCTAGGGGGTCTCATTTTCCCCCGTCAAACGGCTTGCCCGATCTAAGGCTAATTTCTTTCTTTTTATCGGCACCAGGCTTAAAACTCAGTTTAAGGCGATAGTTCCGGGCTATGTTTGACTCCAGAGTTGAATCTGTCATCCCGCATTTCCTCAGCAAATCAAGCTACCCATCTCAAGTCTCATGAGCTGAGGACGGCAAAGTCCCTGTGGGCTTAGGACAGTCAAAGAAACCCCTGGGCTGCATGCTAAGCCCCTTTTCGGCTTCACTTTCCGAATCCTGCCCTAGCTTGCGATTAGTTTTTTTCTCACTTCTTGCCCCCATCTCCCACCTTGCCTCATGGTCTCCCCTCCTCTGCGCACCTGACAGTTTGCCTGCCCTTCCACTGCCTGTCTCCAGACTTTCCAAGGAGAAAAGGCAAAGCACTAAAGCGGGCCGGGCAACGGGTCAAGTTCCGCTTTCGGCGACTAGCAGGGAGGTAGCGTGGCCGAGCGGTCTAAGGCGCTGGATTAAGGCTCCAGTCTCTTCGGAGGCGTGGGTTCAAATCCCACCGCTGCCACTTTTCCTGGCCTTGCATTTTAAAGAAGAACGTAACGTTGACCTCTTCCTTCATTAGTGCCACCTCTGTCGCAATGAGCAAGCGGATGGTATGCCACACCCTGCAGGAAAAAGGTTTCGCTTCTGACGTCTTGCTTTTCTGGACATCCAGTCTCAAGTTTCCCATCTGGAACGGCGCTCCCTGCTGCTTTGTGAAGGCTTGCTGCAAGAGCCTTCGAAACCCAGGAGCTCTTGCGTTGAGCTGTGACGCGTCCTGGGAAGACCTCCCGTTGCAGCGGAATGAGCCCCACTTCCAGGGCGTGCTGGTAGCAAATTTCCCACAGCCCACAGGGAGCAAACGATCCCAGGTGTGATGTATCACCAGGAGAGGCTGAGATGAGAGTAAGGGTTCACGCGTGTGCCCGGACCGAGGTTAATGATGGGATTAGAGCTAGGGTTAGATGCAGGGAAAGAGTGAGAGTTATAATTAGGGATAAAGCTAACAGGTGATCATTACTCGTCATGTAACATGATACAAAGGGTCAGAAGAGGAACTGATTCAGGGTTACAATTTGGACTTCGCAGACAACAGGAGCACTAAATGGTGCTGAGGGGGACTCAATAAAGTGGACCGGCCGCCTAATGTAAGCAATTGTGCACAAATATTGTACGATGACTAGCGTTGCCGGTGCTTTTTTCTTAAAGAGTCAGTTCTTGGCACCCATTCCCTACTTGACTCAGCCTAATCTTCAAGAATATTTGTCAAGAACTAAAAAAAATCCAGAAAAGGTTTAACCTCCCCGTCGGGGAATTGAACCCGGGATACTGACCACTATACTAACGAGGAGACGTGAGGGCATGAAATGAACAGCTGCTGATGTCTGCACAGCATCCAGCGACCACCTAGCTGGTCTAGGGGGGTCTCATTTTCCCCCGTCAAACGGCTTGCCCGATCTAAGGCTAATTTCTTTCTTTTTATCGGCACCAGGCTTAAAACTCAGTTTAAGGCGATAGTTCCGGGCTATGTTTGACTCCAGAGTTGAATCTGTCATCCCGCATTTCCTCAGCAAATCAAGCTACCCATATCAAGTCTCATGAGCTGAGGACGGCAAAGTCCCTGTGGGCTTAGGACAGTCAAAGAAACCCCTGGGCTGCATGCTAAGCCCCTTTTCGGCTTCACTTTCCGAATCCTGCCCTAGCTTGCGATTAGTTTTTTTCTCACTTCTTGCCCCCATCTCCCACCTTGCCTCATGGTCTCCCCTCCTCTGCGCACCTGACAGTTTGCCTGCCCTTCCACTGCCTGTCTCCAGACTTTCCAAGGAGAAAAGGCAAAGCACTAAAGCGGGCCGGGCAACGGGTCAAGTTCCGCTTTCGGCGACTAGCAGGGAGGTAGCGTGGCCGAGCGGTCTAAGGCGCTGGATTAAGGCTCCAGTCTCTTCGGAGGCGTGGGTTCAAATCCCACCGCTGCCACTTTTCCTGGCCTTGCATTTTAAAGAAGAACGTAACGTTGACCTCTTCCTTCATTAGTGCCACCTCTGTCGCAATGAGCAAGCGGATGGTATGCCACACCCTGCAGGAAAAAGGTTTCGCTTCTGACGTCTTGCTTTTCTGGACATCCAGTCTCAAGTTTCCCATCTGGAACGGCGCTCCCTGCTGCTTTGTGAAGGCTTGCTGCAAGAGCCTTCGAAACCCAGGAGCTCTTGCGTTGAGCTGTGACGCGTCCTGGGAAGACCTCCCGTTGCAGCGGAATGAGCCCCACTTCCAGGGCGTGCTGGTAGCAAATTTCCCACAGCCCACAGGGAGCAAACGATCCCAGGTGTGATGTATCACCAGGAGAGGCTGAGATGAGAGTAGGGGTTCACGCGTGTGCCCGGACCGAGGTTAATGATGGGATTAGAGCTAGGGTTAGATGCAGGGAAAGAGTGAGAGTTATAATTAGGGATAAAGCTAACAGGTGATCATTACTCGTCATGTAACATGATACAAAGGGTCAGAAGAGGAACTGATTCAGGGTTACAATTTGGACTTCGCAGACAACAGGAGCACTAAATGGTGCTGAGGGGGACTCAATAAAGTGGACCGGCCGCCTAATGTAAGCAATTGTGCACAAATATTGTACGATGACTAGCGTTGCCGGTGCTTTTTTCTTAAAGAGTCAGTTCTTGGCACCCATTCCCTACTTGACTCAGCCTAATCTTCAAGAATATTTGTCAAGAACTAAAAAAAATCCAGAATAGGTTTAACCTCCCCGTCGGGGAATTGAGCCCCGGTCTCCCGCGTGACAGGCGGGGATACTGACCACTATACTAACGAGGAGACGTGAGGGCATGGAATGAACAGCTGCTGATGTCTGCACAGCATCCAGCGACCACCTAGCTGGCCTAGGGGGTCTCATTTTCCCCCGTCAAACGGCTTGCCCGATCTAAGGCTAATTTCTTTCTTTTTATCGGCACCAGGCTTAAAACTCAGTTTAAGGCGATAGTTCCGGGCTATGTTTGACTCCAGAGTTGAATCTGTCATCCCGCATTTCCTCAGCAAATCAAGCTACCCATCTCAAGTCTCATGAGCTGAGGACGGCAAAGTCCCTGTGGGCTTAGGACAGTCAAAGAAACCCCTGGGCTGCATGCTAAGCCCCTTTTCGGCTTCACTTTCCGAATCCTGCCCTAGCTTGCGATTAGTTTTTTTCTCACTTCTTGTCCCCATCTCCCACCTTGCCTCATGGTCTCCCCTCCTCTGCGCACCTGACAGTTTGCCTGCCCTTCCACTGCCTGTCTCCAGACTTTCCAAGGAGAAAAGGCAAAGCACTAAAGCGGGCCGGGCAACGGGTCAAGTTCCGCTTTCGGCGACTAGCAGGGAGGTAGCGTGGCCGAGCGGTCTAAGGCGCTGGATTAAGGCTCCAGTCTCTTCGGAGGCGTGGGTTCAAATCCCACCACTGCCACTTTTCCTGGCCTTGCATTTTAAAGAAGAACGTAACGTTGACCTCTTCCTTCATTAGTGCCACCTCTGTCGCAATGAGCAAGCGGATGGTATGCCACACCCTGCAGGAAAAAGGTTTCGCTTCTGACGTCTTGCTTTTCTGGACATCCAGTCTCAAGTTTCCCATCTGGAACGGCGCTCCCTGCTGCTTTGTGAAGGCTTGCTGCAAGAGCCTTCGAAACCCAGGAGCTCTTGCGTTGAGCTGTGACGCGTCCTGGGAAGACCTCCCGTTGCAGCGGAATGAGCCCCACTTCCAGGGCGTGCTGGTAGCAAATTTCCCACAGCCCACAGGGAGCAAACGATCCCAGGTGTGATGTATCACCAGGAGAGGCTGAGATGAGAGTAGGGGTTCACGCGTGTGCCCGGACCGAGGTTAATGATGGGATTAGAGCTAGGGTTAGATGCAGGGAAAGAGTGAGAGTTATAATTAGGGATAAAGCTAACAGGTGATCATTACTCGTCATGTAACATGATACAAAGGGTCAGAAGAGGAACTGATTCAGGGTTACAATTTGGACTTCGCAGACAACAGGAGCACTAAATGGTGCTGAGGGGGACTCAATAAAGTGGACCGGCCGCCTAATGTAAGCAATTGTGCACAAATATTGTACGATGACTAGCGTTGCCGGTGCTTTTTTCTTAAAGAGTCAGTTCTTGGCACCCATTCCCTACTTGACTCAGCCTAATCTTCAAGAATATTTGTCAAGAACTAAAAAAAATCCAGAAAAGGTTTAACCTCCCCGTCGGGGAATTGAACCCCGGTCTCCCGCGTGACAGGCGGGGATACTGACCACTATACTAACGAGGAGACGTGAGGGCACGAAATGAACAGCTGCTGATGTCTGCACAGCATCCAGCGACCACCTAGATGGCCTAGGGGGTCTCATTTTCCCCCGTCAAACGGCTTGCCCGATCTAAGGCTAATTTCTTTCTTTTTATCGGCACCAGGCTTAAAACTCAGTTTAAGGCGATAGTTCCGGGCTATGTTTGACTCCAGAGTTGAATCTGTCATCCCGCATTTCCTCAGCAAATCAAGCTACCCATCTCAAGTCTCATGAGCTGAGGACGGCAAAGTCCCTGTGGGCTTAGGACAGTCAAAGAAACCCCTGGGCTGCATGCTAAGCCCCTTTTCGGCTTCACTTTCCGAATCCTGCCCTAGCTTGCGATTAGTTTTTTTCTCACTTCTTGCCCCCATCTCCCACCTTGCCTCATGGTCTCCCCTCCTCTGCGCACCTGACAGTTTGCCTGCCCTTCCACTGCCTGTCTCCAGACTTTCCAAGGAGAAAAGGCAAAGCACTAAAGCGGGCCGGGCAACGGGTCAAGTTCCGCTTTCGGCGACTAGCAGGGAGGTAGCGTGGCCGAGCGGTCTAAGGCGCTGGATTAAGGCTCCAGTCTCTTCGGAGGCGTGGGTTCAAATCCCACCGCTGCCACTTTTCCTGGCCTTGCATTTTAAAGAAGAACGTAACGTTGACCTCTTCCTTCATTAGTGCCACCTCTGTCGCAATGAGCAAGCGGATGGTATGCCACACCCTGCAGGAAAAAGGTTTCGCTTCTGACGTCTTGCTTTTCTGGACATCCAGTCTCAAGTTTCCCATCTGGAACGGCGCTCCCTGCTGCTTTGTGAAGGCTTGCTGCAAGAGCCTTCGAAACCCAGGAGCTCTTGCGTTGAGCTGTGACGCGTCCTGGGAAGACCTCCCGTTGCAGCGGAATGAGCCCCACTTCCAGGGCGTGCTGGTAGCAAATTTCCCACAGCCCACAGGGAGCAAACGATCCCAGGTGTGATGTATCACCAGGAGAGGCTGAGATGAGAGTAGGGGTTCACGCGTGTTGCCGGACCGAGGTTAATGATGGGATTAGAGCTAGGGTTAGATGCAGGGAAAGAGTGAGAGTTATAATTAGGGATAAAGCTAACAGGTGATCATTACTCGTCATGTAACATGATACAAAGGGTCAGAAGAGGAACTGATTCAGGGTTACAATTTGGACTTCGCAGACAACAGGAGCACTAAATGGTGCTGAGGGGGACTCAATAAAGTGGACCGGCCGCCTAATGTAAGCAATTGTGCACAAATATTGTACGATGACTAGCGTTGCCGGTGCTTTTTTCTTAAAGAGTCAGTTCTTGGCACCCATTCCCTACTTGACTCAGCCTAATCTTCAAGAATATTTGTCAAGAACTAAAAAAAATCCAGAAAAGGTTTAACCTCCCCCCGGTCTCCCGCGTGACAGGCGGGGATACTGACCACTATACTAACGAGGAGACGTGAGGGCATGAAATGAACAGCTGCTGATGTCTGCACAGCATCCAGCGACCACCTAGATGGCCTAGGGGGTCTCATTTTCCCCCGTCAAACGGCTTGCCCGATCTAAGGCTAATTTCTTTCTTTTTATCGGCACCAGGCTTAAAACTCAGTTTAAGGCGATAGTTCCGGGCTATGTTTGACTCCAGAGTTGAATCTGTCATCCCGCATTTCCTCAGCAAATCAAGCTACCCATCTCAAGTCTCATGAGCTGAGGACGGCAAAGTCCCTGTGGGCTTAGGACAGTCAAAGAAACCCCTGGGCTGCATGCTAAGCCCCTTTTCGGCTTCACTTTCCGAATCCTGCCCTAGCTTGCGATTAGTTTTTTTCTCACTTCTTGCCCCCATCTCCCACCTTGCCTCATGGTCTCCCCTCCTCTGCGCACCTGACAGTTTGCCTGCCCTTCCACTGAAGCGGGCCGGGCAACGGGTCAAGTTCCGCTTTCGGCGACTAGCAGGGAGGTAGCGTGGCCGAGCGGTCTAAGGCGCTGGATTAAGGCTCCAGTCTCTTCGGAGGCGTGGGTTCAAATCCCACCGCTGCCACTTTTCCTGGCCTTGCATTTTAAAGAAGAACGTAACGTTGACCTCTTCCTTCATTAGTGCCACCTCTGTCGCAATGAGCAAGCGGATGGTATGCCACACCCTGCAGGAAAAAGGTTTCGCTTCTGACGTCTTGCTTTTCTGGACATCCAGTCTCAAGTTTCCCATCTGGAACGGCGCTCCCTGCTGCTTTGTGAAGGCTTGCTGCAAGACCCTTCGAAACCCAGGAGCTCTTGCGTTGAGCTGTGACGCGTCCTGGGAAGACCTCCCGTTGCAGCGGAATGAGCCCCACTTCCAGGGCGTGCTGGTAGCAAATTTCCCACAGCCCACAGGGAGCAAACGATCCCAGGTGTGATGTATCACCAGGAGAGGCTGAGATGAGAGTAGGGGTTCACGCGTGTGCCCGGACCGAGGTTAATGATGGGATTAGAGCTAGGGTTAGATGCAGGGAAAGAGTGAGAGTTATAATTAGGGATAAAGCTAACAGGTGATCATTACTCGTCATGTAACATGATACAAAGGGTCAGAAGAGGAACTGATTCAGGGTTACAATTTGGACTTCGCAGACAACAGGAGCACTAAATGGTGCTGAGGGGGACTCAATAAAGTGGACCGGCCGCCTAATGTAAGCAATTGTGCACAAATATTGTACGATGACTAGCGTTGCCGGTGCTTTTTTCTTAAAGAGTCAGTTCTTGGCACCCATTCCCTACTTGACTCAGCCTAATCTTCAAGAATATTTGTCAAGAACTAAAAAAAATCCAGAAAAGGTTTAACCTCCCGGGGAATTGAACCCCGGTCTCCCGCGTGACAGGCGGGGATACTGACCATTATACTAACGAGGAGACGTGAGGGCATGAAATGAACAGCTGCTGATGTCTGCACAGCATCCAGCGACCACCTAGCTGGCCTAGGGGGTCTCATTTTCCCCCGTCAAACGGCTTGCCCGATCTAAGGCTAATTTCTTTCTTTTTATCGGCACCAGGCTTAAAACTCAGTTTAAGGCGATAGTTCCGGGCTATGTTTGACTCCAGAGTTGAATCTGTCATCCCGCATTTCCTCAGCAAATCAAGCTACCCATCTCAAGTCTCATGAGCTGAGGACGGCAAAGTCCCTGTGGGCTTAGGACAGTCAAAGAAACCCCTGGGCTGCATGCTAAGCCCCTTTTCGGCTTCACTTTCCGAATCCTGCCCTAGCTTGCGATTAGTTTTTTTCTCACTTCTTGCCCCCATCTCCCACCTTGCCTCATGGTCTCCCCTCCTCTGCGCACCTGACAGTTTGCCTGCCCTTCCACTGCCTGTCTCCAGACTTTCCAAGGAGAAAAGGCAAAGCACTAAAGCGGGCCGGGCAACGGGTCAAGTTCCGCTTTCGGCGACTAGCAGGGAGGTAGCGTGGCCGAGCGGTCTAAGGCGCTGGATTAAGGCTCCAGTCTCTTCGGAGGCGTGGGTTCAAATCCCACCGCTGCCACTTTTCCTGGCCTTGCATTTTAAAGAAGAACGTAACGTTGACCTCTTCCTTCATTAGTGCCACCTCTGTCGCAATGAGCAAGCGGATGGTATGCCACACCCTGCAGGAAAAAGGTTTCGCTTCTGACGTCTTGCTTTTCTGGACATCCAGTCTCAAGTTTCCCATCTGGAACGGCGCTCCCTGCTGCTTTGTGAAGGCTTGCTGCAAGACCCTTCGAAACCCAGGAGCTCTTGCGTTGAGCTGTGACGCGTCCTGGGAAGACCTCCCGTTGCAGCGGAATGAGCCCCACTTCCAGGGCGTGCTGGTAGCAAATTTCCCACAGCCCACAGGGAGCAAACGATCCCAGGTGTGATGTATCACCAGGAGAGGCTGAGATGAGAGTAGGGGTTCACGCGTGTGCCCGGACCGAGGTTAATGATGGGATTAGAGCTAGGGTTAGATGCAGGGAAAGAGTGAGAGTTATAATTAGGGATAAAGCTAACAGGTGATCATTACTCGTCATGTAACATGATACAAAGGGTCAGAAGAGGAACTGATTCAGGGTTACAATTTGGACTTCGCAGACAACAGGAGCACTAAATGGTGCTGAGGGGGACTCAATAAAGTGGACCGGCCGCCTAATGTAAGCAATTGTGCACAAATATTGTACGATGACTAGCGTTGCCGGTGCTTTTTTCTTAAAGAGTCAGTTCTTGGCACCCATTCCCTACTTGACTCAGCCTAATCTTCAAGAATATTTGTCAAGAACTAAAAAAAATCCAGAAAAGGTTTAACCTCCCCGTCGGGGAATTGAACCCCGGTCTCCCGCGTGACAGGCGGGGATACTGACCACTATACTAACGAGGAGACGTGAGGGCATGAAATGAACAGCTGCTGATGTCTGCACAGCATCCAGCGACCACCTAGCTGGCCTAGGGGGTCTCATTTTCCCCCGTCAAACGGCTTGCCCGATCTAAGGCTAATTTCTTTCTTTTTATCGGCACCAGGCTTAAAACTCAGTTTAAGGCGATAGTTCCGGGCTATGTTTGACTCCAGAGTTGAATCTGTCATCCCGCATTTCCTCAGCAAATCAAGCTACCCATCTCAAGTCTCATGAGCTGAGGACGGCAAAGTCCCTGTGGGCTTAGGACAGTCAAAGAAACCCCTGGGCTGCATGCTAAGCCCCTTTTCGGCTTCACTTTCCGAATCCTGCCCTAGCTTGCGATTAGTTTTTTTCTCACTTCTTGCCCCCATCTCCCACCTTGCCTCATGGTCTCCCCTCCTCTGCGCACCTGACAGTTTGCCTGCCCTTCCACTGCCTGTCTCCAGACTTTCCAAGGAGAAAAGGCAAAGCACTAAAGCGGGCCGGGCAACGGGTCAAGTTCCGCTTTCGGCGACTAGCAGGGAGGTAGCGTGGCCGAGCGGTCTAAGGCGCTGGATTAAGGCTCCAGTCTCTTCGGAGGCGTGGGTTCAAATCCCACCGCTGCCACTTTTCCTGGCCTTGCATTTTAAAGAAGAACGTAACGTTGACCTCTTCCTTCATTAGTGCCACCTCTGTCGCAATGAGCAAGCGGATGGTATGCCACACCCTGCAGGAAAAAGGTTTCGCTTCTGACGTCTTGCTTTTCTGGACATCCAGTCTCAAGTTTCCCATCTGGAACGGCGCTCCCTGCTGCTTTGTGAAGGCTTGCTGCAAGAGCCTTCGAAACCCAGGAGCTCTTGCGTTGAGCTGTGACGCGTCCTGGGAAGACCTCCCGTTGCAGCGGAATGAGCCCCACTTCCAGGGCGTGCTGGTAGCAAATTTCCCACAGCCCACAGGGAGCAAACGATCCCAGGTGTGATGTATCACCAGGAGAGGCTGAGATGAGAGTAAGGGTTCACGCGTGTGCCCGGACCGAGGTTAATGATGGGATTAGAGCTAGGGTTAGATGCAGGGAAAGAGTGAGAGTTATAATTAGGGATAAAGCTAACAGGTGATCATTACTCGTCATGTAACATGATACAAAGGGTCAGAAGAGGAACTGATTCAGGGTTACAATTTGGACTTCGCAGACAACAGGAGCACTAAATGGTGCTGAGGGGGACTCAATAAAGTGGACCGGCCGCCTAATGTAAGCAATTGTGCACAAATATTGTACGATGACTAGCGTTGCCGGTGCTTTTTTCTTAAAGAGTCAGTTCTTGGCACCCATTCCCTACTTGACTCAGCCTAATCTTCAAGAATATTTGTCAAGAACTAAAAAAAATCCAGAAAAGGTTTAACCTCCCCGTCGGGGAATTGAACCCCGGTCTCCCGCGTGACAGGCGGGGATACTGACCACTATACTAACGAGGAGACGTGAGGGCATGAAATGAACAGCTGCTGATGTCTGCACAGCATCCAGCGACCACCTAGCTGGCCTAGGGGGGTCTCATTTTCCCCCGTCAAACGGCTTGCCCGATCTAAGGCTAATTTCTTTCTTTTTATCGGCACCAGGCTTAAAACTCAGTTTAAGGCGATAGTTCCGGGCTATGTTTGACTCCAGAGTTGAATCTGTCATCCCGCATTTCCTCAGCAAATCAAGCTACCCATATCAAGTCTCATGAGCTGAGGACGGCAAAGTCCCTGTGGGCTTAGGACAGTCAAAGAAACCCCTGGGCTGCATGCTAAGCCCCTTTTCGGCTTCACTTTCCGAATCCTGCCCTAGCTTGCGATTAGTTTTTTTCTCACTTCTTGCCCCCATCTCCCACCTTGCCTCATGGTCTCCCCTCCTCTGCGCACCTGACAGTTTGCCTGCCCTTCCACTGCCTGTCTCCAGACTTTCCAAGGAGAAAAGGCAAAGCACTAAAGCGGGCCGGGCAACGGGTCAAGTTCCGCTTTCGGCGACTAGCAGGGAGGTAGCGTGGCCGAGCGGTCTAAGGCGCTGGATTAAGGCTCCAGTCTCTTCGGAGGCGTGGGTTCAAATCCCACCGCTGCCACTTTTCCTGGCCTTGCATTTTAAAGAAGAACGTAACGTTGACCTCTTCCTTCATTAGTGCCACCTCTGTCGCAATGAGCAAGCGGATGGTATGCCACACCCTGCAGGAAAAAGGTTTCGCTTCTGACGTCTTGCTTTTCTGGACATCCAGTCTCAAGTTTCCCATCTGGAACGGCGCTCCCTGCTGCTTTGTGAAGGCTTGCTGCAAGAGCCTTCGAAACCCAGGAGCTCTTGCGTTGAGCTGTGACGCGTCCTGGGAAGACCTCCCGTTGCAGCGGAATGAGCCCCACTTCCAGGGCGTGCTGGTAGCAAATTTCCCACAGCCCACAGGGAGCAAACGATCCCAGGTGTGATGTATCACCAGGAGAGGCTGAGATGAGAGTAGGGGTTCACGCGTGTGCCCGGACCGAGGTTAATGATGGGATTAGAGCTAGGGTTAGATGCAGGGAAAGAGTGAGAGTTATAATTAGGGATAAAGCTAACAGGTGATCATTACTCGTCATGTAACATGATACAAAGGGTCAGAAGAGGAACTGATTCAGGGTTACAATTTGGACTTCGCAGACAACAGGAGCACTAAATGGTGCTGAGGGGGACTCAATAAAGTGGACCGGCCGCCTAATGTAAGCAATTGTGCACAAATATTGTACGATGACTAGCGTTGCCGGTGCTTTTTTCTTAAAGAGTCAGTTCTTGGCACCCATTCCCTACTTGACTCAGCCTAATCTTCAAGAATATTTGTCAAGAACTAAAAAAAATCCAGAAAAGGTTTAACCTCCCCGTCGGGGAATTGAGCCCCGGTCTCCCGCGTGACAGGCGGGGATACTGACCACTATACTAACGAGGAGACGTGAGGGCATGAAATGAACAGCTGCTGATGTCTGCACAGCATCCAGCGACCACCTAGCTGGCCTAGGGGGTCTCATTTTCCCCCGTCAAACGGCTTGCCCGATCTAAGGCTAATTTCTTTCTTTTTATCGGCACCAGGCTTAAAACTCAGTTTAAGGCGATAGTTCCGGGCTATGTTTGACTCCAGAGTTGAATCTGTCATCCCGCATTTCCTCAGCAAATCAAGCTACCCATCTCAAGTCTCATGAGCTGAGGACGGCAAAGTCCCTGTGGGCTTAGGACAGTCAAAGAAACCCCTGGGCTGCATGCTAAGCCCCTTTTCGGCTTCACTTTCCGAATCCTGCCCTAGCTTGCGATTAGTTTTTTTCTCACTTCTTGTCCCCATCTCCCACCTTGCCTCATGGTCTCCCCTCCTCTGCGCACCTGACAGTTTGCCTGCCCTTCCACTGCCTGTCTCCAGACTTTCCAAGGAGAAAAGGCAAAGCACTAAAGCGGGCCGGGCAACGGGTCAAGTTCCGCTTTCGGCGACTAGCAGGGAGGTAGCGTGGCCGAGCGGTCTAAGGCGCTGGATTAAGGCTCCAGTCTCTTCGGAGGCGTGGGTTCAAATCCCACCGCTGCCACTTTTCCTGGCCTTGCATTTTAAAGAAGAACGTAACGTTGACCTCTTCCTTCATTAGTGCCACCTCTGTCGCAATGAGCAAGCGGATGGTATGCCACACCCTGCAGGAAAAAGGTTTCGCTTCTGACGTCTTGCTTTTCTGGACATCCAGTCTCAAGTTTCCCATCTGGAACGGCGCTCCCTGCTGCTTTGTGAAGGCTTGCTGCAAGACCCTTCGAAACCCAGGAGCTCTTGGGTTGAGCTGTGACGCGTCCTGGGAAGACCTCCCGTTGCAGCGGAATGAGCCCCACTTCCAGGGCGTGCTGGTAGCAAATTTCCCACAGCCCACAGGGAGCAAACGATCCCAGGTGTGATGTATCACCAGGAGAGGCTGAGATGAGAGTAGGGGTTCACGCGTGTGCCCGGACCGAGGTTAATGATGGGATTAGAGCTAGGGTTAGATGCAGGGAAAGAGTGAGAGTTATAATTAGGGATAAAGCTAACAGGTGATCATTACTCGTCATGTAACATGATACAAAGGGTCAGAAGAGGAACTGATTCAGGGTTACAATTTGGACTTCGCAGACAACAGGAGCACTAAATGGTGCTGAGGGGGACTCAATAAAGTGGACCGGCCGCCTAATGTAAGCAATTGTGCACAAATATTGTACGATGACTAGCGTTGCCGGTGCTTTTTTCTTAAAGAGTCAGTTCTTGGCACCCATTCCCTACTTGACTCAGCCTAATCTTCAAGAATATTTGTCAAGAACTAAAAAAAATCCAGAAAAGGTTTAACCTCCCCGTCGGGGAATTGAACCCCGGTCTCCCGCGTGACAGGCGGGGATACTGACCACTATACTAACGAGGAGACGTGAGGGCATGAAATGAACAGCTGCTGATGTCTGCACAGCATCCAGCGACCACCTAGCTGGCCTAGGGGGTCTCATTTTCCCCCGTCAAACGGCTTGCCCGATCTAAGGCTAATTTCTTTCTTTTTATCGGCACCAGGCTTAAAACTCAGTTTAAGGCGATAGTTCCGGGCTATGTTTGACTCCAGAGTTGAATCTGTCATCCCGCATTTCCTCAGCAAATCAAGCTACCCATCTCAAGTCTCATGAGCTGAGGACGGCAAAGTCCCTGTGGGCTTAGGACAGTCAAAGAAACCCCTGGGCTGCATGCTAAGCCCCTTTTCGGCTTCACTTTCCGAATCCTGCCCTAGCTTGCGATTAGTTTTTTTCTCACTTCTTGCCCCCATCTCCCACCTTGCCTCATGGTCTCCCCTCCTCTGCGCACCTGACAGTTTGCCTGCCCTTCCACTGCCTGTCTCCAGACTTTCCAAGGAGAAAAGGCAAAGCACTAAAGCGGGCCGGGCAACGGGTCAAGTTCCGCTTTCGGCGACTAGCAGGGAGGTAGCGTGGCCGAGCGGTCTAAGGCGCTGGATTAAGGCTCCAGTCTCTTCGGAGGCGTGGGTTCAAATCCCACCGCTGCCACTTTTCCTGGCCTTGCATTTTAAAGAAGAACGTAACGTTGACCTCTTCCTTCATTAGTGCCACCTCTGTCGCAATGAGCAAGCGGATGGTATGCCACACCCTGCAGGAAAAAGGTTTCGCTTCTGACGTCTTGCTTTTCTGGACATCCAGTCTCAAGTTTCCCATCTGGAACGGCGCTCCCTGCTGCTTTGTGAAGGCTTGCTGCAAGAGCCTTCGAAACCCAGGAGCTCTTGCGTTGAGCTGTGACGCGTCCTGGGAAGACCTCCCGTTGCAGCGGAATGAGCCCCACTTCCAGGGCGTGCTGGTAGCAAATTTCCCACAGCCCACAGGGAGCAAACGATCCCAGGTGTGATGTATCACCAGGAGAGGCTGAGATGAGAGTAGGGGTTCACGCGTGTGCCCGGACCGAGGTTAATGATGGGATTAGAGCTAGGGTTAGATGCAGGGAAAGAGTGAGAGTTATAATTAGGGATAAAGCTAACAGGTGATCATTACTCGTCATGTAACATGATACAAAGGGTCAGAAGAGGAACTGATTCAGGGTTACAATTTGGACTTCGCAGACAACAGGAGCACTAAATGGTGCTGAGGGGGACTCAATAAAGTGGACCGGCCGCCTAATGTAAGCAATTGTGCACAAATATTGTACGATGACTAGCGTTGCCGGTGCTTTTTTCTTAAAGAGTCAGTTCTTGGCACCCATTCCCTACTTGACTCAGCCTAATCTTCAAGAATATTTGTCAAGAACTAAAAAAAATCCAGAAAAGGTTTAACCTCCCCGTCGGGGAATTGGACCCCGGTCTCCCGCGTGACAGGCGGGGATACTGACCACTATACTAACGAGGAGACGTGAGGGCATGAAATGAACAGCTGCTGATGTCTGCACAGCATCCAGCGACCACCTAGCTGGCCTAGGGGGGTCTCATTTTCCCCCGTCAAACGGCTTGCCCGATCTAAGGCTAATTTCTTTCTTTTTATCGGCACCAGGCTTAAAACTCAGTTTAAGGCGATAGTTCCGGGCTATGTTTGACTCCAGAGTTGAATCTGTCATCCCGCATTTCCTCAGCAAATCAAGCTACCCATCTCAAGTCTCATGAGCTGAGGACGGCAAAGTCCCTGTGGGCTTAGGACAGTCAAAGAAACCCCTGGGCTGCATGCTAAGCCCCTTTTCGGCTTCACTTTCCGAATCCTGCCCTAGCTTGCGATTAGTTTTTTTCTCACTTCTTGCCCCCATCTCCCACCTTGCCTCATGGTCTCCCCTCCTCTGCGCACCTGACAGTTTGCCTGCCCTTCCACTGCCTGTCTCCAGACTTTCCAAGGAGAAAAGGCAAAGCACTAAAGCGGGCCGGGCAACGGGTCAAGTTCCGCTTTCGGCGACTAGCAGGGAGGTAGCGTGGCCGAGCGGTCTAAGGCGCTGGATTAAGGCTCCAGTCTCTTCGGAGGCGTGGGTTCAAATCCCACCGCTGCCACTTTTCCTGGCCTTGCATTTTAAAGAAGAACGTAACGTTGACCTCTTCCTTCATTAGTGCCACCTCTGTCGCAATGAGCAAGCGGATGGTATGCCACACCCTGCAGGAAAAAGGTTTCGCTTCTGACGTCTTGCTTTTCTGGACATCCAGTCTCAAGTTTCCCATCTGGAACGGCGCTCCCTGCTGCTTTGTGAAGGCTTGCTGCAAGACCCTTCGAAACCCAGGAGCTCTTGCGTTGAGCTGTGACGCGTCCTGGGAAGACCTCCCGTTGCAGCGGAATGAGCCCCACTTCCAGGGCGTGCTGGTAGCAAATTTCCCACAGCCCACAGGGAGCAAACGATCCCAGGTGTGATGTATCACCAGGAGAGGCTGAGATGAGAGTAGGGGTTCACGCGTGTGCCCGGACCGAGGTTAATGATGGGATTAGAGCTAGGGTTAGATGCAGGGAAAGAGTGAGAGTTATAATTAGGGATAAAGCTAACAGGTGATCATTACTCGTCATGTAACATGATACAAAGGGTCAGAAGAGGAACTGATTCAGGGTTACAATTTGGACTTCGCAGACAACAGGAGCACTAAATGGTGCTGAGGGGGACTCAATAAAGTGGACCGGCCGCCTAATGTAAGCAATTGTGCACAAATATTGTACGATGACTAGCGTTGCCGGTGCTTTTTTCTTAAAGAGTCAGTTCTTGGCACCCATTCCCTACTTGACTCAGCCTAATCTTCAAGAATATTTGTCAAGAACTAAAAAAAATCCAGAAAAGGTTTAACCTCCCCCCGGTCTCCCGCGTGACAGGCGGGGATACTGACCATTATACTAACGAGGAGACGTGAGGGCATGAAATGAACAGCTGCTGATGTCTGCACAGCATCCAGCGACCACCTAGCTGGCCTAGGGGGTCTCATTTTCCCCCGTCAAACGGCTTGCCCGATCTAAGGCTAATTTCTTTCTTTTTATCGGCACCAGGCTTAAAACTCAGTTTAAGGCGATAGTTCCGGGCTATGTTTGACTCCAGAGTTGAATCTGTCATCCCGCATTTCCTCAGCAAATCAAGCTACCCATATCAAGTCTCATGAGCTGAGGACGGCAAAGTCCCTGTGGGCTTAGGACAGTCAAAGAAACCCCTGGGCTGCATGCTAAGCCCCTTTTCGGCTTCACTTTCCGAATCCTGCCCTAGCTTGCGATTAGTTTTTTTCTCACTTCTTGCCCCCATCTCCCACCTTGCCTCATGGTCTCCCCTCCTCTGCGCACCTGACAGTTTGCCTGCCCTTCCACTGCCTGTCTCCAGACTTTCCAAGGAGAAAAGGCAAAGCACTAAAGCGGGCCGGGCAACGGGTCAAGTTCCGCTTTCGGCGACTAGCAGGGAGGTAGCGTGGCCGAGCGGTCTAAGGCGCTGGATTAAGGCTCCAGTCTCTTCGGAGGCGTGGGTTCAAATCCCACCGCTGCCACTTTTCCTGGCCTTGCATTTTAAAGAAGAACGTAACGTTGACCTCTTCCTTCATTAGTGCCACCTCTGTCGCAATGAGCAAGCGGATGGTATGCCACACCCTGCAGGAAAAAGGTTTCGCTTCTGACGTCTTGCTTTTCTGGACATCCAGTCTCAAGTTTCCCATCTGGAACGGCGCTCCCTGCTGCTTTGTGAAGGCTTGCTGCAAGAGCCTTCGAAACCCAGGAGCTCTTGCGTTGAGCTGTGACGCGTCCTGGGAAGACCTCCCGTTGCAGCGGAATGAGCCCCACTTCCAGGGCGTGCTGGTAGCAAATTTCCCACAGCCCACAGGGAGCAAACGATCCCAGGTGTGATGTATCACCAGGAGAGGCTGAGATGAGAGTAGGGGTTCACGCGTGTGCCCGGACCGAGGTTAATGATGGGATTAGAGCTAGGGTTAGATGCAGGGAAAGAGTGAGAGTTATAATTAGGGATAAAGCTAACAGGTGATCATTACTCGTCATGTAACATGATACAAAGGGTCAGAAGAGGAACTGATTCAGGGTTACAATTTGGACTTCGCAGACAACAGGAGCACTAAATGGTGCTGAGGGGGACTCAATAAAGTGGACCGGCCGCCTAATGTAAGCAATTGTGCACAAATATTGTACGATGACTAGCGTTGCCGGTGCTTTTTTCTTAAAGAGTCAGTTCTTGGCACCCATTCCCTACTTGACTCAGCCTAATCTTCAAGAATATTTGTCAAGAACTAAAAAAAATCCAGAAACGGTTTAACCTCCCCGTCGGGGAATTGAACCCCGGTCTCCCGCGTGACAGGCGGGGATACTGACCACTATACTAACGAGGAGACGTGAGGGCATGAAATGAACAGCTGCTGATGTCTGCACAGCATCCAGCGACCACCTAGCTGGCCTAGGGGGGTCTCATTTTCCCCCGTCAAACGGCTTGCCCGATCTAAGGCTAATTTCTTTCTTTTTATCGGCACCAGGCTTAAAACTCAGTTTAAGGCGATAGTTCCGGGCTATGTTTGACTCCAGAGTTGAATCTGTCATCCCGCATTTCCTCAGCAAATCAAGCTACCCATCTCAAGTCTCATGAGCTGAGGACGGCAAAGTCCCTGTGGGCTTAGGACAGTCAAAGAAACCCCTGGGCTGCATGCTAAGCCCGTTTTCGGCTTCACTTTCCGAATCCTGCCCTAGCTTGCGATTAGTTTTTTTCTCACTTCTTGCCCCCATCTCCCACCTTGCCTCATGGTCTCCCCTCCTCTGCGCACCTGACAGTTTGCCTGCCCTTCCACTGCCTGTCTCCAGACTTTACAAGGAGAAAAGGCAAAGCACTAAAGCGGGCCGGGCAACGGGTCAAGTTCCGCTTTCGGCGACTAGCAGGGAGGTAGCGTGGCCGAGCGGTCTAAGGCGCTGGATTAAGGCTCCAGTCTCTTCGGAGGCGTGGGTTCAAATCCCACCGCTGCCACTTTTCCTGGCCTTGCATTTTAAAGAAGAACGTAACGTTGACCTCTTCCTTCATTAGTGCCACCTCTGTCGCAATGAGCAAGCGGATGGTATGCCACACCCTGCAGGAAAAAGGTTTCGCTTCTGACGTCTTGCTTTTCTGGACATCCAGTCTCAAGTTTCCCATCTGGAACGGCGCTCCCTGCTGCTTTGTGAAGGCTTGCTGCAAGAGCCTTCGAAACCCAGGAGCTCTTGCGTTGAGCTGTGACGCGTCCTGGGAAGACCTCCCGTTGCAGCGGAATGAGCCCCACTTCCAGGGCGTGCTGGTAGCAAATTTCCCACAGCCCACAGGGAGCAAACGATCCCAGGTGTGATGTATCACCAGGAGAGGCTGAGATGAGAGTAGGGGTTCACGCGTGTGCCCGGACCGAGGTTAATGATGGGATTAGAGCTAGGGTTAGATGCAGGGAAAGAGTGAGAGTTATAATTAGGGATAAAGCTAACAGGTGATCATTACTCGTCATGTAACATGATACAAAGGGTCAGAAGAGGAACTGATTCAGGGTTACAATTTGGACTTCGCAGACAACAGGAGCACTAAATGGTGCTGAGGGGGACTCAATAAAGTGGACCGGCCGCCTAATGTAAGCAATTGTGCACAAATATTGTACGATGACTAGCGTTGCCGGTGCTTTTTTCTTAAAGAGTCAGTTCTTGGCACCCATTCCCTACTTGACTCAGCCTAATCTTCAAGAATATTTGTCAAGAACTAAAAAAAATCCAGAAAAGGTTTAACCTCCCCGTCGGGGAATTGAACCCCGGTCTCCCGCGTGACAGGCGGGGATACTGACCACTATACTAACGAGGAGACGTGAGGGCATGAAATGAACAGCTGCTGATGTCTGCACAGCATCCAGCGACCACCTAGCTGGCCTAGGGGGTCTCATTTTCCCCCGTCAAACGGCTTGCCCGATCTAAGGCTAATTTCTTTCTTTTTATCGGCACCAGGCTTAAAACTCAGTTTAAGGCGATAGTTCCGGGCTATGTTTGACTCCAGAGTTGAATCTGTCATCCCGCATTTCCTCAGCAAATCAAGCTACCCATCTCAAGTCTCATGAGCTGAGGACGGCAAAGTCCCTGTGGGCTTAGGACAGTCAAAGAAACCCCTGGGCTGCATGCTAAGCCCCTTTTCGGCTTCACTTTCCGAATCCTGCCCTAGCTTGCGATTAGTTTTTTTCTCACTTCTTGCCCCCATCTCCCACCTTGCCTCATGGTCTCCCCTCCTCTGCGCACCTGACAGTTTGCCTGCCCTTCCACTGCCTGTCTCCAGACTTTCCAAGGAGAAAAGGCAAAGCACTAAAGCGGGCCGGGCAACGGGTCAAGTTCCGCTTTCGGCGACTAGCAGGGAGGTAGCGTGGCCGAGCGGTCTAAGGCGCTGGATTAAGGCTCCAGTCTCTTCGGAGGCGTGGGTTCAAATCCCACCGCTGCCACTTTTCCTGGCCTTGCATTTTAAAGAAGAACGTAACGTTGACCTCTTCCTTCATTAGTGCCACCTCTGTCGCAATGAGCAAGCGGATGGTATGCCACACCCTGCAGGAAAAAGGTTTCGCTTCTGACGTCTTGCTTTTCTGGACATCCAGTCTCAAGTTTCCCATCTGGAACGGCGCTCCCTGCTGCTTTGTGAAGGCTTGCTGCAAGACCCTTCGAAACCCAGGAGCTCTTGCGTTGAGCTGTGACGCGTCCTGGGAAGACCTCCCGTTGCAGCGGAATGAGCCCCACTTCCAGGGCGTGCTGGTAGCAAATTTCCCACAGCCCACAGGGAGCAAACGATCCCAGGTGTGATGTATCACCAGGAGAGGCTGAGATGAGAGTAGGGGTTCACGCGTGTGCCCGGACCGAGGTTAATGATGGGATTAGAGCTAGGGTTAGATGCAGGGAAAGAGTGAGAGTTATAATTAGGGATAAAGCTAACAGGTGATCATTACTCGTCATGTAACATGATACAAAGGGTCAGAAGAGGAACTGATTCAGGGTTACAATTTGGACTTCGCAGACAACAGGAGCACTAAATGGTGCTGAGGGGGACTCAATAAAGTGGACCGGCCGCCTAATGTAAGCAATTGTGCACAAATATTGTACGATGACTAGCGTTGCCGGTGCTTTTTTCTTAAAGAGTCAGTTCTTGGCACCCATTCCCTACTTGACTCAGCCTAATCTTCAAGAATATTTGTCAAGAACTAAAAAAAATCCAGAAAAGGTTTAACCTCCCCCCGGTCTCCCGCGTGACAGGCGGGGATACTGACCATTATACTAACGAGGAGACGTGAGGGCATGAAATGAACAGCTGCTGATGTCTGCACAGCATCCAGCGACCACCTAGCTGGCCTAGGGGGTCTCATTTTCCCCCGTCAAACGGCTTGCCCGATCTAAGGCTAATTTCTTTCTTTTTATCGGCACCAGGCTTAAAACTCAGTTTAAGGCGATAGTTCCGGGCTATGTTTGACTCCAGAGTTGAATCTGTCATCCCGCATTTCCTCAGCAAATCAAGCTACCCATATCAAGTCTCATGAGCTGAGGACGGCAAAGTCCCTGTGGGCTTAGGACAGTCAAAGAAACCCCTGGGCTGCATGCTAAGCCCCTTTTCGGCTTCACTTTCCGAATCCTGCCCTAGCTTGCGATTAGTTTTTTTCTCACTTCTTGCCCCCATCTCCCACCTTGCCTCATGGTCTCCCCTCCTCTGCGCACCTGACAGTTTGCCTGCCCTTCCACTGCCTGTCTCCAGACTTTCCAAGGAGAAAAGGCAAAGCACTAAAGCGGGCCGGGCAACGGGTCAAGTTCCGCTTTCGGCGACTAGCAGGGAGGTAGCGTGGCCGAGCGGTCTAAGGCGCTGGATTAAGGCTCCAGTCTCTTCGGAGGCGTGGGTTCAAATCCCACCGCTGCCACTTTTCCTGGCCTTGCATTTTAAAGAAGAACGTAACGTTGACCTCTTCCTTCATTAGTGCCACCTCTGTCGCAATGAGCAAGCGGATGGTATGCCACACCCTGCAGGAAAAAGGTTTCGCTTCTGACGTCTTGCTTTTCTGGACATCCAGTCTCAAGTTTCCCATCTGGAACGGCGCTCCCTGCTGCTTTGTGAAGGCTTGCTGCAAGAGCCTTCGAAACCCAGGAGCTCTTGCGTTGAGCTGTGACGCGTCCTGGGAAGACCTCCCGTTGCAGCGGAATGAGCCCCACTTCCAGGGCGTGCTGGTAGCAAATTTCCCACAGCCCACAGGGAGCAAACGATCCCAGGTGTGATGTATCACCAGGAGAGGCTGAGATGAGAGTAGGGGTTCACGCGTGTGCCCGGACCGAGGTTAATGATGGGATTAGAGCTAGGGTTAGATGCAGGGAAAGAGTGAGAGTTATAATTAGGGATAAAGCTAACAGGTGATCATTACTCGTCATGTAACATGATACAAAGGGTCAGAAGAGGAACTGATTCAGGGTTACAATTTGGACTTCGCAGACAACAGGAGCACTAAATGGTGCTGAGGGGGACTCAATAAAGTGGACCGGCCGCCTAATGTAAGCAATTGTGCACAAATATTGTACGATGACTAGCGTTGCCGGTGCTTTTTTCTTAAAGAGTCAGTTCTTGGCACCCATTCCCTACTTGACTCAGCCTAATCTTCAAGAATATTTGTCAAGAACTAAAAAAAATCCAGAAACGGTTTAACCTCCCCGTCGGGGAATTGAACCCCGGTCTCCCGCGTGACAGGCGGGGATACTGACCACTATACTAACGAGGAGACGTGAGGGCATGAAATGAACAGCTGCTGATGTCTGCACAGCATCCAGCGACCACCTAGCTGGCCTAGGGGGGTCTCATTTTCCCCCGTCAAACGGCTTGCCCGATCTAAGGCTAATTTCTTTCTTTTTATCGGCACCAGGCTTAAAACTCAGTTTAAGGCGATAGTTCCGGGCTATGTTTGACTCCAGAGTTGAATCTGTCATCCCGCATTTCCTCAGCAAATCAAGCTACCCATCTCAAGTCTCATGAGCTGAGGACGGCAAAGTCCCTGTGGGCTTAGGACAGTCAAAGAAACCCCTGGGCTGCATGCTAAGCCCGTTTTCGGCTTCACTTTCCGAATCCTGCCCTAGCTTGCGATTAGTTTTTTTCTCACTTCTTGCCCCCATCTCCCACCTTGCCTCATGGTCTCCCCTCCTCTGCGCACCTGACAGTTTGCCTGCCCTTCCACTGCCTGTCTCCAGACTTTACAAGGAGAAAAGGCAAAGCACTAAAGCGGGCCGGGCAACGGGTCAAGTTCCGCTTTCGGCGACTAGCAGGGAGGTAGCGTGGCCGAGCGGTCTAAGGCGCTGGATTAAGGCTCCAGTCTCTTCGGAGGCGTGGGTTCAAATCCCACCGCTGCCACTTTTCCTGGCCTTGCATTTTAAAGAAGAACGTAACGTTGACCTCTTCCTTCATTAGTGCCACCTCTGTCGCAATGAGCAAGCGGATGGTATGCCACACCCTGCAGGAAAAAGGTTTCGCTTCTGACGTCTTGCTTTTCTGGACATCCAGTCTCAAGTTTCCCATCTGGAACGGCGCTCCCTGCTGCTTTGTGAAGGCTTGCTGCAAGAGCCTTCGAAACCCAGGAGCTCTTGCGTTGAGCTGTGACGCGTCCTGGGAAGACCTCCCGTTGCAGCGGAATGAGCCCCACTTCCAGGGCGTGCTGGTAGCAAATTTCCCACAGCCCACAGGGAGCAAACGATCCCAGGTGTGATGTATCACCAGGAGAGGCTGAGATGAGAGTAGGGGTTCACGCGTGTGCCCGGACCGAGGTTAATGATGGGATTAGAGCTAGGGTTAGATGCAGGGAAAGAGTGAGAGTTATAATTAGGGATAAAGCTAACAGGTGATCATTACTCGTCATGTAACATGATACAAAGGGTCAGAAGAGGAACTGATTCAGGGTTACAATTTGGACTTCGCAGACAACAGGAGCACTAAATGGTGCTGAGGGGGACTCAATAAAGTGGACCGGCCGCCTAATGTAAGCAATTGTGCACAAATATTGTACGATGACTAGCGTTGCCGGTGCTTTTTTCTTAAAGAGTCAGTTCTTGGCACCCATTCCCTACTTGACTCAGCCTAATCTTCAAGAATATTTGTCAAGAACTAAAAAAAATCCAGAAAAGGTTTAACCTCCCCGTCGGGGAATTGAACCCCGGTCTCCCGCGTGACAGGCGGGGATACTGACCACTATACTAACGAGGAGACGTGAGGGCATGAAATGAACAGCTGCTGATGTCTGCACAGCATCCAGCGACCACCTAGCTGGCCTAGGGGGGTCTCATTTTCCCCCGTCAAACGGCTTGCCCGATCTAAGGCTAATTTCTTTCTTTTTATCGGCACCAGGCTTAAAACTCAGTTTAAGGCGATAGTTCCGGGCTATGTTTGACTCCAGAGTTGAATCTGTCATCCCGCATTTCCTCAGCAAATCAAGCTACCCATCTCAAGTCTCATGAGCTGAGGACGGCAAAGTCCCTGTGGGCTTAGGACAGTCAAAGAAACCCCTGGGCTGCATGCTAAGCCCCTTTTCGGCTTCACTTTCCGAATCCTGCCCTAGCTTGCGATTAGTTTTTTTCTCACTTCTTGCCCCCATCTCCCACCTTGCCTCATGGTCTCCCCTCCTCTGCGCACCTGACAGTTTGCCTGCCCTTCCACTGCCTGTCTCCAGACTTTCCAAGGAGAAAAGGCAAAGCACTAAAGCGGGCCGGGCAACGGGTCAAGTTCCGCTTTCGGCGACTAGCAGGGAGGTAGCGTGGCCGAGCGGTCTAAGGCGCTGGATTAAGGCTCCAGTCTCTTCGGAGGCGTGGGTTCAAATCCCACCGCTGCCACTTTTCCTGGCCTTGCATTTTAAAGAAGAACGTAACGTTGACCTCTTCCTTCATTAGTGCCACCTCTGTCGCAATGAGCAAGCGGATGGTATGCCACACCCTGCAGGAAAAAGGTTTCGCTTCTGACGTCTTGCTTTTCTGGACATCCAGTCTCAAGTTTCCCATCTGGAACGGCGCTCCCTGCTGCTTTGTGAAGGCTTGCTGCAAGAGCCTTCGAAACCCAGGAGCTCTTGCGTTGAGCTGTGACGCGTCCTGGGAAGACCTCCCGTTGCAGCGGAATGAGCCCCACTTCCAGGGCGTGCTGGTAGCAAATTTCCCACAGCCCACAGGGAGCAAACGATCCCAGGTGTGATGTATCACCAGGAGAGGCTGAGATGAGAGTAGGGGTTCACGCGTGTGCCCGGACCGAGGTTAATGATGGGATTAGAGCTAGGGTTAGATGCAGGGAAAGAGTGAGAGTTATAATTAGGGATAAAGCTAACAGGTGATCATTACTCGTCATGTAACATGATACAAAGGGTCAGAAGAGGAACTGATTCAGGGTTACAATTTGGACTTCGCAGACAACAGGAGCACTAAATGGTGCTGAGGGGGACTCAATAAAGTGGACCGGCCGCCTAATGTAAGCAATTGTGCACAAATATTGTACGATGACTAGCGTTGCCGGTGCTTTTTTCTTAAAGAGTCAGTTCTTGGCACCCATTCCCTACTTGACTCAGCCTAATCTTCAAGAATATTTGTCAAGAACTAAAAAAAATCCAGAAACGGTTTAACCTCCCCGTCGGGGAATTGAACCCCGGTCTCCCGCGTGACAGGCGGGGATACTGACCACTATACTAACGAGGAGACGTGAGGGCATGAAATGAACAGCTGCTGATGTCTGCACAGCATCCAGCGACCACCTAGCTGGCCTAGGGGGGTCTCATTTTCCCCCGTCAAACGGCTTGCCCGATCTAAGGCTAATTTCTTTCTTTTTATCGGCACCAGGCTTAAAACTCAGTTTAAGGCGATAGTTCCGGGCTATGTTTGACTCCAGAGTTGAATCTGTCATCCCGCATTTCCTCAGCAAATCAAGCTACCCATCTCAAGTCTCATGAGCTGAGGACGGCAAAGTCCCTGTGGGCTTAGGACAGTCAAAGAAACCCCTGGGCTGCATGCTAAGCCCCTTTTCGGCTTCACTTTCCGAATCCTGCCCTAGCTTGCGATTAGTTTTTTTCTCACTTCTTGCCCCCATCTCCACCTTGCCTCATGGTCTCCCCTCCTCTGCGCACCTGACAGTTTGCCTGCCCTTCCACTGCCTGTCTCCAGACTTTCCAAGGAGAAAAGGCAAAGCACTAAAGCGGGCCGGGCAACGGGTCAAGTTCCGCTTTCGGCGACTAGCAGGGAGGTAGCGTGGCCGAGCGGTCTAAGGCGCTGGATTAAGGCTCCAGTCTCTTCGGAGGCGTGGGTTCAAATCCCACCGCTGCCACTTTTCCTGGCCTTGCATTTTAAAGAAGAACGTAACGTTGACCTCTTCCTTCATTAGTGCCACCTCTGTCGCAATGAGCAAGCGGATGGTATGCCACACCCTGCAGGAAAAAGGTTTCGCTTCTGACGTCTTGCTTTTCTGGACATCCAGTCTCAAGTTTCCCATCTGGAACGGCGCTCCCTGCTGCTTTGTGAAGGCTTGCTGCAAGAGCCTTCGAAACCCAGGAGCTCTTGCGTTGAGCTGTGACGCGTCCTGGGAAGACCTCCCGTTGCAGCGGAATGAGCCCCACTTCCAGGGCGTGCTGGTAGCAAATTTCCCACAGCCCACAGGGAGCAAACGATCCCAGGTGTGATGTATCACCAGGAGAGGCTGAGATGAGAGTAGGGGTTCACGCGTGTGCCCGGACCGAGGTTAATGATGGGATTAGAGCTAGGGTTAGATGCAGGGAAAGAGTGAGAGTTATAATTAGGGATAAAGCTAACAGGTGATCATTACTCGTCATGTAACATGATACAAAGGGTCAGAAGAGGAACTGATTCAGGGTTACAATTTGGACTTCGCAGACAACAGGAGCACTAAATGGTGCTGAGGGGGACTCAATAAAGTGGACCGGCCGCCTAATGTAAGCAATTGTGCACAAATATTGTACGATGACTAGCGTTGCCGGTGCTTTTTTCTTAAAGAGTCAGTTCTTGGCACCCATTCCCTACTTGACTCAGCCTAATCTTCAAGAATATTTGTCAAGAACTAAAAAAAATCCAGAAACGGTTTAACCTCCCCGTCGGGGAATTGAACCCCGGTCTCCCGCGTGACAGGCGGGGATACTGACCACTATACTAACGAGGAGACGTGAGGGCATGAAATGAACAGCTGCTGATGTCTGCACAGCATCCAGCGACCACCTAGCTGGCCTAGGGGGGTCTCATTTTCCCCCGTCAAACGGCTTGCCCGATCTAAGGCTAATTTCTTTCTTTTTATCGGCACCAGGCTTAAAACTCAGTTTAAGGCGATAGTTCCGGGCTATGTTTGACTCCAGAGTTGAATCTGTCATCCCGCATTTCCTCAGCAAATCAAGCTACCCATCTCAAGTCTCATGAGCTGAGGACGGCAAAGTCCCTGTGGGCTTAGGACAGTCAAAGAAACCCCTGGGCTGCATGCTAAGCCCGTTTTCGGCTTCACTTTCCGAATCCTGCCCTAGCTTGCGATTAGTTTTTTTCTCACTTCTTGCCCCCATCTCCCACCTTGCCTCATGGTCTCCCCTCCTCTGCGCACCTGACAGTTTGCCTGCCCTTCCACTGCCTGTCTCCAGACTTTACAAGGAGAAAAGGCAAAGCACTAAAGCGGGCCGGGCAACGGGTCAAGTTCCGCTTTCGGCGACTAGCAGGGAGGTAGCGTGGCCGAGCGGTCTAAGGCGCTGGATTAAGGCTCCAGTCTCTTCGGAGGCGTGGGTTCAAATCCCACCGCTGCCACTTTTCCTGGCCTTGCATTTTAAAGAAGAACGTAACGTTGACCTCTTCCTTCATTAGTGCCACCTCTGTCGCAATGAGCAAGCGGATGGTATGCCACACCCTGCAGGAAAAAGGTTTCGCTTCTGACGTCTTGCTTTTCTGGACATCCAGTCTCAAGTTTCCCATCTGGAACGGCGTTCCCTGCTGCTTTGTGAAGGCTTGCTGCAAGAGCCTTCGAAACCCAGGAGCTCTTGCGTTGAGCTGTGACGCGTCCTGGGAAGACCTCCCGTTGCAGCGGAATGAGCCCCACTTCCAGGGCGTGCTGGTAGCAAATTTCCCACAGCCCACAGGGAGCAAACGATCCCAGGTGTGATGTATCACCAGGAGAGGCTGAGATGAGAGTAGGGGTTCACGCGTGTGCCCGGACCGAGGTTAATGATGGGATTAGAGCTAGGGTTAGATGCAGGGAAAGAGTGAGAGTTATAATTAGGGATAAAGCTAACAGGTGATCATTACTCGTCATGTAACATGATACAAAGGGTCAGAAGAGGAACTGATTCAGGGTTACAATTTGGACTTCGCAGACAACAGGAGCACTAAATGGTGCTGAGGGGGACTCAATAAAGTGGACCGGCCGCCTAATGTAAGCAATTGTGCACAAATATTGTACGATGACTAGCGTTGCCGGTGCTTTTTTCTTAAAGAGTCAGTTCTTGGCACCCATTCCCTACTTGACTCAGCCTAATCTTCAAGAATATTTGTCAAGAACTAAAAAAAATCCAGAAAAGGTTTAACCTCCCCGTCGGGGAATTGAACCCCGGTCTCCCGCGTGACAGGCGGGGATACTGACCACTATACTAACGAGGAGACGTGAGGGCATGAAATGAACAGCTGCTGATGTCTGCACAGCATCCAGCGACCACCTAGCTGGCCTAGGGGGGTCTCATTTTCCCCCGTCAAACGGCTTGCCCGATCTAAGGCTAATTTCTTTCTTTTTATCGGCACCAGGCTTAAAACTCAGTTTAAGGCGATAGTTCCGGGCTATGTTTGACTCCAGAGTTGAATCTGTCATCCCGCATTTCCTCAGCAAATCAAGCTACCCATCTCAAGTCTCATGAGCTGAGGACGGCAAAGTCCCTGTGGGCTTAGGACAGTCAAAGAAACCCCTGGGCTGCATGCTAAGCCCCTTTTCGGCTTCACTTTCCGAATCCTGCCCTAGCTTGCGATTAGTTTTTTTCTCACTTCTTGCCCCCATCTCCCACCTTGCCTCATGGTCTCCCCTCCTCTGCGCACCTGACAGTTTGCCTGCCCTTCCACTGCCTGTCTCCAGACTTTCCAAGGAGAAAAGGCAAAGCACTAAAGCGGGCCGGGCAACGGGTCAAGTTCCGCTTTCGGCGACTAGCAGGGAGGTAGCGTGGCCGAGCGGTCTAAGGCGCTGGATTAAGGCTCCAGTCTCTTCGGAGGCGTGGGTTCAAATCCCACCGCTGCCACTTTTCCTGGCCTTGCATTTTAAAGAAGAACGTAACGTTGACCTCTTCCTTCATTAGTGCCACCTCTGTCGCAATGAGCAAGCGGATGGTATGCCACACCCTGCAGGAAAAAGGTTTCGCTTCTGACGTCTTGCTTTTCTGGACATCCAGTCTCAAGTTTCCCATCTGGAACGGCGCTCCCTGCTGCTTTGTGAAGGCTTGCTGCAAGAGCCTTCGAAACCCAGGAGCTCTTGCGTTGAGCTGTGACGCGTCCTGGGAAGACCTCCCGTTGCAGCGGAATGAGCCCCACTTCCAGGGCGTGCTGGTAGCAAATTTCCCACAGCCCACAGGGAGCAAACGATCCCAGGTGTGATGTATCACCAGGAGAGGCTGAGATGAGAGTAGGGGTTCACGCGTGTGCCCGGACCGAGGTTAATGATGGGATTAGAGCTAGGGTTAGATGCAGGGAAAGAGTGAGAGTTATAATTAGGGATAAAGCTAACAGGTGATCATTACTCGTCATGTAACATGATACAAAGGGTCAGAAGAGGAACTGATTCAGGGTTACAATTTGGACTTCGCAGACAACAGGAGCACTAAATGGTGCTGAGGGGGACTCAATAAAGTGGACCGGCCGCCTAATGTAAGCAATTGTGCACAAATATTGTACGATGACTAGCGTTGCCGGTGCTTTTTTCTTAAAGAGTCAGTTCTTGGCACCCATTCCCTACTTGACTCAGCCTAATCTTCAAGAATATTTGTCAAGAACTAAAAAAAATCCAGAAAAGGTTTAACCTCCCCGTCGGGGAATTGAACCCCGGTCTCCCGCGTGACAGGCGGGGATACTGACCACTATACTAACGAGGAGACGTGAGGGCATGAAATGAACAGCTGCTGATGTCTGCACAGCATCCAGCGACCACCTAGCTGGCCTAGGGGGTCTCATTTTCCCCCGTCAAACGGCTTGCCCGATCTAAGGCTAATTTCTTTCTTTTTATCGGCACCAGGCTTAAAACTCAGTTTAAGGCGATAGTTCCGGGCTATGTTTGACTCCAGAGTTGAATCTGTCATCCCGCATTTCCTCAGCAAATCAAGCTACCCATCTCAAGTCTCATGAGCTGAGGACGGCAAAGTCCCTGTGGGCTTAGGACAGTCAAAGAAACCCCTGGGCTGCATGCTAAGCCCCTTTTCGGCTTCACTTTCCGAATCCTGCCCTAGCTTGCGATTAGTTTTTTTCTCACTTCTTGCCCCCATCTCCCACCTTGCCTCATGGTCTCCCCTCCTCTGCGCACCTGACAGTTTGCCTGCCCTTCCACTGCCTGTCTCCAGACTTTCCAAGGAGAAAAGGCAAAGCACTAAAGCGGGCCGGGCAACGGGTCAAGTTCCGCTTTCGGCGACTAGCAGGGAGGTAGCGTGGCCGAGCGGTCTAAGGCGCTGGATGAAGGCTCCAGTCTCTTCGGAGGCGTGGGTTCAAATCCCACCGCTGCCACTTTTCATGGCCTTGCATTTTAAAGAAGAACGTAACGTTGACCTCTTCCTTCATTAGTGCCACCTCTGTCGCAATGAGCAAGCGGATGGTATGCCACACCCTGCAGGAAAAAGGTTTCGCTTCTGACGTCTTGCTTTTCTGGACATCCAGTCTCAAGTTTCCCATCTGGAACGGCGCTCCCTGCTGCTTTGTGAAGGCCTGCTGCAAGAGCCTTCGAAACCCAGGAGCTCTTGCGTTGAGCTGTGACGCGTCCTGGGAAGACCTCCCGTTGCAGCGGAATGAGCCCCACTTCCAGGGCGTGCTGGTAGCAAATTTCCCACAGCCCACAGGGAGCAAACGATCCCAGGTGTGATGTATCACCAGGAGAGGCTGAGATGAGAGTAGGGGTTCACGCGTGTGCCCGGACCGAGGTTAATGATGGGATTAGAGCTAGGGTTAGATGCAGGGAAAGAGTGAGAGTTATAATTAGGGATAAAGCTAACAGGTGATCATTACTCGTCATGTAACATGATACAAAGGGTCAGAAGAGGAACTGATTCAGGGTTACAATTTGGACTTCGCAGACAACAGGAGCACTAAATGGTGCTGAGGGGGACTCAATAAAGTGGACCGGCCGCCTAATGTAAGCAATTGTGCACAAATATTGTACGATGACTAGCGTTGCCGGTGCTTTTTTCTTAAAGAGTCAGTTCTTGGCACCCATTCCCTACTTGACTCAGCCTAATCTTCAAGAATATTTGTCAAGAACTAAAAAAAATCCAGAAAAGGTTTAACCTCCCCGTCGGGGAATTGAACCCCGGTCTCCCGCGTGACAGGCGGGGATACTGACCACTATACTAACGAGGAGACGTGAGGGCATGAAATGAACAGCTGCTGATGTCTGCACAGCATCCAGCGACCACCTAGCTGGCCTAGGGGGTCTCATTTTCCCCCGTCAAACGGCTTGCCCGATCTAAGGCTAATTTCTTTCTTTTTATCGGCACCAGGCTTAAAACTCAGTTAAAGGCGATAGTTCCGGGCTATGTTTGACTCCAGAGTTGAATCTGTCATCCCGCATTTCCTCAGCAAATCAAGCTACCCATCTCAAGTCTCATGAGCTGAGGACGGCAAAGTCCCTGTGGGCTTAGGACAGTCAAAGAAACCCCTGGGCTGCATGCTAAGCCCCTTTTCGGCTTCACTTTCCGAATCCTGCCCTAGCTTGCGATTAGTTTTTTTCTCACTTCTTGCCCCCATCTCCCACCTTGCCTCATGGTCTCCCCTCCTCTGCGCACCTGACAGTTTGCCTGCCCTTCCACTGCCTGTCTCCAGACTTTCCAAGGAGAAAAGGCAAAGCACTAAAGCGGGCCGGGCAACGGGTCAAGTTCCGCTTTCGGCGACTAGCAGGGAGGTAGCGTGGCCGAGCGGTCTAAGGCGCTGGATGAAGGCTCCAGTCTCTTCGGAGGCGTGGGTTCAAATCCCACCGCTGCCACTTTTCATGGCCTTGCATTTTAAAGAAGAACGTAACGTTGACCTCTTCCTTCATTAGTGCCACCTCTGTCGCAATGAGCAAGCGGATGGTATGCCACACCCTGCAGGAAAAAGGTTTCGCTTCTGACGTCTTGCTTTTCTGGACATCCAGTCTCAAGTTTCCCATCTGGAACGGCGCTCCCTGCTGCTTTGTGAAGGCCTGCTGCAAGAGCCTTCGAAACCCAGGAGCTCTTGCGTTGAGCTGTGACGCGTCCTGGGAAGACCTCCCGTTGCAGCGGAATGAGCCCCACTTCCAGGGCGTGCTGGTAGCAAATTTCCCACAGCCCACAGGGAGCAAACGATCCCAGGTGTGATGTATCACCAGGAGAGGCTGAGATGAGAGTAGGGGTTCACGCGTGTGCCCGGACCGAGGTTAATGATGGGATTAGAGCTAGGGTTAGATGCAGGGAAAGAGTGAGAGTTATAATTAGGGATAAAGCTAACAGGTGATCATTACTCGTCATGTAACATGATACAAAGGGTCAGAAGAGGAACTGATTCAGGGTTACAATTTGGACTTCGCAGACAACAGGAGCACTAAATGGTGCTGAGGGGGACTCAATAAAGTGGACCGGCCGCCTAATGTAAGCAATTGTGCACAAATATTGTACGATGACTAGCGTTGCCGGTGCTTTTTTCTTAAAGAGTCAGTTCTTGGCACCCATTCCCTACTTGACTCAGCCTAATCTTCAAGAATATTTGTCAAGAACTAAAAAAAATCCAGAAACGGTTTAACCTCCCCGTCGGGGAATTGAACCCCGGTCTCCCGCGTGACAGGCGGGGATACTGACCACTATACTAACGAGGAGACGTGAGGGCATGAAATGAACAGCTGCTGATGTCTGCACAGCATCCAGCGACCACCTAGCTGGCCTAGGGGGGTCTCATTTTCCCCCGTCAAACGGCTTGCCCGATCTAAGGCTAATTTCTTTCTTTTTATCGGCACCAGGCTTAAAACTCAGTTTAAGGCGATAGTTCCGGGCTATGTTTGACTCCAGAGTTGAATCTGTCATCCCGCATTTCCTCAGCAAATCAAGCTACCCATCTCAAGTCTCATGAGCTGAGGACGGCAAAGTCCCTGTGGGCTTAGGACAGTCAAAGAAACCCCTGGGCTGCATGCTAAGCCCCTTTTCGGCTTCACTTTCCGAATCCTGCCCTAGCTTGCGATTAGTTTTTTTCTCACTTCTTGCCCCCATCTCCCACCTTGCCTCATGGTCTCCCCTCCTCTGCGCACCTGACAGTTTGCCTGCCCTTCCACTGCCTGTCTCCAGACTTTCCAAGGAGAAAAGGCAAAGCACTAAAGCGGGCCGGGCAACGGGTCAAGTTCCGCTTTCGGCGACTAGCAGGGAGGTAGCGTGGCCGAGCGGTCTAAGGCGCTGGATTAAGGCTCCAGTCTCTTCGGAGGCGTGGGTTCAAATCCCACCGCTGCCACTTTTCCTGGCCTTGCATTTTAAAGAAGAACGTAACGTTGACCTCTTCCTTCATTAGTGCCACCTCTGTCGCAATGAGCAAGCGGATGGTATGCCACACCCTGCAGGAAAAAGGTTTCGCTTCTGACGTCTTGCTTTTCTGGACATCCAGTCTCAAGTTTCCCATCTGGAACGGCGCTCCCTGCTGCTTTGTGAAGGCTTGCTGCAAGAGCCTTCGAAACCCAGGAGCTCTTGCGTTGAGCTGTGACGCGTCCTGGGAAGACCTCCCGTTGCAGCGGAATGAGCCCCACTTCCAGGGCGTGCTGGTAGCAAATTTCCCACAGCCCACAGGGAGCAAACGATCCCAGGTGTGATGTATCACCAGGAGAGGCTGAGATGAGAGTAGGGGTTCACGCGTGTGCCCGGACCGAGGTTAATGATGGGATTAGAGCTAGGGTTAGATGCAGGGAAAGAGTGAGAGTTATAATTAGGGATAAAGCTAACAGGTGATCATTACTCGTCATGTAACATGATACAAAGGGTCAGAAGAGGAACTGATTCAGGGTTACAATTTGGACTTCGCAGACAACAGGAGCACTAAATGGTGCTGAGGGGGACTCAATAAAGTGGACCGGCCGCCTAATGTAAGCAATTGTGCACAAATATTGTACGATGACTAGCGTTGCCGGTGCTTTTTTCTTAAAGAGTCAGTTCTTGGCACCCATTCCCTACTTGACTCAGCCTAATCTTCAAGAATATTTGTCAAGAACTAAAAAAAATCCAGAAAAGGTTTAACCTCCCCGTCGGGGAATTGAACCCCGGTCTCCCGCGTGACAGGCGGGGATACTGACCACTATACTAACGAGGAGACGTGAGGGCATGAAATGAACAGCTGCTGATGTCTGCACAGCATCCAGCGACCACCTAGCTGGCCTAGGGGGGTCTCATTTTCCCCCGTCAAACGGCTTGCCCGATCTAAGGCTAATTTCTTTCTTTTTATCGGCACCAGGCTTAAAACTCAGTTTAAGGCGATAGTTCCGGGCTATGTTTGACTCCAGAGTTGAATCTGTCATCCCGCATTTCCTCAGCAAATCAAGCTACCCATCTCAAGTCTCATGAGCTGAGGACGGCAAAGTCCCTGTGGGCTTAGGACAGTCAAAGAAACCCCTGGGCTGCATGCTAAGCCCCTTTTCGGCTTCACTTTCCGAATCCTGCCCTAGCTTGCGATTAGTTTTTTTCTCACTTCTTGCCCCCATCTCCCACCTTGCCTCATGGTCTCCCCTCCTCTGCGCACCTGACAGTTTGCCTGCCCTTCCACTGCCTGTCTCCAGACTTTCCAAGGAGAAAAGGCAAAGCACTAAAGCGGGCCGGGCAACGGGTCAAGTTCCGCTTTCGGCGACTAGCAGGGAGGTAGCGTGGCCGAGCGGTCTAAGGCGCTGGATTAAGGCTCCAGTCTCTTCGGAGGCGTGGGTTCAAATCCCACCGCTGCCACTTTTCCTGGCCTTGCATTTTAAAGAAGAACGTAACGTTGACCTCTTCCTTCATTAGTGCCACCTCTGTCGCAATGAGCAAGCGGATGGTATGCCACACCCTGCAGGAAAAAGGTTTCGCTTCTGACGTCTTGCTTTTCTGGACATCCAGTCTCAAGTTTCCCATCTGGAACGGCGCTCCCTGCTGCTTTGTGAAGGCTTGCTGCAAGAGCCTTCGAAACCCAGGAGCTCTTGCGTTGAGCTGTGACGCGTCCTGGGAAGACCTCCCGTTGCAGCGGAATGAGCCCCACTTCCAGGGCGTGCTGGTAGCAAATTTCCCACAGCCCACAGGGAGCAAACGATCCCAGGTGTGATGTATCACCAGGAGAGGCTGAGATGAGAGTAGGGGTTCACGCGTGTGCCCGGACCGAGGTTAATGATGGGATTAGAGCTAGGGTTAGATGCAGGGAAAGAGTGAGAGTTATAATTAGGGATAAAGCTAACAGGTGATCATTACTCGTCATGTAACATGATACAAAGGGTCAGAAGAGGAACTGATTCAGGGTTACAATTTGGACTTCGCAGACAACAGGAGCACTAAATGGTGCTCAGGGGGACTCAATAAAGTGGACCGGCCGCCTAATGTAAGCAATTGTGCACAAATATTGTACGATGACTAGCGTTGCCGGTGCTTTTTTCTTAAAGAGTCAGTTCTTGGCACCCATTCCCTACTTGACTCAGCCTAATCTTCAAGAATATTTGTCAAGAACTAAAAAAAATCCAGAAACGGTTTAACCTCCCCGTCGGGGAATTGAACCCCGGTCTCCCGCGTGACAGGCGGGGATACTGACCACTATACTAACGAGGAGACGTGAGGGCATGAAATGAACAGCTGCTGATGTCTGCACAGCATCCAGCGACCACCTAGCTGGCCTAGGGGGGTCTCATTTTCCCCCGTCAAACGGCTTGCCCGATCTAAGGCTAATTTCTTTCTTTTTATCGGCACCAGGCTTAAAACTCAGTTTAAGGCGATAGTTCCGGGCTATGTTTGACTCCAGAGTTGAATCTGTCATCCCGCATTTCCTCAGCAAATCAAGCTACCCATCTCAAGTCTCATGAGCTGAGGACGGCAAAGTCCCTGTGGGCTTAGGACAGTCAAAGAAACCCCTGGGCTGCATGCTAAGCCCGTTTTCGGCTTCACTTTCCGAATCCTGCCCTAGCTTGCGATTAGTTTTTTTCTCACTTCTTGCCCCCATCTCCCACCTTGCCTCATGGTCTCCCCTCCTCTGCGCACCTGACAGTTTGCCTGCCCTTCCACTGCCTGTCTCCAGACTTTACAAGGAGAAAAGGCAAAGCACTAAAGCGGGCCGGGCAACGGGTCAAGTTCCGCTTTCGGCGACTAGCAGGGAGGTAGCGTGGCCGAGCGGTCTAAGGAGCTGGATTAAGGCTCCAGTCTCTTCGGAGGCGTGGGTTCAAATCCCACCGCTGCCACTTTTCCTGGCCTTGCATTTTAAAGAAGAACGTAACGTTGACCTCTTCCTTCATTAGTGCCACCTCTGTCGCAATGAGCAAGCGGATGGTATGCCACACCCTGCAGGAAAAAGGTTTCGCTTCTGACGTCTTGCTTTTCTGGACATCCAGTCTCAAGTTTCCCATCTGGAACGGCGCTCCCTGCTGCTTTGTGAAGGCTTGCTGCAAGAGCCTTCGAAACCCAGGAGCTCTTGCGTTGAGCTGTGACGCGTCCTGGGAAGACCTCCCGTTGCAGCGGAATGAGCCCCACTTCCAGGGCGTGCTGGTAGCAAATTTCCCACAGCCCACAGGGAGCAAACGATCCCAGGTGTGATGTATCACCAGGAGAGGCTGAGATGAGAGTAGGGGTTCACGCGTGTGCCCGGACCGAGGTTAATGATGGGATTAGAGCTAGGGTTAGATGCAGGGAAAGAGTGAGAGTTATAATTAGGGATAAAGCTAACAGGTGATCATTACTCGTCATGTAACATGATACAAAGGGTCAGAAGAGGAACTGATTCAGGGTTACAATTTGGACTTCGCAGACAACAGGAGCACTAAATGGTGCTGAGGGGGACTCAATAAAGTGGACCGGCCGCCTAATGTAAGCAATTGTGCACAAATATTGTACGATGACTAGCGTTGCCGGTGCTTTTTTCTTAAAGAGTCAGTTCTTGGCACCCATTCCCTACTTGACTCAGCCTAATCTTCAAGAATATTTGTCAAGAACTAAAAAAAATCCAGAAAAGGTTTAACCTCCCCGTCGGGGAATTGAACCCCGGTCTGGCGGGGATACTGACCACTATACTAACGAGGAGACGTGAGGGCATGAAATGAACAGCTGCTGATGTCTGCACAGCATCCAGCG
Source organism: Ambystoma mexicanum (assembly GCF_040938575.1). Lineage (NCBI taxonomy): Eukaryota > Metazoa > Chordata > Amphibia > Caudata > Ambystomatidae > Ambystoma > Ambystoma mexicanum. The sequence goes on from NW_027182434.1 coordinate 939,034, forward strand.
ACCACCTAGCTGGCCTAGGGGGTCTCATTTTCCCCCGTCAAACGGCTTGCCCGATCTAAGGCTAATTTCTTTCTTTTTATCGGCACCAGGCTTAAAACTCAGTTTAAGGCGATAGTTCCGGGCTATGTTTGACTCCAGAGTTGAATCTGTCATCCCGCATTTCCTCAGCAAATCAAGCTACCCATCTCAAGTCTCATGAGCTGAGGACGGCAAAGTCCCTGTGGGCTTAGGACAGTCAAAGAAACCCCTGGGCTGCATGCTAAGCCCCTTTTCGGCTTCACTTTCCGAATCCTGCCCTAGCTTGCGATTAGTTTTTTTCTCACTTCTTGCCCCCATCTCCCACCTTGCCTCATGGTCTCCCCTCCTCTGCGCACCTGACAGTTTGCCTGCCCTTCCACTGCCTGTCTCCAGACTTTCCAAGGAGAAAAGGCAAAGCACTAAAGCGGGCCGGGCAACGGGTCAAGTTCCGCTTTCGGCGACTAGCAGGGAGGTAGCGTGGCCGAGCGGTCTAAGGCGCTGGATTAAGGCTCCAGTCTCTTCGGAGGCGTGGGTTCAAATCCCACCGCTGCCACTTTTCCTGGCCTTGCATTTTAAAGAAGAACGTAACGTTGACCTCTTCCTTCATTAGTGCCACCTCTGTCGCAATGAGCAAGCGGATGGTATGCCACACCCTGCAGGAAAAAGGTTTCGCTTCTGACGTCTTGCTTTTCTGGACATCCAGTCTCAAGTTTCCCATCTGGAACGGCGCTCCCTGCTGCTTTGTGAAGGCTTGCTGCAAGAGCCTTCGAAACCCAGGAGCTCTTGCGTTGAGCTGTGACGCGTCCTGGGAAGACCTCCCGTTGCAGCGGAATGAGCCCCACTTCCAGGGCGTGCTGGTAGCAAATTTCCCACAGCCCACAGGGAGCAAACGATCCCAGGTGTGATGTATCACCAGGAGAGGCTGAGATGAGAGTAGGGGTTCACGCGTGTGCCCGGACCGAGGTTAATGATGGGATTAGAGCTAGGGTTAGATGCAGGGAAAGAGTGAGAGTTATAATTAGGGATAAAGCTAACAGGTGATCATTACTCGTCATGTAACATGATACAAAGGGTCAGAAGAGGAACTGATTCAGGGTTACAATTTGGACTTCGCAGACAACAGGAGCACTAAATGGTGCTGAGGGGGACTCAATAAAGTGGACCGGCCGCCTAATGTAAGCAATTGTGCACAAATATTGTACGATGACTAGCGTTGCCGGTGCTTTTTTCTTAAAGAGTCAGTTCTTGGCACCCATTCCCTACTTGACTCAGCCTAATCTTCAAGAATATTTGTCAAGAACTAAAAAAAATCCAGAAACGGTTTAACCTCCCCGTCGGGGACGGTCTCCCGCGTGACAGGCGGGGATACTGACCACTATACTAACGAGGAGACGTGAGGGCATGAAATGAACAGCTGCTGATGTCTGCACAGCATCCAGCGACCACCTAGCTGGCCTAGGGGGGTCTCATTTTCCCCCGTCAAACGGCTTGCCCGATCTAAGGCTAATTTCTTTCTTTTTATCGGCACCAGGCTTAAAACTCAGTTTAAGGCGATAGTTCCGGGCTATGTTTGACTCCAGAGTTGAATCTGTCATCCCGCATTTCCTCAGCAAATCAAGCTACCCATCTCAAGTCTCATGAGCTGAGGACGGCAAAGTCCCTGTGGGCTTAGGACAGTCAAAGAAACCCCTGGGCTGCATGCTAAGCCCCTTTTCGGCTTCACTTTCCGAATCCTGCCCTAGCTTGCGATTAGTTTTTTTCTCACTTCTTGCCCCCATCTCCCACCTTGCCTCATGGTCTCCCCTCCTCTGCGCACCTGACAGTTTGCCTGCCCTTCCACTGCCTGTCTCCAGACTTTCCAAGGAGAAAAGGCAAAGCACTAAAGCGGGCCGGGCAACGGGTCAAGTTCCGCTTTCGGCGACTAGCAGGGAGGTAGCGTGGCCGAGCGGTCTAAGGCGCTGGATTAAGGCTCCAGTCTCTTCGGAGGCGTGGGTTCAAATCCCACCGCTGCCACTTTTCCTGGCCTTGCATTTTAAAGAAGAACGTAACGTTGACCTCTTCCTTCATTAGTGCCACCTCTGTCGCAATGAGCAAGCGGATGGTATGCCACACCCTGCAGGAAAAAGGTTTCGCTTCTGACGTCTTGCTTTTCTGGACATCCAGTCTCAAGTTTCCCATCTGGAACGGCGCTCCCTGCTGCTTTGTGAAGGCTTGCTGCAAGAGCCTTCGAAACCCAGGAGCTCTTGCGTTGAGCTGTGACGCGTCCTGGGAAGACCTCCCGTTGCAGCGGAATGAGCCCCACTTCCAGGGCGTGCTGGTAGCAAATTTCCCACAGCCCACAGGGAGCAAACGATCCCAGGTGTGATGTATCACCAGGAGAGGCTGAGATGAGAGTAGGGGTTCACGCGTGTGCCCGGACCGAGGTTAATGATGGGATTAGAGCTAGGGTTAGATGCAGGGAAAGAGTGAGAGTTATAATTAGGGATAAAGCTAACAGGTGATCATTACTCGTCATGTAACATGATACAAAGGGTCAGAAGAGGAACTGATTCAGGGTTACAATTTGGACTTCGCAGACAACAGGAGCACTAAATGGTGCTCAGGGGGACTCAATAAAGTGGACCGGCCGCCTAATGTAAGCAATTGTGCACAAATATTGTACGATGACTAGCGTTGCCGGTGCTTTTTTCTTAAAGAGTCAGTTCTTGGCACCCATTCCCTACTTGACTCAGCCTAATCTTCAAGAATATTTGTCAAGAACTAAAAAAAATCCAGAAACGGTTTAACCTCCCCGTCGGGGAATTGAACCCCGGTCTCCCGCGTGACAGGCGGGGATACTGACCACTATACTAACGAGGAGACGTGAGGGCATGAAATGAACAGCTGCTGATGTCTGCACAGCATCCAGCGACCACCTAGCTGGCCTAGGGGGGTCTCATTTTCCCCCGTCAAACGGCTTGCCCGATCTAAGGCTAATTTCTTTCTTTTTATCGGCACCAGGCTTAAAACTCAGTTTAAGGCGATAGTTCCGGGCTATGTTTGACTCCAGAGTTGAATCTGTCATCCCGCATTTCCTCAGCAAATCAAGCTACCCATCTCAAGTCTCATGAGCTGAGGACGGCAAAGTCCCTGTGGGCTTAGGACAGTCAAAGAAACCCCTGGGCTGCATGCTAAGCCCCTTTTCGGCTTCACTTTCCGAATCCTGCCCTAGCTTGCGATTAGTTTTTTTCTCACTTCTTGCCCCCATCTCCCACCTTGCCTCATGGTCTCCCCTCCTCTGCGCACCTGACAGTTTGCCTGCCCTTCCACTGCCTGTCTCCAGACTTTCCAAGGAGAAAAGGCAAAGCACTAAAGCGGGCCGGGCAACGGGTCAAGTTCCGCTTTCGGCGACTAGCAGGGAGGTAGCGTGGCCGAGCGGTCTAAGGCGCTGGATTAAGGCTCCAGTCTCTTCGGAGGCGTGGGTTCAAATCCCACCGCTGCCACTTTTCCTGGCCTTGCATTTTAAAGAAGAACGTAACGTTGACCTCTTCCTTCATTAGTGCCACCTCTGTCGCAATGAGCAAGCGGATGGTATGCCACACCCTGCAGGAAAAAGGTTTCGCTTCTGACGTCTTGCTTTTCTGGACATCCAGTCTCAAGTTTCCCATCTGGAACGGCGCTCCCTGCTGCTTTGTGAAGGCTTGCTGCAAGAGCCTTCGAAACCCAGGAGCTCTTGCGTTGAGCTGTGACGCGTCCTGGGAAGACCTCCCGTTGCAGCGGAATGAGCCCCACTTCCAGGGCGTGCTGGTAGCAAATTTCCCACAGCCCACAGGGAGCAAACGATCCCAGGTGTGATGTATCACCAGGAGAGGCTGAGATGAGAGTAGGGGTTCACGCGTGTGCCCGGACCGAGGTTAATGATGGGATTAGAGCTAGGGTTAGATGCAGGGAAAGAGTGAGAGTTATAATTAGGGATAAAGCTAACAGGTGATCATTACTCGTCATGTAACATGATACAAAGGGTCAGAAGAGGAACTGATTCAGGGTTACAATTTGGACTTCGCAGACAACAGGAGCACTAAATGGTGCTGAGGGGGACTCAATAAAGTGGACCGGCCGCCTAATGTAAGCAATTGTGCACAAATATTGTACGATGACTAGCGTTGCCGGTGCTTTTTTCTTAAAGAGTCAGTTCTTGGCACCCATTCCCTACTTGACTCAGCCTAATCTTCAAGAATATTTGTCAAGAACTAAAAAAAATCCAGAAACGGTTTAACCTCCCCGTCGGGGAATTGAACCCCGGTCTCCCGCGTGACAGGCGGGGATACTGACCACTATACTAACGAGGAGACGTGAGGGCATGAAATGAACAGCTGCTGATGTCTGCACAGCATCCAGCGACCACCTAGCTGGCCTAGGGGGGTCTCATTTTCCCCCGTCAAACGGCTTGCCCGATCTAAGGCTAATTTCTTTCTTTTTATCGGCACCAGGCTTAAAACTCAGTTTAAGGCGATAGTTCCGGGCTATGTTTGACTCCAGAGTTGAATCTGTCATCCCGCATTTCCTCAGCAAATCAAGCTACCCATCTCAAGTCTCATGAGCTGAGGACGGCAAAGTCCCTGTGGGCTTAGGACAGTCAAAGAAACCCCTGGGCTGCATGCTAAGCCCCTTTTCGGCTTCACTTTCCGAATCCTGCCCTAGCTTGCGATTAGTTTTTTTCTCACTTCTTGCCCCCATCTCCCACCTTGCCTCATGGTCTCCCCTCCTCTGCGCACCTGACAGTTTGCCTGCCCTTCCACTGCCTGTCTCCAGACTTTCCAAGGAGAAAAGGCAAAGCACTAAAGCGGGCCGGGCAACGGGTCAAGTTCCGCTTTCGGCGACTAGCAGGGAGGTAGCGTGGCCGAGCGGTCTAAGGCGCTGGATTAAGGCTCCAGTCTCTTCGGAGGCGTGGGTTCAAATCCCACCGCTGCCACTTTTCCTGGCCTTGCATTTTAAAGAAGAACGTAACGTTGACCTCTTCCTTCATTAGTGCCACCTCTGTCGCAATGAGCAAGCGGATGGTATGCCACACCCTGCAGGAAAAAGGTTTCGCTTCTGACGTCTTGCTTTTCTGGACATCCAGTCTCAAGTTTCCCATCTGGAACGGCGCTCCCTGCTGCTTTGTGAAGGCTTGCTGCAAGAGCCTTCGAAACCCAGGAGCTCTTGCGTTGAGCTGTGACGCGTCCTGGGAAGACCTCCCGTTGCAGCGGAATGAGCCCCACTTCCAGGGCGTGCTGGTAGCAAATTTCCCACAGCCCACAGGGAGCAAACGATCCCAGGTGTGATGTATCACCAGGAGAGGCTGAGATGAGAGTAGGGGTTCACGCGTGTGCCCGGACCGAGGTTAATGATGGGATTAGAGCTAGGGTTAGATGCAGGGAAAGAGTGAGAGTTATAATTAGGGATAAAGCTAACAGGTGATCATTACTCGTCATGTAACATGATACAAAGGGTCAGAAGAGGAACTGATTCAGGGTTACAATTTGGACTTCGCAGACAACAGGAGCACTAAATGGTGCTGAGGGGGACTCAATAAAGTGGACCGGCCGCCTAATGTAAGCAATTGTGCACAAATATTGTACGATGACTAGCGTTGCCGGTGCTTTTTTCTTAAAGAGTCAGTTCTTGGCACCCATTCCCTACTTGACTCAGCCTAATCTTCAAGAATATTTGTCAAGAACTAAAAAAAATCCAGAAAAGGTTTAACCTCCCCGTCGGGGAATTGAACCCCGGTCTGGCGGGGATACTGACCACTATACTAACGAGGAGACGTGAGGGCATGAAATGAACAGCTGCTGATGTCTGCACAGCATCCAGCGACCACCTAGCTGGCCTAGGGGGTCTCATTTTCCCCCGTCAAACGGCTTGCCCGATCTAAGGCTAATTTCTTTCTTTTTATCGGCACCAGGCTTAAAACTCAGTTTAAGGCGATAGTTCCGGGCTATGTTTGACTCCAGAGTTGAATCTGTCATCCCGCATTTCCTCAGCAAATCAAGCTACCCATCTCAAGTCTCATGAGCTGAGGACGGCAAAGTCCCTGTGGGCTTAGGACAGTCAAAGAAACCCCTGGGCTGCATGCTAAGCCCCTTTTCGGCTTCACTTTCCGAATCCTGCCCTAGCTTGCGATTAGTTTTTTTCTCACTTCTTGCCCCCATCTCCCACCTTGCCTCATGGTCTCCCCTCCTCTGCGCACCTGACAGTTTGCCTGCCCTTCCACTGCCTGTCTCCAGACTTTCCAAGGAGAAAAGGCAAAGCACTAAAGCGGGCCGGGCAACGGGTCAAGTTCCGCTTTCGGCGACTAGCAGGGAGGTAGCGTGGCCGAGCGGTCTAAGGCGCTGGATTAAGGCTCCAGTCTCTTCGGAGGCGTGGGTTCAAATCCCACCGCTGCCACTTTTCCTGGCCTTGCATTTTAAAGAAGAACGTAACGTTGACCTCTTCCTTCATTAGTGCCACCTCTGTCGCAATGAGCAAGCGGATGGTATGCCACACCCTGCAGGAAAAAGGTTTCGCTTCTGACGTCTTGCTTTTCTGGACATCCAGTCTCAAGTTTCCCATCTGGAACGGCGCTCCCTGCTGCTTTGTGAAGGCTTGCTGCAAGAGCCTTCGAAACCCAGGAGCTCTTGCGTTGAGCTGTGACGCGTCCTGGGAAGACCTCCCGTTGCAGCGGAATGAGCCCCACTTCCAGGGCGTGCTGGTAGCAAATTTCCCACAGCCCACAGGGAGCAAACGATCCCAGGTGTGATGTATCACCAGGAGAGGCTGAGATGAGAGTAGGGGTTCACGCGTGTGCCCGGACCGAGGTTAATGATGGGATTAGAGCTAGGGTTAGATGCAGGGAAAGAGTGAGAGTTATAATTAGGGATAAAGCTAACAGGTGATCATTACTCGTCATGTAACATGATACAAAGGGTCAGAAGAGGAACTGATTCAGGGTTACAATTTGGACTTCGCAGACAACAGGAGCACTAAATGGTGCTGAGGGGGACTCAATAAAGTGGACCGGCCGCCTAATGTAAGCAATTGTGCACAAATATTGTACGATGACTAGCGTTGCCGGTGCTTTTTTCTTAAAGAGTCAGTTCTTGGCACCCATTCCCTACTTGACTCAGCCTAATCTTCAAGAATATTTGTCAAGAACTAAAAAAAATCCAGAAACGGTTTAACCTCCCCGTCGGGGACGGTCTCCCGCGTGACAGGCGGGGATACTGACCACTATACTAACGAGGAGACGTGAGGGCATGAAATGAACAGCTGCTGATGTCTGCACAGCATCCAGCGACCACCTAGCTGGCCTAGGGGGGTCTCATTTTCCCCCGTCAAACGGCTTGCCCGATCTAAGGCTAATTTCTTTCTTTTTATCGGCACCAGGCTTAAAACTCAGTTTAAGGCGATAGTTCCGGGCTATGTTTGACTCCAGAGTTGAATCTGTCATCCCGCATTTCCTCAGCAAATCAAGCTACCCATCTCAAGTCTCATGAGCTGAGGACGGCAAAGTCCCTGTGGGCTTAGGACAGTCAAAGAAACCCCTGGGCTGCATGCTAAGCCCCTTTTCGGCTTCACTTTCCGAATCCTGCCCTAGCTTGCGATTAGTTTTTTTCTCACTTCTTGCCCCCATCTCCCACCTTGCCTCATGGTCTCCCCTCCTCTGCGCACCTGACAGTTTGCCTGCCCTTCCACTGCCTGTCTCCAGACTTTCCAAGGAGAAAAGGCAAAGCACTAAAGCGGGCCGGGCAACGGGTCAAGTTCCGCTTTCGGCGACTAGCAGGGAGGTAGCGTGGCCGAGCGGTCTAAGGCGCTGGATTAAGGCTCCAGTCTCTTCGGAGGCGTGGGTTCAAATCCCACCGCTGCCACTTTTCCTGGCCTTGCATTTTAAAGAAGAACGTAACGTTGACCTCTTCCTTCATTAGTGCCACCTCTGTCGCAATGAGCAAGCGGATGGTATGCCACACCCTGCAGGAAAAAGGTTTCGCTTCTGACGTCTTGCTTTTCTGGACATCCAGTCTCAAGTTTCCCATCTGGAACGGCGCTCCCTGCTGCTTTGTGAAGGCTTGCTGCAAGAGCCTTCGAAACCCAGGAGCTCTTGCGTTGAGCTGTGACGCGTCCTGGGAAGACCTCCCGTTGCAGCGGAATGAGCCCCACTTCCAGGGCGTGCTGGTAGCAAATTTCCCACAGCCCACAGGGAGCAAACGATCCCAGGTGTGATGTATCACCAGGAGAGGCTGAGATGAGAGTAGGGGTTCACGCGTGTGCCCGGACCGAGGTTAATGATGGGATTAGAGCTAGGGTTAGATGCAGGGAAAGAGTGAGAGTTATAATTAGGGATAAAGCTAACAGGTGATCATTACTCGTCATGTAACATGATACAAAGGGTCAGAAGAGGAACTGATTCAGGGTTACAATTTGGACTTCGCAGACAACAGGAGCACTAAATGGTGCTCAGGGGGACTCAATAAAGTGGACCGGCCGCCTAATGTAAGCAATTGTGCACAAATATTGTACGATGACTAGCGTTGCCGGTGCTTTTTTCTTAAAGAGTCAGTTCTTGGCACCCATTCCCTACTTGACTCAGCCTAATCTTCAAGAATATTTGTCAAGAACTAAAAAAAATCCAGAAACGGTTTAACCTCCCCGTCGGGGAATTGAACCCCGGTCTCCCGCGTGACAGGCGGGGATACTGACCACTATACTAACGAGGAGACGTGAGGGCATGAAATGAACAGCTGCTGATGTCTGCACAGCATCCAGCGACCACCTAGCTGGCCTAGGGGGGTCTCATTTTCCCCCGTCAAACGGCTTGCCCGATCTAAGGCTAATTTCTTTCTTTTTATCGGCACCAGGCTTAAAACTCAGTTTAAGGCGATAGTTCCGGGCTATGTTTGACTCCAGAGTTGAATCTGTCATCCCGCATTTCCTCAGCAAATCAAGCTACCCATCTCAAGTCTCATGAGCTGAGGACGGCAAAGTCCCTGTGGGCTTAGGACAGTCAAAGAAACCCCTGGGCTGCATGCTAAGCCCCTTTTCGGCTTCACTTTCCGAATCCTGCCCTAGCTTGCGATTAGTTTTTTTCTCACTTCTTGCCCCCATCTCCCACCTTGCCTCATGGTCTCCCCTCCTCTGCGCACCTGACAGTTTGCCTGCCCTTCCACTGCCTGTCTCCAGACTTTCCAAGGAGAAAAGGCAAAGCACTAAAGCGGGCCGGGCAACGGGTCAAGTTCCGCTTTCGGCGACTAGCAGGGAGGTAGCGTGGCCGAGCGGTCTAAGGCGCTGGATTAAGGCTCCAGTCTCTTCGGAGGCGTGGGTTCAAATCCCACCGCTGCCACTTTTCCTGGCCTTGCATTTTAAAGAAGAACGTAACGTTGACCTCTTCCTTCATTAGTGCCACCTCTGTCGCAATGAGCAAGCGGATGGTATGCCACACCCTGCAGGAAAAAGGTTTCGCTTCTGACGTCTTGCTTTTCTGGACATCCAGTCTCAAGTTTCCCATCTGGAACGGCGCTCCCTGCTGCTTTGTGAAGGCTTGCTGCAAGAGCCTTCGAAACCCAGGAGCTCTTGCGTTGAGCTGTGACGCGTCCTGGGAAGACCTCCCGTTGCAGCGGAATGAGCCCCACTTCCAGGGCGTGCTGGTAGCAAATTTCCCACAGCCCACAGGGAGCAAACGATCCCAGGTGTGATGTATCACCAGGAGAGGCTGAGATGAGAGTAGGGGTTCACGCGTGTGCCCGGACCGAGGTTAATGATGGGATTAGAGCTAGGGTTAGATGCAGGGAAAGAGTGAGAGTTATAATTAGGGATAAAGCTAACAGGTGATCATTACTCGTCATGTAACATGATACAAAGGGTCAGAAGAGGAACTGATTCAGGGTTACAATTTGGACTTCGCAGACAACAGGAGCACTAAATGGTGCTGAGGGGGACTCAATAAAGTGGACCGGCCGCCTAATGTAAGCAATTGTGCACAAATATTGTACGATGACTAGCGTTGCCGGTGCTTTTTTCTTAAAGAGTCAGTTCTTGGCACCCATTCCCTACTTGACTCAGCCTAATCTTCAAGAATATTTGTCAAGAACTAAAAAAAATCCAGAAACGGTTTAACCTCCCCGTCGGGGAATTGAACCCCGGTCTCCCGCGTGACAGGCGGGGATACTGACCACTATACTAACGAGGAGACGTGAGGGCATGAAATGAACAGCTGCTGATGTCTGCACAGCATCCAGCGACCACCTAGCTGGCCTAGGGGGGTCTCATTTTCCCCCGTCAAACGGCTTGCCCGATCTAAGGCTAATTTCTTTCTTTTTATCGGCACCAGGCTTAAAACTCAGTTTAAGGCGATAGTTCCGGGCTATGTTTGACTCCAGAGTTGAATCTGTCATCCCGCATTTCCTCAGCAAATCAAGCTACCCATCTCAAGTCTCATGAGCTGAGGACGGCAAAGTCCCTGTGGGCTTAGGACAGTCAAAGAAACCCCTGGGCTGCATGCTAAGCCCCTTTTCGGCTTCACTTTCCGAATCCTGCCCTAGCTTGCGATTAGTTTTTTTCTCACTTCTTGCCCCCATCTCCCACCTTGCCTCATGGTCTCCCCTCCTCTGCGCACCTGACAGTTTGCCTGCCCTTCCACTGCCTGTCTCCAGACTTTCCAAGGAGAAAAGGCAAAGCACTAAAGCGGGCCGGGCAACGGGTCAAGTTCCGCTTTCGGCGACTAGCAGGGAGGTAGCGTGGCCGAGCGGTCTAAGGCGCTGGATTAAGGCTCCAGTCTCTTCGGAGGCGTGGGTTCAAATCCCACCGCTGCCACTTTTCCTGGCCTTGCATTTTAAAGAAGAACGTAACGTTGACCTCTTCCTTCATTAGTGCCACCTCTGTCGCAATGAGCAAGCGGATGGTATGCCACACCCTGCAGGAAAAAGGTTTCGCTTCTGACGTCTTGCTTTTCTGGACATCCAGTCTCAAGTTTCCCATCTGGAACGGCGCTCCCTGCTGCTTTGTGAAGGCTTGCTGCAAGAGCCTTCGAAACCCAGGAGCTCTTGCGTTGAGCTGTGACGCGTCCTGGGAAGACCTCCCGTTGCAGCGGAATGAGCCCCACTTCCAGGGCGTGCTGGTAGCAAATTTCCCACAGCCCACAGGGAGCAAACGATCCCAGGTGTGATGTATCACCAGGAGAGGCTGAGATGAGAGTAGGGGTTCACGCGTGTGCCCGGACCGAGGTTAATGATGGGATTAGAGCTAGGGTTAGATGCAGGGAAAGAGTGAGAGTTATAATTAGGGATAAAGCTAACAGGTGATCATTACTCGTCATGTAACATGATACAAAGGGTCAGAAGAGGAACTGATTCAGGGTTACAATTTGGACTTCGCAGACAACAGGAGCACTAAATGGTGCTGAGGGGGACTCAATAAAGTGGACCGGCCGCCTAATGTAAGCAATTGTGCACAAATATTGTACGATGACTAGCGTTGCCGGTGCTTTTTTCTTAAAGAGTCAGTTCTTGGCACCCATTCCCTACTTGACTCAGCCTAATCTTCAAGAATATTTGTCAAGAACTAAAAAAAATCCAGAAAAGGTTTAACCTCCCCGTCGGGGAATTGAACCCCGGTCTCCCGCGTGACAGGCGGGGATACTGACCACTATACTAACGAGGAGACGTGAGGGCATGAAATGAACAGCTGCTGATGTCTGCACAGCATCCAGCGACCACCTAGCTGGCCTAGGGGGTCTCATTTTCCCCCGTCAAACGGCTTGCCCGATCTAAGGCTAATTTCTTTCTTTTTATCGGCACCAGGCTTAAAACTCAGTTTAAGGCGATAGTTCCGGGCTATGTTTGACTCCAGAGTTGAATCTGTCATCCCGCATTTCCTCAGCAAATCAAGCTACCCATCTCAAGTCTCATGAGCTGAGGACGGCAAAGTCCCTGTGGGCTTAGGACAGTCAAAGAAACCCCTGGGCTGCATGCTAAGCCCCTTTTCGGCTTCACTTTCCGAATCCTGCCCTAGCTTGCGATTAGTTTTTTTCTCACTTCTTGCCCCCATCTCCCACCTTGCCTCATGGTCTCCCCTCCTCTGCGCACCTGACAGTTTGCCTGCCCTTCCACTGCCTGTCTCCAGACTTTCCAAGGAGAAAAGGCAAAGCACTAAAGCGGGCCGGGCAACGGGTCAAGTTCCGCTTTCGGCGACTAGCAGGGAGGTAGCGTGGCCGAGCGGTCTAAGGCGCTGGATGAAGGCTCCAGTCTCTTCGGAGGCGTGGGTTCAAATCCCACCGCTGCCACTTTTCATGGCCTTGCATTTTAAAGAAGAACGTAACGTTGACCTCTTCCTTCATTAGTGCCACCTCTGTCGCAATGAGCAAGCGGATGGTATGCCACACCCTGCAGGAAAAAGGTTTCGCTTCTGACGTCTTGCTTTTCTGGACATCCAGTCTCAAGTTTCCCATCTGGAACGGCGCTCCCTGCTGCTTTGTGAAGGCCTGCTGCAAGAGCCTTCGAAACCCAGGAGCTCTTGCGTTGAGCTGTGACGCGTCCTGGGAAGACCTCCCGTTGCAGCGGAATGAGCCCCACTTCCAGGGCGTGCTGGTAGCAAATTTCCCACAGCCCACAGGGAGCAAACGATCCCAGGTGTGATGTATCACCAGGAGAGGCTGAGATGAGAGTAGGGGTTCACGCGTGTGCCCGGACCGAGGTTAATGATGGGATTAGAGCTAGGGTTAGATGCAGGGAAAGAGTGAGAGTTATAATTAGGGATAAAGCTAACAGGTGATCATTACTCGTCATGTAACATGATACAAAGGGTCAGAAGAGGAACTGATTCAGGGTTACAATTTGGACTTCGCAGACAACAGGAGCACTAAATGGTGCTCAGGGGGACTCAATAAAGTGGACCGGCCGCCTAATGTAAGCAATTGTGCACAAATATTGTACGATGACTAGCGTTGCCGGTGCTTTTTTCTTAAAGAGTCAGTTCTTGGCACCCATTCCCTACTTGACTCAGCCTAATCTTCAAGAATATTTGTCAAGAACTAAAAAAAATCCAGAAACGGTTTAACCTCCCCGTCGGGGAATTGGGGATACTGACCACTATACTAACGAGGAGACGTGAGGGCATGAAATGAACAGCTGCTGATGTCTGCACAGCATCCAGCGACCACCTAGCTGGCCTAGGGGGGTCTCATTTTCCCCCGTCAAACGGCTTGCCCGATCTAAGGCTAATTTCTTTCTTTTTATCGGCACCAGGCTTAAAACTCAGTTTAAGGCGATAGTTCCGGGCTATGTTTGACTCCAGAGTTGAATCTGTCATCCCGCATTTCCTCAGCAAATCAAGCTACCCATCTCAAGTCTCATGAGCTGAGGACGGCAAAGTCCCTGTGGGCTTAGGACAGTCAAAGAAACCCCTGGGCTGCATGCTAAGCCCCTTTTCGGCTTCACTTTCCGAATCCTGCCCTAGCTTGCGATTAGTTTTTTTCTCACTTCTTGCCCCCATCTCCCACCTTGCCTCATGGTCTCCCCTCCTCTGCGCACCTGACAGTTTGCCTGCCCTTCCACTGCCTGTCTCCAGACTTTCCAAGGAGAAAAGGCAAAGCACTAAAGCGGGCCGGGCAACGGGTCAAGTTCCGCTTTCGGCGACTAGCAGGGAGGTAGCGTGGCCGAGCGGTCTAAGGCGCTGGATTAAGGCTCCAGTCTCTTCGGAGGCGTGGGTTCAAATCCCACCGCTGCCACTTTTCCTGGCCTTGCATTTTAAAGAAGAACGTAACGTTGACCTCTTCCTTCATTAGTGCCACCTCTGTCGCAATGAGCAAGCGGATGGTATGCCACACCCTGCAGGAAAAAGGTTTCGCTTCTGACGTCTTGCTTTTCTGGACATCCAGTCTCAAGTTTCCCATCTGGAACGGCGCTCCCTGCTGCTTTGTGAAGGCTTGCTGCAAGAGCCTTCGAAACCCAGGAGCTCTTGCGTTGAGCTGTGACGCGTCCTGGGAAGACCTCCCGTTGCAGCGGAATGAGCCCCACTTCCAGGGCGTGCTGGTAGCAAATTTCCCACAGCCCACAGGGAGCAAACGATCCCAGGTGTGATGTATCACCAGGAGAGGCTGAGATGAGAGTAGGGGTTCACGCGTGTGCCCGGACCGAGGTTAATGATGGGATTAGAGCTAGGGTTAGATGCAGGGAAAGAGTGAGAGTTATAATTAGGGATAAAGCTAACAGGTGATCATTACTCGTCATGTAACATGATACAAAGGGTCAGAAGAGGAACTGATTCAGGGTTACAATTTGGACTTCGCAGACAACAGGAGCACTAAATGGTGCTGAGGGGGACTCAATAAAGTGGACCGGCCGCCTAATGTAAGCAATTGTGCACAAATATTGTACGATGACTAGCGTTGCCGGTGCTTTTTTCTTAAAGAGTCAGTTCTTGGCACCCATTCCCTACTTGACTCAGCCTAATCTTCAAGAATATTTGTCAAGAACTAAAAAAAATCCAGAAACGGTTTAACCTCCCCGTCGGGGAATTGAACCCCGGTCTCCCGCGTGACAGGCGGGGATACTGACCACTATACTAACGAGGAGACGTGAGGGCATGAAATGAACAGCTGCTGATGTCTGCACAGCATCCAGCGACCACCTAGCTGGCCTAGGGGGGTCTCATTTTCCCCCGTCAAACGGCTTGCCCGATCTAAGGCTAATTTCTTTCTTTTTATCGGCACCAGGCTTAAAACTCAGTTTAAGGCGATAGTTCCGGGCTATGTTTGACTCCAGAGTTGAATCTGTCATCCCGCATTTCCTCAGCAAATCAAGCTACCCATCTCAAGTCTCATGAGCTGAGGACGGCAAAGTCCCTGTGGGCTTAGGACAGTCAAAGAAACCCCTGGGCTGCATGCTAAGCCCCTTTTCGGCTTCACTTTCCGAATCCTGCCCTAGCTTGCGATTAGTTTTTTTCTCACTTCTTGCCCCCATCTCCCACCTTGCCTCATGGTCTCCCCTCCTCTGCGCACCTGACAGTTTGCCTGCCCTTCCACTGCCTGTCTCCAGACTTTCCAAGGAGAAAAGGCAAAGCACTAAAGCGGGCCGGGCAACGGGTCAAGTTCCGCTTTCGGCGACTAGCAGGGAGGTAGCGTGGCCGAGCGGTCTAAGGCGCTGGATTAAGGCTCCAGTCTCTTCGGAGGCGTGGGTTCAAATCCCACCGCTGCCACTTTTCCTGGCCTTGCATTTTAAAGAAGAACGTAACGTTGACCTCTTCCTTCATTAGTGCCACCTCTGTCGCAATGAGCAAGCGGATGGTATGCCACACCCTGCAGGAAAAAGGTTTCGCTTCTGACGTCTTGCTTTTCTGGACATCCAGTCTCAAGTTTCCCATCTGGAACGGCGCTCCCTGCTGCTTTGTGAAGGCTTGCTGCAAGAGCCTTCGAAACCCAGGAGCTCTTGCGTTGAGCTGTGACGCGTCCTGGGAAGACCTCCCGTTGCAGCGGAATGAGCCCCACTTCCAGGGCGTGCTGGTAGCAAATTTCCCACAGCCCACAGGGAGCAAACGATCCCAGGTGTGATGTATCACCAGGAGAGGCTGAGATGAGAGTAGGGGTTCACGCGTGTGCCCGGACCGAGGTTAATGATGGGATTAGAGCTAGGGTTAGATGCAGGGAAAGAGTGAGAGTTATAATTAGGGATAAAGCTAACAGGTGATCATTACTCGTCATGTAACATGATACAAAGGGTCAGAAGAGGAACTGATTCAGGGTTACAATTTGGACTTCGCAGACAACAGGAGCACTAAATGGTGCTGAGGGGGACTCAATAAAGTGGACCGGCCGCCTAATGTAAGCAATTGTGCACAAATATTGTACGATGACTAGCGTTGCCGGTGCTTTTTTCTTAAAGAGTCAGTTCTTGGCACCCATTCCCTACTTGACTCAGCCTAATCTTCAAGAATATTTGTCAAGAACTAAAAAAAATCCAGAAAAGGTTTAACCTCCCCGTCGGGGAATTGAACCCCGGTCTGGCGGGGATACTGACCACTATACTAACGAGGAGACGTGAGGGCATGAAATGAACAGCTGCTGATGTCTGCACAGCATCCAGCGACCACCTAGCTGGCCTAGGGGGTCTCATTTTCCCCCGTCAAACGGCTTGCCCGATCTAAGGCTAATTTCTTTCTTTTTATCGGCACCAGGCTTAAAACTCAGTTTAAGGCGATAGTTCCGGGCTATGTTTGACTCCAGAGTTGAATCTGTCATCCCGCATTTCCTCAGCAAATCAAGCTACCCATCTCAAGTCTCATGAGCTGAGGACGGCAAAGTCCCTGTGGGCTTAGGACAGTCAAAGAAACCCCTGGGCTGCATGCTAAGCCCCTTTTCGGCTTCACTTTCCGAATCCTGCCCTAGCTTGCGATTAGTTTTTTTCTCACTTCTTGCCCCCATCTCCCACCTTGCCTCATGGTCTCCCCTCCTCTGCGCACCTGACAGTTTGCCTGCCCTTCCACTGCCTGTCTCCAGACTTTCCAAGGAGAAAAGGCAAAGCACTAACGCGGGCCGGGCAACGGGTCAAGTTCCGCTTTCGGCGACTAGCAGGGAGGTAGCGTGGCCGAGCGGTCTAAGGCGCTGGATTAAGGCTCCAGTCTCTTCGGAGGCGTGGGTTCAAATCCCACCGCTGCCACTTTTCCTGGCCTTGCATTTTAAAGAAGAACGTAACGTTGACCTCTTCCTTCATTAGTGCCACCTCTGTCGCAATGAGCAAGCGGATGGTATGCCACACCCTGCAGGAAAAAGGTTTCGCTTCTGACGTCTTGCTTTTCTGGACATCCAGTCTCAAGTTTCCCATCTGGAACGGCGCTCCCTGCTGCTTTGTGAAGGCTTGCTGCAAGAGCCTTCGAAACCCAGGAGCTCTTGCGTTGAGCTGTGACGCGTCCTGGGAAGACCTCCCGTTGCAGCGGAATGAGCCCCACTTCCAGGGCGTGCTGGTAGCAAATTTCCCACAGCCCACAGGGAGCAAACGATCCCAGGTGTGATGTATCACCAGGAGAGGCTGAGATGAGAGTAGGGGTTCACGCGTGTGCCCGGACCGAGGTTAATGATGGGATTAGAGCTAGGGTTAGATGCAGGGAAAGAGTGAGAGTTATAATTAGGGATAAAGCTAACAGGTGATCATTACTCGTCATGTAACATGATACAAAGGGTCAGAAGAGGAACTGATTCAGGGTTACAATTTGGACTTCGCAGACAACAGGAGCACTAAATGGTGCTGAGGGGGACTCAATAAAGTGGACCGGCCGCCTAATGTAAGCAATTGTGCACAAATATTGTACGATGACTAGCGTTGCCGGTGCTTTTTTCTTAAAGAGTCAGTTCTTGGCACCCATTCCCTACTTGACTCAGCCTAATCTTCAAGAATATTTGTCAAGAACTAAAAAAAATCCAGAAACGGTTTAACCTCCCCGTCGGGGACGGTCTCCCGCGTGACAGGCGGGGATACTGACCACTATACTAACGAGGAGACGTGAGGGCATGAAATGAACAGCTGCTGATGTCTGCACAGCATCCAGCGACCACCTAGCTGGCCTAGGGGGGTCTCATTTTCCCCCGTCAAACGGCTTGCCCGATCTAAGGCTAATTTCTTTCTTTTTATCGGCACCAGGCTTAAAACTCAGTTTAAGGCGATAGTTCCGGGCTATGTTTGACTCCAGAGTTGAATCTGTCATCCCGCATTTCCTCAGCAAATCAAGCTACCCATCTCAAGTCTCATGAGCTGAGGACGGCAAAGTCCCTGTGGGCTTAGGACAGTCAAAGAAACCCCTGGGCTGCATGCTAAGCCCCTTTTCGGCTTCACTTTCCGAATCCTGCCCTAGCTTGCGATTAGTTTTTTTCTCACTTCTTGCCCCCATCTCCCACCTTGCCTCATGGTCTCCCCTCCTCTGCGCACCTGACAGTTTGCCTGCCCTTCCACTGCCTGTCTCCAGACTTTCCAAGGAGAAAAGGCAAAGCACTAAAGCGGGCCGGGCAACGGGTCAAGTTCCGCTTTCGGCGACTAGCAGGGAGGTAGCGTGGCCGAGCGGTCTAAGGCGCTGGATTAAGGCTCCAGTCTCTTCGGAGGCGTGGGTTCAAATCCCACCGCTGCCACTTTTCCTGGCCTTGCATTTTAAAGAAGAACGTAACGTTGACCTCTTCCTTCATTAGTGCCACCTCTGTCGCAATGAGCAAGCGGATGGTATGCCACACCCTGCAGGAAAAAGGTTTCGCTTCTGACGTCTTGCTTTTCTGGACATCCAGTCTCAAGTTTCCCATCTGGAACGGCGCTCCCTGCTGCTTTGTGAAGGCTTGCTGCAAGAGCCTTCGAAACCCAGGAGCTCTTGCGTTGAGCTGTGACGCGTCCTGGGAAGACCTCCCGTTGCAGCGGAATGAGCCCCACTTCCAGGGCGTGCTGGTAGCAAATTTCCCACAGCCCACAGGGAGCAAACGATCCCAGGTGTGATGTATCACCAGGAGAGGCTGAGATGAGAGTAGGGGTTCACGCGTGTGCCCGGACCGAGGTTAATGATGGGATTAGAGCTAGGGTTAGATGCAGGGAAAGAGTGAGAGTTATAATTAGGGATAAAGCTAACAGGTGATCATTACTCGTCATGTAACATGATACAAAGGGTCAGAAGAGGAACTGATTCAGGGTTACAATTTGGACTTCGCAGACAACAGGAGCACTAAATGGTGCTCAGGGGGACTCAATAAAGTGGACCGGCCGCCTAATGTAAGCAATTGTGCACAAATATTGTACGATGACTAGCGTTGCCGGTGCTTTTTTCTTAAAGAGTCAGTTCTTGGCACCCATTCCCTACTTGACTCAGCCTAATCTTCAAGAATATTTGTCAAGAACTAAAAAAAATCCAGAAACGGTTTAACCTCCCCGTCGGGGAATTGAACCCCGGTCTCCCGCGTGACAGGCGGGGATACTGACCACTATACTAACGAGGAGACGTGAGGGCATGAAATGAACAGCTGCTGATGTCTGCACAGCATCCAGCGACCACCTAGCTGGCCTAGGGGGGTCTCATTTTCCCCCGTCAAACGGCTTGCCCGATCTAAGGCTAATTTCTTTCTTTTTATCGGCACCAGGCTTAAAACTCAGTTTAAGGCGATAGTTCCGGGCTATGTTTGACTCCAGAGTTGAATCTGTCATCCCGCATTTCCTCAGCAAATCAAGCTACCCATCTCAAGTCTCATGAGCTGAGGACGGCAAAGTCCCTGTGGGCTTAGGACAGTCAAAGAAACCCCTGGGCTGCATGCTAAGCCCCTTTTCGGCTTCACTTTCCGAATCCTGCCCTAGCTTGCGATTAGTTTTTTTCTCACTTCTTGCCCCCATCTCCCACCTTGCCTCATGGTCTCCCCTCCTCTGCGCACCTGACAGTTTGCCTGCCCTTCCACTGCCTGTCTCCAGACTTTCCAAGGAGAAAAGGCAAAGCACTAAAGCGGGCCGGGCAACGGGTCAAGTTCCGCTTTCGGCGACTAGCAGGGAGGTAGCGTGGCCGAGCGGTCTAAGGCGCTGGATTAAGGCTCCAGTCTCTTCGGAGGCGTGGGTTCAAATCCCACCGCTGCCACTTTTCCTGGCCTTGCATTTTAAAGAAGAACGTAACGTTGACCTCTTCCTTCATTAGTGCCACCTCTGTCGCAATGAGCAAGCGGATGGTATGCCACACCCTGCAGGAAAAAGGTTTCGCTTCTGACGTCTTGCTTTTCTGGACATCCAGTCTCAAGTTTCCCATCTGGAACGGCGCTCCCTGCTGCTTTGTGAAGGCTTGCTGCAAGAGCCTTCGAAACCCAGGAGCTCTTGCGTTGAGCTGTGACGCGTCCTGGGAAGACCTCCCGTTGCAGCGGAATGAGCCCCACTTCCAGGGCGTGCTGGTAGCAAATTTCCCACAGCCCACAGGGAGCAAACGATCCCAGGTGTGATGTATCACCAGGAGAGGCTGAGATGAGAGTAGGGGTTCACGCGTGTGCCCGGACCGAGGTTAATGATGGGATTAGAGCTAGGGTTAGATGCAGGGAAAGAGTGAGAGTTATAATTAGGGATAAAGCTAACAGGTGATCATTACTCGTCATGTAACATGATACAAAGGGTCAGAAGAGGAACTGATTCAGGGTTACAATTTGGACTTCGCAGACAACAGGAGCACTAAATGGTGCTGAGGGGGACTCAATAAAGTGGACCGGCCGCCTAATGTAAGCAATTGTGCACAAATATTGTACGATGACTAGCGTTGCCGGTGCTTTTTTCTTAAAGAGTCAGTTCTTGGCACCCATTCCCTACTTGACTCAGCCTAATCTTCAAGAATATTTGTCAAGAACTAAAAAAAATCCAGAAACGGTTTAACCTCCCCGTCGGGGAATTGAACCCCGGTCTCCCGCGTGACAGGCGGGGATACTGACCACTATACTAACGAGGAGACGTGAGGGCATGAAATGAACAGCTGCTGATGTCTGCACAGCATCCAGCGACCACCTAGCTGGCCTAGGGGGGTCTCATTTTCCCCCGTCAAACGGCTTGCCCGATCTAAGGCTAATTTCTTTCTTTTTATCGGCACCAGGCTTAAAACTCAGTTTAAGGCGATAGTTCCGGGCTATGTTTGACTCCAGAGTTGAATCTGTCATCCCGCATTTCCTCAGCAAATCAAGCTACCCATCTCAAGTCTCATGAGCTGAGGACGGCAAAGTCCCTGTGGGCTTAGGACAGTCAAAGAAACCCCTGGGCTGCATGCTAAGCCCCTTTTCGGCTTCACTTTCCGAATCCTGCCCTAGCTTGCGATTAGTTTTTTTCTCACTTCTTGCCCCCATCTCCCACCTTGCCTCATGGTCTCCCCTCCTCTGCGCACCTGACAGTTTGCCTGCCCTTCCACTGCCTGTCTCCAGACTTTCCAAGGAGAAAAGGCAAAGCACTAAAGCGGGCCGGGCAACGGGTCAAGTTCCGCTTTCGGCGACTAGCAGGGAGGTAGCGTGGCCGAGCGGTCTAAGGCGCTGGATTAAGGCTCCAGTCTCTTCGGAGGCGTGGGTTCAAATCCCACCGCTGCCACTTTTCCTGGCCTTGCATTTTAAAGAAGAACGTAACGTTGACCTCTTCCTTCATTAGTGCCACCTCTGTCGCAATGAGCAAGCGGATGGTATGCCACACCCTGCAGGAAAAAGGTTTCGCTTCTGACGTCTTGCTTTTCTGGACATCCAGTCTCAAGTTTCCCATCTGGAACGGCGCTCCCTGCTGCTTTGTGAAGGCTTGCTGCAAGAGCCTTCGAAACCCAGGAGCTCTTGCGTTGAGCTGTGACGCGTCCTGGGAAGACCTCCCGTTGCAGCGGAATGAGCCCCACTTCCAGGGCGTGCTGGTAGCAAATTTCCCACAGCCCACAGGGAGCAAACGATCCCAGGTGTGATGTATCACCAGGAGAGGCTGAGATGAGAGTAGGGGTTCACGCGTGTGCCCGGACCGAGGTTAATGATGGGATTAGAGCTAGGGTTAGATGCAGGGAAAGAGTGAGAGTTATAATTAGGGATAAAGCTAACAGGTGATCATTACTCGTCATGTAACATGATACAAAGGGTCAGAAGAGGAACTGATTCAGGGTTACAATTTGGACTTCGCAGACAACAGGAGCACTAAATGGTGCTGAGGGGGACTCAATAAAGTGGACCGGCCGCCTAATGTAAGCAATTGTGCACAAATATTGTACGATGACTAGCGTTGCCGGTGCTTTTTTCTTAAAGAGTCAGTTCTTGGCACCCATTCCCTACTTGACTCAGCCTAATCTTCAAGAATATTTGTCAAGAACTAAAAAAAATCCAGAAAAGGTTTAACCTCCCCGTCGGGGAATTGAACCCCGGTCTCCCGCGTGACAGGCGGGGATACTGACCACTATACTAACGAGGAGACGTGAGGGCATGAAATGAACAGCTGCTGATGTCTGCACAGCATCCAGCGACCACCTAGCTGGCCTAGGGGGTCTCATTTTCCCCCGTCAAACGGCTTGCCCGATCTAAGGCTAATTTCTTTCTTTTTATCGGCACCAGGCTTAAAACTCAGTTTAAGGCGATAGTTCCGGGCTATGTTTGACTCCAGAGTTGAATCTGTCATCCCGCATTTCCTCAGCAAATCAAGCTACCCATCTCAAGTCTCATGAGCTGAGGACGGCAAAGTCCCTGTGGGCTTAGGACAGTCAAAGAAACCCCTGGGCTGCATGCTAAGCCCCTTTTCGGCTTCACTTTCCGAATCCTGCCCTAGCTTGCGATTAGTTTTTTTCTCACTTCTTGCCCCCATCTCCCACCTTGCCTCATGGTCTCCCCTCCTCTGCGCACCTGACAGTTTGCCTGCCCTTCCACTGCCTGTCTCCAGACTTTCCAAGGAGAAAAGGCAAAGCACTAAAGCGGGCCGGGCAACGGGTCAAGTTCCGCTTTCGGCGACTAGCAGGGAGGTAGCGTGGCCGAGCGGTCTAAGGCGCTGGATGAAGGCTCCAGTCTCTTCGGAGGCGTGGGTTCAAATCCCACCGCTGCCACTTTTCATGGCCTTGCATTTTAAAGAAGAACGTAACGTTGACCTCTTCCTTCATTAGTGCCACCTCTGTCGCAATGAGCAAGCGGATGGTATGCCACACCCTGCAGGAAAAAGGTTTCGCTTCTGACGTCTTGCTTTTCTGGACATCCAGTCTCAAGTTTCCCATCTGGAACGGCGCTCCCTGCTGCTTTGTGAAGGCCTGCTGCAAGAGCCTTCGAAACCCAGGAGCTCTTGCGTTGAGCTGTGACGCGTCCTGGGAAGACCTCCCGTTGCAGCGGAATGAGCCCCACTTCCAGGGCGTGCTGGTAGCAAATTTCCCACAGCCCACAGGGAGCAAACGATCCCAGGTGTGATGTATCACCAGGAGAGGCTGAGATGAGAGTAGGGGTTCACGCGTGTGCCCGGACCGAGGTTAATGATGGGATTAGAGCTAGGGTTAGATGCAGGGAAAGAGTGAGAGTTATAATTAGGGATAAAGCTAACAGGTGATCATTACTCGTCATGTAACATGATACAAAGGGTCAGAAGAGGAACTGATTCAGGGTTACAATTTGGACTTCGCAGACAACAGGAGCACTAAATGGTGCTCAGGGGGACTCAATAAAGTGGACCGGCCGCCTAATGTAAGCAATTGTGCACAAATATTGTACGATGACTAGCGTTGCCGGTGCTTTTTTCTTAAAGAGTCAGTTCTTGGCACCCATTCCCTACTTGACTCAGCCTAATCTTCAAGAATATTTGTCAAGAACTAAAAAAAATCCAGAAACGGTTTAACCTCCCCGTCGGGGAATTGGGGATACTGACCACTATACTAACGAGGAGACGTGAGGGCATGAAATGAACAGCTGCTGATGTCTGCACAGCATCCAGCGACCACCTAGCTGGCCTAGGGGGGTCTCATTTTCCCCCGTCAAACGGCTTGCCCGATCTAAGGCTAATTTCTTTCTTTTTATCGGCACCAGGCTTAAAACTCAGTTTAAGGCGATAGTTCCGGGCTATGTTTGACTCCAGAGTTGAATCTGTCATCCCGCATTTCCTCAGCAAATCAAGCTACCCATCTCAAGTCTCATGAGCTGAGGACGGCAAAGTCCCTGTGGGCTTAGGACAGTCAAAGAAACCCCTGGGCTGCATGCTAAGCCCCTTTTCGGCTTCACTTTCCGAATCCTGCCCTAGCTTGCGATTAGTTTTTTTCTCACTTCTTGCCCCCATCTCCCACCTTGCCTCATGGTCTCCCCTCCTCTGCGCACCTGACAGTTTGCCTGCCCTTCCACTGCCTGTCTCCAGACTTTCCAAGGAGAAAAGGCAAAGCACTAAAGCGGGCCGGGCAACGGGTCAAGTTCCGCTTTCGGCGACTAGCAGGGAGGTAGCGTGGCCGAGCGGTCTAAGGCGCTGGATTAAGGCTCCAGTCTCTTCGGAGGCGTGGGTTCAAATCCCACCGCTGCCACTTTTCCTGGCCTTGCATTTTAAAGAAGAACGTAACGTTGACCTCTTCCTTCATTAGTGCCACCTCTGTCGCAATGAGCAAGCGGATGGTATGCCACACCCTGCAGGAAAAAGGTTTCGCTTCTGACGTCTTGCTTTTCTGGACATCCAGTCTCAAGTTTCCCATCTGGAACGGCGCTCCCTGCTGCTTTGTGAAGGCTTGCTGCAAGAGCCTTCGAAACCCAGGAGCTCTTGCGTTGAGCTGTGACGCGTCCTGGGAAGACCTCCCGTTGCAGCGGAATGAGCCCCACTTCCAGGGCGTGCTGGTAGCAAATTTCCCACAGCCCACAGGGAGCAAACGATCCCAGGTGTGATGTATCACCAGGAGAGGCTGAGATGAGAGTAGGGGTTCACGCGTGTGCCCGGACCGAGGTTAATGATGGGATTAGAGCTAGGGTTAGATGCAGGGAAAGAGTGAGAGTTATAATTAGGGATAAAGCTAACAGGTGATCATTACTCGTCATGTAACATGATACAAAGGGTCAGAAGAGGAACTGATTCAGGGTTACAATTTGGACTTCGCAGACAACAGGAGCACTAAATGGTGCTGAGGGGGACTCAATAAAGTGGACCGGCCGCCTAATGTAAGCAATTGTGCACAAATATTGTACGATGACTAGCGTTGCCGGTGCTTTTTTCTTAAAGAGTCAGTTCTTGGCACCCATTCCCTACTTGACTCAGCCTAATCTTCAAGAATATTTGTCAAGAACTAAAAAAAATCCAGAAACGGTTTAACCTCCCCGTCGGGGAATTGAACCCCGGTCTCCCGCGTGACAGGCGGGGATACTGACCACTATACTAACGAGGAGACGTGAGGGCATGAAATGAACAGCTGCTGATGTCTGCACAGCATCCAGCGACCACCTAGCTGGCCTAGGGGGGTCTCATTTTCCCCCGTCAAACGGCTTGCCCGATCTAAGGCTAATTTCTTTCTTTTTATCGGCACCAGGCTTAAAACTCAGTTTAAGGCGATAGTTCCGGGCTATGTTTGACTCCAGAGTTGAATCTGTCATCCCGCATTTCCTCAGCAAATCAAGCTACCCATCTCAAGTCTCATGAGCTGAGGACGGCAAAGTCCCTGTGGGCTTAGGACAGTCAAAGAAACCCCTGGGCTGCATGCTAAGCCCCTTTTCGGCTTCACTTTCCGAATCCTGCCCTAGCTTGCGATTAGTTTTTTTCTCACTTCTTGCCCCCATCTCCCACCTTGCCTCATGGTCTCCCCTCCTCTGCGCACCTGACAGTTTGCCTGCCCTTCCACTGCCTGTCTCCAGACTTTCCAAGGAGAAAAGGCAAAGCACTAAAGCGGGCCGGGCAACGGGTCAAGTTCCGCTTTCGGCGACTAGCAGGGAGGTAGCGTGGCCGAGCGGTCTAAGGCGCTGGATTAAGGCTCCAGTCTCTTCGGAGGCGTGGGTTCAAATCCCACCGCTGCCACTTTTCCTGGCCTTGCATTTTAAAGAAGAACGTAACGTTGACCTCTTCCTTCATTAGTGCCACCTCTGTCGCAATGAGCAAGCGGATGGTATGCCACACCCTGCAGGAAAAAGGTTTCGCTTCTGACGTCTTGCTTTTCTGGACATCCAGTCTCAAGTTTCCCATCTGGAACGGCGCTCCCTGCTGCTTTGTGAAGGCTTGCTGCAAGAGCCTTCGAAACCCAGGAGCTCTTGCGTTGAGCTGTGACGCGTCCTGGGAAGACCTCCCGTTGCAGCGGAATGAGCCCCACTTCCAGGGCGTGCTGGTAGCAAATTTCCCACAGCCCACAGGGAGCAAACGATCCCAGGTGTGATGTATCACCAGGAGAGGCTGAGATGAGAGTAGGGGTTCACGCGTGTGCCCGGACCGAGGTTAATGATGGGATTAGAGCTAGGGTTAGATGCAGGGAAAGAGTGTGAGTTATAATTAGGGATAAAGCTAACAGGTGATCATTACTCGTCATGTAACATGATACAAAGGGTCAGAAGAGGAACTGATTCAGGGTTACAATTTGGACTTCGCAGACAACAGGAGCACTAAATGGTGCTGAGGGGGACTCAATAAAGTGGACCGGCCGCCTAATGTAAGCAATTGTGCACAAATATTGTACGATGACTAGCGTTGCCGGTGCTTTTTTCTTAAAGAGTCAGTTCTTGGCACCCATTCCCTACTTGACTCAGCCTAATCTTCAAGAATATTTGTCAAGAACTAAAAAAAATCCAGAAAAGGTTTAACCTCCCCGTCGGGGTGACAGGCGGGGATACTGACCACTATACTAACGAGGAGACGTGAGGGCATGAAATGAACAGCTGCTGATGTCTGCACAGCATCCAGCGACCACCTAGCTGGCCTAGGGGGTCTCATTTTCCCCCGTCAAACGGCTTGCCCGATCTAAGGCTAATTTCTTTCTTTTTATCGGCACCAGGCTTAAAACTCAGTTTAAGGCGATAGTTCCGGGCTATGTTTGACTCCAGAGTTGAATCTGTCATCCCGCATTTCCTCAGCAAATCAAGCTACCCATCTCAAGTCTCATGAGCTGAGGACGGCAAAGTCCCTGTGGGCTTAGGACAGTCAAAGAAACCCCTGGGCTGCATGCTAAGCCCCTTTTCGGCTTCACTTTCCGAATCCTGCCCTAGCTTGCGATTAGTTTTTTTCTCACTTCTTGCCCCCATCTCCCACCTTGCCTCATGGTCTCCCCTCCTCTGCGCACCTGACAGTTTGCCTGCCCTTCCACTGCCTGTCTCCAGACTTTCCAAGGAGAAAAGGCAAAGCACTAAAGCGGGCCGGGCAACGGGTCAAGTTCCGCTTTCGGCGACTAGCAGGGAGGTAGCGTGGCCGAGCGGTCTAAGGCGCTGGATGAAGGCTCCAGTCTCTTCGGAGGCGTGGGTTCAAATCCCACCGCTGCCACTTTTCATGGCCTTGCATTTTAAAGAAGAACGTAACGTTGACCTCTTCCTTCATTAGTGCCACCTCTGTCGCAATGAGCAAGCGGATGGTATGCCACACCCTGCAGGAAAAAGGTTTCGCTTCTGACGTCTTGCTTTTCTGGACATCCAGTCTCAAGTTTCCCATCTGGAACGGCGCTCCCTGCTGCTTTGTGAAGGCCTGCTGCAAGAGCCTTCGAAACCCAGGAGCTCTTGCGTTGAGCTGTGACGCGTCCTGGGAAGACCTCCCGTTGCAGCGGAATGAGCCCCACTTCCAGGGCGTGCTGGTAGCAAATTTCCCACAGCCCACAGGGAGCAAACGATCCCAGGTGTGATGTATCACCAGGAGAGGCTGAGATGAGAGTAGGGGTTCACGCGTGTGCCCGGACCGAGGTTAATGATGGGATTAGAGCTAGGGTTAGATGCAGGGAAAGAGTGAGAGTTATAATTAGGGATAAAGCTAACAGGTGATCATTACTCGTCATGTAACATGATACAAAGGGTCAGAAGAGGAACTGATTCAGGGTTACAATTTGGACTTCGCAGACAACAGGAGCACTAAATGGTGCTGAGGGGGACTCAATAAAGTGGACCGGCCGCCTAATGTAAGCAATTGTGCACAAATATTGTACGATGACTAGCGTTGCCGGTGCTTTTTTCTTAAAGAGTCAGTTCTTGGCACCCATTCCCTACTTGACTCAGCCTAATCTTCAAGAATATTTGTCAAGAACTAAAAAAAATCCAGAAACGGTTTAACCTCCCCGTCGGGGAATTGAACCCCGGTCTCCCGCGTGACAGGCGGGGATACTGACCACTATACTAACGAGGAGACGTGAGGGCATGAAATGAACAGCTGCTGATGTCTGCACAGCATCCAGCGACCACCTAGCTGGCCTAGGGGGGTCTCATTTTCCCCCGTCAAACGGCTTGCCCGATCTAAGGCTAATTTCTTTCTTTTTATCGGCACCAGGCTTAAAACTCAGTTTAAGGCGATAGTTCCGGGCTATGTTTGACTCCAGAGTTGAATCTGTCATCCCGCATTTCCTCAGCAAATCAAGCTACCCATCTCAAGTCTCATGAGCTGAGGACGGCAAAGTCCCTGTGGGCTTAGGACAGTCAAAGAAACCCCTGGGCTGCATGCTAAGCCCCTTTTCGGCTTCACTTTCCGAATCCTGCCCTAGCTTGCGATTAGTTTTTTTCTCACTTCTTGCCCCCATCTCCCACCTTGCCTCATGGTCTCCCCTCCTCTGCGCACCTGACAGTTTGCCTGCCCTTCCACTGCCTGTCTCCAGACTTTCCAAGGAGAAAAGGCAAAGCACTAAAGCGGGCCGGGCAACGGGTCAAGTTCCGCTTTCGGCGACTAGCAGGGAGGTAGCGTGGCCGAGCGGTCTAAGGCGCTGGATTAAGGCTCCAGTCTCTTCGGAGGCGTGGGTTCAAATCCCACCGCTGCCACTTTTCCTGGCCTTGCATTTTAAAGAAGAACGTAACGTTGACCTCTTCCTTCATTAGTGCCACCTCTGTCGCAATGAGCAAGCGGATGGTATGCCACACCCTGCAGGAAAAAGGTTTCGCTTCTGACGTCTTGCTTTTCTGGACATCCAGTCTCAAGTTTCCCATCTGGAACGGCGCTCCCTGCTGCTTTGTGAAGGCTTGCTGCAAGAGCCTTCGAAACCCAGGAGCTCTTGCGTTGAGCTGTGACGCGTCCTGGGAAGACCTCCCGTTGCAGCGGAATGAGCCCCACTTCCAGGGCGTGCTGGTAGCAAATTTCCCACAGCCCACAGGGAGCAAACGATCCCAGGTGTGATGTATCACCAGGAGAGGCTGAGATGAGAGTAGGGGTTCACGCGTGTGCCCGGACCGAGGTTAATGATGGGATTAGAGCTAGGGTTAGATGCAGGGAAAGAGTGAGAGTTATAATTAGGGATAAAGCTAACAGGTGATCATTACTCGTCATGTAACATGATACAAAGGGTCAGAAGAGGAACTGATTCAGGGTTACAATTTGGACTTCGCAGACAACAGGAGCACTAAATGGTGCTGAGGGGGACTCAATAAAGTGGACCGGCCGCCTAATGTAAGCAATTGTGCACAAATATTGTACGATGACTAGCGTTGCCGGTGCTTTTTTCTTAAAGAGTCAGTTCTTGGCACCCATTCCCTACTTGACTCAGCCTAATCTTCAAGAATATTTGTCAAGAACTAAAAAAAATCCAGAAACGGTTTAACCTCCCCGTCGGGGAATTGAACCCCGGTCTCCCGCGTGACAGGCGGGGATACTGACCACTATACTAACGAGGAGACGTGAGGGCATGAAATGAACAGCTGCTGATGTCTGCACAGCATCCAGCGACCACCTAGCTGGCCTAGGGGGGTCTCATTTTCCCCCGTCAAACGGCTTGCCCGATCTAAGGCTAATTTCTTTCTTTTTATCGGCACCAGGCTTAAAACTCAGTTTAAGGCGATAGTTCCGGGCTATGTTTGACTCCAGAGTTGAATCTGTCATCCCGCATTTCCTCAGCAAATCAAGCTACCCATCTCAAGTCTCATGAGCTGAGGACGGCAAAGTCCCTGTGGGCTTAGGACAGTCAAAGAAACCCCTGGGCTGCATGCTAAGCCCGTTTTCGGCTTCACTTTCCGAATCCTGCCCTAGCTTGCGATTAGTTTTTTTCTCACTTCTTGCCCCCATCTCCCACCTTGCCTCATGGTCTCCCCTCCTCTGCGCACCTGACAGTTTGCCTGCCCTTCCACTGCCTGTCTCCAGACTTTCCAAGGAGAAAAGGCAAAGCACTAAAGCGGGCCGGGCAACGGGTCAAGTTCCGCTTTCGGCGACTAGCAGGGAGGTAGCGTGGCCGAGCGGTCTAAGGCGCTGGATTAAGGCTCCAGTCTCTTCGGAGGCGTGGGTTCAAATCCCACCGCTGCCACTTTTCCTGGCCTTGCATTTTAAAGAAGAACGTAACGTTGACCTCTTCCTTCATTAGTGCCACCTCTGTCGCAATGAGCAAGCGGATGGTATGCCACACCCTGCAGGAAAAACGTTTCGCTTCTGACGTCTTGCTTTTCTGGACATCCAGTCTCAAGTTTCCCATCTGGAACGGCGCTCCCTGCTGCTTTGTGAAGGCTTGCTGCAAGAGCCTTCGAAACCCAGGAGCTCTTGCGTTGAGCTGTGACGCGTCCTGGGAAGACCTCCCGTTGCAGCGGAATGAGCCCCACTTCCAGGGCGTGCTGGTAGCAAATTTCCCACAGCCCACAGGGAGCAAACGATCCCAGGTGTGATGTATCACCAGGAGAGGCTGAGATGAGAGTAGGGGTTCACGCGTGTGCCCGGACCGAGGTTAATGATGGGATTAGAGCTAGGGTTAGATGCAGGGAAAGAGTGAGAGTTATAATTAGGGATAAAGCTAACAGGTGATCATTACTCGTCATGTAACATGATACAAAGGGTCAGAAGAGGAACTGATTCAGGGTTACAATTTGGACTTCGCAGACAACAGGAGCACTAAATGGTGCTGAGGGGGACTCAATAAAGTGGACCGGCCGCCTAATGTAAGCAATTGTGCACAAATATTGTACGATGACTAGCGTTGCCGGTGCTTTTTTCTTAAAGAGTCAGTTCTTGGCACCCATTCCCTACTTGACTCAGCCTAATCTTCAAGAATATTTGTCAAGAACTAAAAAAAATCCAGAAACGGTTTAACCTCCCCGTCGGGGAATTGAACCCCGGTCTCCCGCGTGACAGGCGGGGATACTGACCACTATACTAACGAGGAGACGTGAGGGCATGAAATGAACAGCTGCTGATGTCTGCACAGCATCCAGCGACCACCTAGCTGGCCTAGGGGGGTCTCATTTTCCCCCGTCAAACGGCTTGCCCGATCTAAGGCTAATTTCTTTCTTTTTATCGGCACCAGGCTTAAAACTCAGTTTAAGGCGATAGTTCCGGGCTATGTTTGACTCCAGAGTTGAATCTGTCATCCCGCATTTCCTCAGCAAATCAAGCTACCCATCTCAAGTCTCATGAGCTGAGGACGGCAAAGTCCCTGTGGGCTTAGGACAGTCAAAGAAACCCCTGGGCTGCATGCTAAGCCCCTTTTCGGCTTCACTTTCCGAATCCTGCCCTAGCTTGCGATTAGTTTTTTTCTCACTTCTTGCCCCCATCTCCCACCTTGCCTCATGGTCTCCCCTCCTCTGCGCACCTGACAGTTTGCCTGCCCTTCCACTGCCTGTCTCCAGACTTTCCAAGGAGAAAAGGCAAAGCACTAAAGCGGGCCGGGCAACGGGTCAAGTTCCGCTTTCGGCGACTAGCAGGGAGGTAGCGTGGCCGAGCGGTCTAAGGCGCTGGATTAAGGCTCCAGTCTCTTCGGAGGCGTGGGTTCAAATCCCACCGCTGCCACTTTTCCTGGCCTTGCATTTTAAAGAAGAACGTAACGTTGACCTCTTCCTTCATTAGTGCCACCTCTGTCGCAATGAGCAAGCGGATGGTATGCCACACCCTGCAGGAAAAAGGTTTCGCTTCTGACGTCTTGCTTTTCTGGACATCCAGTCTCAAGTTTCCCATCTGGAACGGCGCTCCCTGCTGCTTTGTGAAGGCTTGCTGCAAGAGCCTTCGAAACCCAGGAGCTCTTGCGTTGAGCTGTGACGCGTCCTGGGAAGACCTCCCGTTGCAGCGGAATGAGCCCCACTTCCAGGGCGTGCTGGTAGCAAATTTCCCACAGCCCACAGGGAGCAAACGATCCCAGGTGTGATGTATCACCAGGAGAGGCTGAGATGAGAGTAGGGGTTCACGCGTGTGCCCGGACCGAGGTTAATGATGGGATTAGAGCTAGGGTTAGATGCAGGGAAAGAGTGAGAGTTATAATTAGGGATAAAGCTAACAGGTGATCATTACTCGTCATGTAACATGATACAAAGGGTCAGAAGAGGAACTGATTCAGGGTTACAATTTGGACTTCGCAGACAACAGGAGCACTAAATGGTGCTGAGGGGGACTCAATAAAGTGGACCGGCCGCCTAATGTAAGCAATTGTGCACAAATATTGTACGATGACTAGCGTTGCCGGTGCTTTTTTCTTAAAGAGTCAGTTCTTGGCACCCATTCCCTACTTGACTCAGCCTAATCTTCAAGAATATTTGTCAAGAACTAAAAAAAATCCAGAAAAGGTTTAACCTCCCCGTCGGGGAATTGAACCCCGGTCTCCCGCGTGACAGGCGGGGATACTGACCACTATACTAACGAGGAGACGTGAGGGCATGAAATGAACAGCTGCTGATGTCTGCACAGCATCCAGCGACCACCTAGCTGGCCTAGGGGGTCTCATTTTCCCCCGTCAAACGGCTTGCCCGATCTAAGGCTAATTTCTTTCTTTTTATCGGCACCAGGCTTAAAACTCAGTTTAAGGCGATAGTTCCGGGCTATGTTTGACTCCAGAGTTGAATCTGTCATCCCGCATTTCCTCAGCAAATCAAGCTACCCATCTCAAGTCTCATGAGCTGAGGACGGCAAAGTCCCTGTGGGCTTAGGACAGTCAAAGAAACCCCTGGGCTGCATGCTAAGCCCCTTTTCGGCTTCACTTTCCGAATCCTGCCCTAGCTTGCGATTAGTTTTTTTCTCACTTCTTGCCCCCATCTCCCACCTTGCCTCATGGTCTCCCCTCCTCTGCGCACCTGACAGTTTGCCTGCCCTTCCACTGCCTGTCTCCAGACTTTCCAAGGAGAAAAGGCAAAGCACTAAAGCGGGCCGGGCAACGGGTCAAGTTCCGCTTTCGGCGACTAGCAGGGAGGTAGCGTGGCCGAGCGGTCTAAGGCGCTGGATGAAGGCTCCAGTCTCTTCGGAGGCGTGGGTTCAAATCCCACCGCTGCCACTTTTCATGGCCTTGCATTTTAAAGAAGAACGTAACGTTGACCTCTTCCTTCATTAGTGCCACCTCTGTCGCAATGAGCAAGCGGATGGTATGCCACACCCTGCAGGAAAAAGGTTTCGCTTCTGACGTCTTGCTTTTCTGGACATCCAGTCTCAAGTTTCCCATCTGGAACGGCGCTCCCTGCTGCTTTGTGAAGGCCTGCTGCAAGAGCCTTCGAAACCCAGGAGCTCTTGCGTTGAGCTGTGACGCGTCCTGGGAAGACCTCCCGTTGCAGCGGAATGAGCCCCACTTCCAGGGCGTGCTGGTAGCAAATTTCCCACAGCCCACAGGGAGCAAACGATCCCAGGTGTGATGTATCACCAGGAGAGGCTGAGATGAGAGTAGGGGTTCACGCGTGTGCCCGGACCGAGGTTAATGATGGGATTAGAGCTAGGGTTAGATGCAGGGAAAGAGTGAGAGTTATAATTAGGGATAAAGCTAACAGGTGATCATTACTCGTCATGTAACATGATACAAAGGGTCAGAAGAGGAACTGATTCAGGGTTACAATTTGGACTTCGCAGACAACAGGAGCACTAAATGGTGCTCAGGGGGACTCAATAAAGTGGACCGGCCGCCTAATGTAAGCAATTGTGCACAAATATTGTACGATGACTAGCGTTGCCGGTGCTTTTTTCTTAAAGAGTCAGTTCTTGGCACCCATTCCCTACTTGACTCAGCCTAATCTTCAAGAATATTTGTCAAGAACTAAAAAAAATCCAGAAACGGTTTAACCTCCCCGTCGGGGAATTGGGGATACTGACCACTATACTAACGAGGAGACGTGAGGGCATGAAATGAACAGCTGCTGATGTCTGCACAGCATCCAGCGACCACCTAGCTGGCCTAGGGGGGTCTCATTTTCCCCCGTCAAACGGCTTGCCCGATCTAAGGCTAATTTCTTTCTTTTTATCGGCACCAGGCTTAAAACTCAGTTTAAGGCGATAGTTCCGGGCTATGTTTGACTCCAGAGTTGAATCTGTCATCCCGCATTTCCTCAGCAAATCAAGCTACCCATCTCAAGTCTCATGAGCTGAGGACGGCAAAGTCCCTGTGGGCTTAGGACAGTCAAAGAAACCCCTGGGCTGCATGCTAAGCCCCTTTTCGGCTTCACTTTCCGAATCCTGCCCTAGCTTGCGATTAGTTTTTTTCTCACTTCTTGCCCCCATCTCCCACCTTGCCTCATGGTCTCCCCTCCTCTGCGCACCTGACAGTTTGCCTGCCCTTCCACTGCCTGTCTCCAGACTTTCCAAGGAGAAAAGGCAAAGCACTAAAGCGGGCCGGGCAACGGGTCAAGTTCCGCTTTCGGCGACTAGCAGGGAGGTAGCGTGGCCGAGCGGTCTAAGGCGCTGGATTAAGGCTCCAGTCTCTTCGGAGGCGTGGGTTCAAATCCCACCGCTGCCACTTTTCCTGGCCTTGCATTTTAAAGAAGAACGTAACGTTGACCTCTTCCTTCATTAGTGCCACCTCTGTCGCAATGAGCAAGCGGATGGTATGCCACACCCTGCAGGAAAAAGGTTTCGCTTCTGACGTCTTGCTTTTCTGGACATCCAGTCTCAAGTTTCCCATCTGGAACGGCGCTCCCTGCTGCTTTGTGAAGGCTTGCTGCAAGAGCCTTCGAAACCCAGGAGCTCTTGCGTTGAGCTGTGACGCGTCCTGGGAAGACCTCCCGTTGCAGCGGAATGAGCCCCACTTCCAGGGCGTGCTGGTAGCAAATTTCCCACAGCCCACAGGGAGCAAACGATCCCAGGTGTGATGTATCACCAGGAGAGGCTGAGATGAGAGTAGGGGTTCACGCGTGTGCCCGGACCGAGGTTAATGATGGGATTAGAGCTAGGGTTAGATGCAGGGAAAGAGTGAGAGTTATAATTAGGGATAAAGCTAACAGGTGATCATTACTCGTCATGTAACATGATACAAAGGGTCAGAAGAGGAACTGATTCAGGGTTACAATTTGGACTTCGCAGACAACAGGAGCACTAAATGGTGCTGAGGGGGACTCAATAAAGTGGACCGGCCGCCTAATGTAAGCAATTGTGCACAAATATTGTACGATGACTAGCGTTGCCGGTGCTTTTTTCTTAAAGAGTCAGTTCTTGGCACCCATTCCCTACTTGACTCAGCCTAATCTTCAAGAATATTTGTCAAGAACTAAAAAAAATCCAGAAACGGTTTAACCTCCCCGTCGGGGAATTGAACCCCGGTCTCCCGCGTGACAGGCGGGGATACTGACCACTATACTAACGAGGAGACGTGAGGGCATGAAATGAACAGCTGCTGATGTCTGCACAGCATCCAGCGACCACCTAGCTGGCCTAGGGGGGTCTCATTTTCCCCCGTCAAACGGCTTGCCCGATCTAAGGCTAATTTCTTTCTTTTTATCGGCACCAGGCTTAAAACTCAGTTTAAGGCGATAGTTCCGGGCTATGTTTGACTCCAGAGTTGAATCTGTCATCCCGCATTTCCTCAGCAAATCAAGCTACCCATCTCAAGTCTCATGAGCTGAGGACGGCAAAGTCCCTGTGGGCTTAGGACAGTCAAAGAAACCCCTGGGCTGCATGCTAAGCCCCTTTTCGGCTTCACTTTCCGAATCCTGCCCTAGCTTGCGATTAGTTTTTTTCTCACTTCTTGCCCCCATCTCCCACCTTGCCTCATGGTCTCCCCTCCTCTGCGCACCTGACAGTTTGCCTGCCCTTCCACTGCCTGTCTCCA
Source organism: Ambystoma mexicanum (assembly GCF_040938575.1). Taxonomy (NCBI): domain Eukaryota; kingdom Metazoa; phylum Chordata; class Amphibia; order Caudata; family Ambystomatidae; genus Ambystoma; species Ambystoma mexicanum. The sequence continues at coordinate 974,545 of NW_027182434.1, forward strand.
GACTTTCCAAGGAGAAAAGGCAAAGCACTAAAGCGGGCCGGGCAACGGGTCAAGTTCCGCTTTCGGCGACTAGCAGGGAGGTAGCGTGGCCGAGCGGTCTAAGGCGCTGGATTAAGGCTCCAGTCTCTTCGGAGGCGTGGGTTCAAATCCCACCGCTGCCACTTTTCCTGGCCTTGCATTTTAAAGAAGAACGTAACGTTGACCTCTTCCTTCATTAGTGCCACCTCTGTCGCAATGAGCAAGCGGATGGTATGCCACACCCTGCAGGAAAAAGGTTTCGCTTCTGACGTCTTGCTTTTCTGGACATCCAGTCTCAAGTTTCCCATCTGGAACGGCGCTCCCTGCTGCTTTGTGAAGGCTTGCTGCAAGAGCCTTCGAAACCCAGGAGCTCTTGCGTTGAGCTGTGACGCGTCCTGGGAAGACCTCCCGTTGCAGCGGAATGAGCCCCACTTCCAGGGCGTGCTGGTAGCAAATTTCCCACAGCCCACAGGGAGCAAACGATCCCAGGTGTGATGTATCACCAGGAGAGGCTGAGATGAGAGTAGGGGTTCACGCGTGTGCCCGGACCGAGGTTAATGATGGGATTAGAGCTAGGGTTAGATGCAGGGAAAGAGTGAGAGTTATAATTAGGGATAAAGCTAACAGGTGATCATTACTCGTCATGTAACATGATACAAAGGGTCAGAAGAGGAACTGATTCAGGGTTACAATTTGGACTTCGCAGACAACAGGAGCACTAAATGGTGCTGAGGGGGACTCAATAAAGTGGACCGGCCGCCTAATGTAAGCAATTGTGCACAAATATTGTACGATGACTAGCGTTGCCGGTGCTTTTTTCTTAAAGAGTCAGTTCTTGGCACCCATTCCCTACTTGACTCAGCCTAATCTTCAAGAATATTTGTCAAGAACTAAAAAAAATCCAGAAACGGTTTAACCTCCCCGTCGGGGAATTGAACCCCGGTCTCCCGCGTGACAGGCGGGGATACTGACCACTATACTAACGAGGAGACGTGAGGGCATGAAATGAACAGCTGCTGATGTCTGCACAGCATCCAGCGACCACCTAGCTGGCCTAGGGGGGTCTCATTTTCCCCCGTCAAACGGCTTGCCCGATCTAAGGCTAATTTCTTTCTTTTTATCGGCACCAGGCTTAAAACTCAGTTTAAGGCGATAGTTCCGGGCTATGTTTGACTCCAGAGTTGAATCTGTCATCCCGCATTTCCTCAGCAAATCAAGCTACCCATCTCAAGTCTCATGAGCTGAGGACGGCAAAGTCCCTGTGGGCTTAGGACAGTCAAAGAAACCCCTGGGCTGCATGCTAAGCCCCTTTTCGGCTTCACTTTCCGAATCCTGCCCTAGCTTGCGATTAGTTTTTTTCTCACTTCTTGCCCCCATCTCCCACCTTGCCTCATGGTC